>NC_057862.1:509568775-509889544 GCF_019393635.1 Dromiciops gliroides
TTATGGGACAGGAATGTAATGGAATAGTTCTATGTTATAAGAAATAGCATGATGAATACAAAAACTAATGGAAAAGTGATCTAAATTACTTTTGGAGCTGATCTAAAGTGAAATAAAGAGAGTCAGGAAAACAATGTGCACAATGACTACAATAATGTAAATCGAAAGAATAACCACCAAATAATCAAAAAAATGAATGCCATGAAATTGTAAAGAAACCAGTTTGGCCCCAAAGAATAGATATGAGAAGGTATCTTTCTCTACTCCTTCAAAGAGGTAGGGAGGTTGAGGATGTTGAACTTTGCATATAATTTCAAGTTTTTAAAAAATGTATTTTTTCCTGAACTTTTTTTCTTCTTCCTTTTTCTTTTTCTTTATTTCTTTTTAAAATATTATAAGGAAAATGTCATAAGAAAAATATTTTTTAATGTTATAAGGAATTACTCTCTAGGATAATGGAGGCAGAGGGATACAAGAGGAAATCTAGATAATGTAAAAACAAAATATATCAATAAAAATCTATTTTAAAAGTTATAGAGAGAGGCAGCTAGGTGGCACAGTGGATAGAGCACCAGCCCTGGAGTCAGGAGGACCTGAGTTCAAATCTGGCCTCAGACACTTGACACTTATGAGCTGTGTGACCTGGGGCAAGTCACTTAACCCCAATTGCCTCACCCCCCCCAAAAAAAAAGTTATAGAGAAAAATGATCATATCTTTACTATATTTAGTTATATGCTTGCAAAACAAAGTATTTAAAAGGAATAATTACCCCAAAATATAATACTCCAATTAATAAAACATGAAATATGAACTTTAAGCCACCCAATCACAGAAAATGAATCTGACCAAGCCATAAAGGAGCTACCAAACTGGACCAGGGAAGCCCTAGGCCATATGATTTTGAAGGTGAATAAATTCCTATGTTATCAAATTTGTCCAAACATAAAAAATCTTAGAGATAAATGAACTCTCAATTTTATACTACTCTTACCTCATGATCTGAAGAATATACTTTGTAAACCTTAAACCATTATAAAAATGAAAATTCATATTTATTGTTGTTACTCTAAAATATAATTTATCTGATTCGGTTGGCTTAAAGTCATGGAGGCCAAGTAGGCCCTCTCCTTAAATTTCATCTTCCTATCTGGCTTTCTCCTTTAATTTCAACTTCCTATCTAGAAGGGTATATGCCTTATTTAAAAGAATAGAAAGATGGAGGAAGTGGGAAGAAAAAGTAGCACTGCACATACTATATAAACTTAAATGAAAAAAATTTAGGAAGGAGACGGGGGGAAAAAAAGGTACAGAGTGTGGGAATGAAGAGTAAAAGGGGGAAAAACAGGAGGAAAACTGTTACAGAAGTTTAATACAAACTTCTGGAGCAAGAGACATGATACAGAAATGACAAAGGGTTTCAATGACCTAGAGTGTGTTCTTTGCCCAAAGAAGATCAGTTCAAAACATGTGGCTTTCTTTAGTGATAATTTAACCCTTCCAAAGGCTGAAGAATTTGCTATTCCGGACTTGATTCTGAACAACAAAAAACCTGGAGACTATTAAGATCCCTGCTTTATCTTACTTATTACCCACATGTGCTCAATTGGCATGGAAATAGTTAGGGTCATGAGTTTCATTTCTGGCTTCTTGGTTTTTCTCTCCTATGAATTTCTCTCTCTCTCTTTCTCTCTCTTCCTATTCTTCCTGTGTGTAACTGCTGTTTCTGTGTATTCAAGCTTAGAAGATATACATAGGTGCATCTCTTGCCCATTCACCCCTGTCTTTATTTAATATAGTCTTAATCATATTTATAAGATCCAAAGCAAATATATTTTTCTATCATTTTTCTAGGCAAGAGTTCATCTTTCTTACTATGTGTTCAACTGCGGTCCAGACATCTCTTGGGCCACTTAATTTATTTTGCTGTCTCCTAGACCTATTTCTTGAAGGTTTAACACTCACTGTGGTTGCTATATATTACCTTGAGGTATGTCTAGTTTACATTTTTCAACTTTGTTTTTTCCTGTTTTCACCTAGTTGAATTCTTATTATACCTACCTTCCTCTGGATGCTTATCTGTGTCCGGGAGGGTCTTAGTAGGGGTTTTAGCAGGGTCTTGCCAAAGACCATCATATCCTCTCTGGAGGGAGGTGGTATAGTTGGAAGAGTACTGATTTAGAATCAAATCTCCACTCTTATCACCTAATAGCTATTTGACCTTGGTCAAGTCTCTTTACCTTTCTGAGTTTCAGTTTCCCCAATACTAAAATGAAGAGTCTATTATATAGACTTGATAGCTTAAAGGTTCCTTCTATCTCCGTGTCTACCACATCATTTCATTGGTCTCTCTGTCTCAAGTCTCTATCCCTAGAGTTATGTAATAGGGAACATTTGGTACAGACATGGAGATAGACAGTGGACTTTCATGCATGAGGAGTAGCAAGGTCATTATGGATGAACTGTAGTGTGTAGAGAAGAGCAATGTATAAGAAAGCTGATAAATTAGGATGGGATCCAGGTTGTGAAAAGATTTAAAATGCAAAGGAATTTATGTTTGATACTTGGGCAGCTAGGTGGTGCAGTGGACTGGGCCTGGAGTCAGGAACACCTGAGTTCATATTTGGCCTCAGACACTTCCTAGCTCTGTGATCTCCAATAAGTCACTTAACCTTGTTTACCTCAGTTTCCTCATCTGTAAAATGAACTGAAGAAGGGAATGACAAGCTACTCCAGTATCTTTGCCAAGAAAACCCCAAACAGGGGTTTTCAGAGATGACTGAAATGACTTAACAACAACAACATTGGAGGTAACAGAGAGCAAATGATGTTTATTGAATTGTGTTCTGGGAGGGACATGGTCAGATCTATACTTTAGGAGAATTGTTTTGGAAGCTGGGTGGAGCATGAGTGTGAATTGAGAGAGATGAGGCAAGGAGATCAGTAAGAAGATGATTTTAATAGTTCAGATGAAAAATAAGGCCTAAAGAAGCCTCATGTGAGGATGGAAAAGAATTAAATGAAGAGAAACAAGATGTGGCAGCTGATTGGAGAATGAGTGTGAGTAATAGAGGAAGACAGAAAGGTTATGGACCTAGGGTGAAAGTGGTGCCCACTAAGAGGGAAGTTAAAAAAAGTGTGAATTAGAGAGATTTTTTTTCTTTATAAGGAAGAAAAATATGCTAAAAGTCTACCAATATCATTTGAAAATATTTTTTAAACTTTCACATAAATAAAAATTCCACTGAAGACAGCTGGGGAGATTTAATGGTGATTTAATTCTGGTGTTGGATTTTTTTTTACCCCTAAAAAGTTGTCACTTAGGAAAACTAGGGCTGAAGGTTAATGCTTCAATTCAAGGACTGAGCTCTCCAATAATTTGCATGGATTGCCAACATGGTGTTCTGCTCTTTAATAATAAATTCAGCATTGGTTTTTCCCTCCCTCCCTCCATCAAAAGTCTGCATGAATGGTTTTGTTATTTTCTTTGCAGTAAAACATGTTAGATCAGCAGATCTTTGCCTCCTGAAGAAAGAGAAGCCCTGGCAAGAATTCTTATTACCATGGCAACATAAACAATAAGGCCCAGTGAATATATGGGTTTCCTCATAGAGAAGATGTAGAGCATGCCATAGCTGGTAGAAGAGAAGATATGATCATTTGAAATCACAAACTTCACTTGAAGTTAACCCTCCCAATGAAATTTCTTTAATGCATTACAAAAACTTAGTTTTCTCACATATTACTTTGAAAAATCCCCTATAAAATGATGAAAGTATCTGTAGTTGACTTCTTGCTTTCTTTAAAAAAATACTATGGGATTTAGAAGCAGGGCAGAAGCTAAAGCAAAACTTTATGAATTTTTGTTATTATTCAGAACTTAGAAAGTAAATTTTAAAATTCTCTGCTGCTAATGATGAAGAAAAGGAAGACAGTAAGATCTGGCCGTAGAGATGAAATTCTGGAAGATTTTAATTGGAAGATTTTTACCACTACTACCTTTGCATATTTGCTAGTAGAAATGTCAACTAAGAAACTGATATACAGCTACTTTGGTAAATTGTTCATGAGTCCTAGGATCAACCTTTATCATCAGGATGTTACAGTTTCTGGACTATTAACAAATGCTAACCATCTTCATATCTGTCCTTGTTCAGTTCTAGAAAATGAGTTAAAAAGTGCTACTAATAATGATGAAGAGGAGGAAGGAGAACAATTTGATTTTGACAGTGGAGATGAAATTCCAGAAGCTGATAGACAAGCACTTCTACCTTCATCTGAATCTGACTCCAGAGGTGATGCTGAAAATAAAGAAGTTCCATCCACAGGTGAATGCCCAGGTGGCCATCCAGTTATAGTATCCATATTGTTTAAGTAATATCTTACAGAACTTCAGCTGTTTTCTATCCTTCCTCTTATCCCTCCCCACCATACGTATTCTAGAAGCCAGTTTTAAACATCCTGGAGAAAAGTGAATTTTTAAGAAAGCCATGCTTATACTTTGTTTTTGTTTTTGTTTTTCAGTTCAGTTCAATAAACATTAAGCTTTTACTATGGTTTAGGCAATGTACTAAGAGCTGGGAGTACTAAAAGACACAAAAGACAGTTCCTGCCTTCAAGGAGTTAACAATATAATAGGAGAGACAACATGCAAACAAATATATGTTAATATATCAAGCTATACACAGAATAAATAGGATATAATTAAAAGGGGGAAAGCACTGAAATTAAGAGGAGTTAGAAAAGCCTTCCTATAGAAGGTAGGATTTTAGTTGGAACTTAAAGGAAGCCAGAGAGGTCAGTTTCATTAGAAAAATTTTAAATTTTGCATGTATTTTTCTTCAGATACTATTTTCCATGGTTTCTAACTAAATTTTGGGGAGTGGAGTGAGAGAGATTTTTTTTTTTCAGAGAAAAGTAATTTCTCTTTCTTCTATCAGTACTTTTAGAATTCAATTAAAGAAGCATTTATTAAGTGTTTACTATATGCCAGACTTTGTGCTGGTGCTAGGAATTCAAAGATTAAAACAAAACATTCCCTGCCCTCATGGTGTTTGTATTCTACAGAGGGATGATAGAATCATAGTCCTAGAGGGAAAGGATCTCAGAGGCCATCTAGCTCAACCCCATTATTTTACAGATGATATAACTGTGCCCCAGAAAGGCTTGATTCACCCAGGGACAAACAGGTCCTAAGTGACAAAGTCAGGGCTCCAACCCAGTTCCTTTGACTCTGAATACAATGTGCTTTCTATTCTATGCTACTTCTCATGCCACAGATAAGTATATACCGAATAGGATGAGGCAGAAATGAGAAGTAAAGACTATGGGACCAAGGGGTGACAGTCAGGGCAAACGTCCCAAAGAAGGTGGTACCTGAGCTGAAGATCCTAGGAGGAGATGAACAGAGAAGTACATTCTAGTAATGGGGGACAGCATGAGGTAAGAGAGAACAGCAGGAAGGCCAGCTTGTCTGAATCATACTTTGTGAAGGGGACTAATGCATAATAAATCTGGAAATGTAGACGGCAGCCATATTATGAAGGCCGTTAAATGCCAAACATTATCCTAGAGCCACTAAAAAAAGGAATTGAGGGCAATGATATGTTGATTCAATGCAAATCTATGCTGGATGTCAGGACATTTTATCTAAGCCCTATAAAGTACTCAACTGGGTAAACTGGTTGGATTCAAGCGATAGCCCTCTGTGAATTATTCACTTAACTGATACATCAGGAATGCTGATGTCATTGCTCAGGTGATCAAGATGATCTGTTCACCTGGCCAGAACTTAATTTTGTAAATAGTTTTCAGTAGTTATTAGGCTACTGATTCTTCCCACAAAAGTTCCATTGATTCCATCCTTTGTTTCCAAAAATTTATCCCACCTTCGCAGTTAAGGTCACTTCCTTTGATAGCTCTCACTGGTTTAAAAAAATAACTTCTTGGGCTTCATCATAGGTATTAAGTTATATGTATAAAGGACTAAAAGCCTTTTTCAAAGCTCCAGGATGGCCTAACATCAGAAGTTAAGATTTGAGGGGGGCAGCTAGGTGGTACAATGGATAAAGCACAGGCCCTGAATTCAGGAAGACATAAGTTCAAATCCGACCTCAGGCACTTGACACTTACTAGCTATGTGACCCTGGGCAAGTCACTTAACCCTCATTGTCCCACAAAAAAAAAAAAATTTGAACTGGAGGTTTTTTACTTTTCCCATTCCTAGACAGACACTGAGAGAAATATTTGATGGGTATGATTATTCTATAACTTGAGACAATGAAGATTCTTCTTTTTCTTTCATAGGAGACAGTAATGAAGCTGGAGGAGACAATTTGCAAGTTGCAGAAGCTGGTAAACTAGCTGTACCCATGAAAGTAAATCCCTATTCAGTTATCAATATTACACCATTCCAGGAGAAGGAGCAATTGTCGCCAGATCTAAGTGCTGAAGAAGAAAGTTCAAGCCCCAGTGTGCCAAGTGTTTATTCCGTTCCTGTGCCTTGTGGTTATGCAGTTCCCTCCAATTTACCACTCATACTTCCAGCCTACTCTAGCCCCATCATCATTCGCACTCTCTCTGTGGATGAAGAAGGTAATTTTTATCTTCTATGTACAGAAGGAGAATTGATATGATTATTCTTGGTTATAAATCATATAATTTTACATTTAAAATTTTTAGGAATTTAAGAATCATTGACAAAGACAAATGCATCAATATTCAAAGAACAAAAAAGAATTGTATATGAAGTTGTATATTTATATTGTTTGTAAATTTTTAGGCATATATTAAATTTTAGAAGGAAGGAGTGAAATGATCCTCTTTGTGCTCCCTTCTTTTTTTTATCTTCTGTGTTTTTAAAAAGTTCTATTGATCTTTTCTTTCTTTAATTTTTTTATAGCATGTGTTACTACCCATTAACTTACTCCCTTCCCCTGCCCTGTCCAGTGTCCCCTTTCCCATCTACTCCCAACAACAACTCTTGCAACAAATAAGTATAATCAGGAAAAACAAAACAACATCTGAAGTGTACATCTCATTCTGAACCTCTAGTCTATCATCTCTCTTCCAAGAAATGGAGACATGGTTAATCATCAATCTTTTCCAGTCAAGAATGGTGTTTTGATCAGAGTTCTGAAGTCTTTCAGACTTATTATCCTTTACAGTATTGTGGTTTTCCCCAGTCTTTCAAAGAATTTGGTTTGGAAATAGTAGCAGACCTTGAATTGCTTTCTTTCTATGAAAGAAACACAAATACTCTTTTGGAGGGGGAAACATTTGTTAAAAGATTTAATTGTCTGAGAAATCTGTTCCTTCCAAGCACAAGTGATGTTTAACTGACCTATTTTCATGAAATGAAAGTACAATGAGTGAATCTGAAAGCAGTCAACATCTCTTGAATCTAATGGAGTTAGATCAGTGTGGCCAAACTGCTTAAATATCTTTTTTCAAAAATTGTAAAGTTCTCATTTTTAATTTCATTTTCAAGGAGGGAGGTATAATAAAACGTCTGTTGAACTGAGGTTGTGTCAGAAGGGAGTTTGTAATAAGCTATTGTGAGGCGAACCATTTCTAGTAATAACGTCATCTAAAGACTGGAGAGTCATTCTTTTTCAAATGTATGTAACTCCTACCAGCAGCTGGAGAAAAGAGTTGAGTATGTGTCTATGGTGAGAGAATAGGAAGGGAAAGGGGTTCCTTTTCTGTAAGAAAAAAACAAAAGTAACATTATCTTGATTGGGGAAAAAAAGAGCACAAGGAGATTTTTGCTTCCAAAGTATATTATGATCTGATATAGTCTGATATTATAGCCACTGATTGTTATAGAGAGATGGTTAGTAAAAACAGAAGAAATTAAGTAAGTGGTGACTACAGAGAGCCAGCATGGCTCATCAATAACAGATTGTGCCAGTCTAATAATACATGAAACAATGAACGAATGAATGAATTGCTTACTATATAGCAGGCACTGTGCTAAATATGAGGGATACAAATAATTTTTAAAAGAGATGGTGTCTGCCCTCAAAGGAGCTTACATTCTAATAGAGAAAGATGAGGGACATAGGGGAGGGGTCACTAGGGAGGTATATTTTGTTGGGGAGGTAGAAAGTGGAGGGATCAGGCAGATAGTAGGATGGTGTGGGTACATGGCTAGATGAAATATAAAGTAGAAGCACAGCCAATGGCTAGTCAGTGGGTATAGTGTGGGCTAATTTGCACTTTCTCAGTCAGGCTTCATAGAGAAAGTGGCCTGATATGGGGCTTTAAAGAATGAGAACTGATAGTTGTGAGGGCAGTTTTCAGTCTAGAGATCAGGAATAAAGTTTGAAAATTCAACAAGGTAGGAGAAGTCAGGACAAATGTAGGAAACAGCAGTTACTCCAATTTGGCTATAATATATAGTATGTGAAGGGTGATAGTGTCAAATAAAGCCAAAAAAGGTACATTAAAGTCAGGCAACTCTATGCCTATGCTTTGCCTAAAGAATAAAATATGGACTTTTAGTCTAGCATTCAAAGACCTCTACAATTTGGTTCTGACTTTTCTTTTTGGCCTTATTTCACACTACTCCTCTTTAAACAATTTGTGTTCTAGCCAAACTGGATTTGTTGCCCTAATTCTATTTTTCCTTCTTCTATTTACATGAATTTTCAGTCTCATTCCCTCATGCCTGGACTCGAATCCCTCTGCCATCCATCTAACTGTTAAAATCCTTTCTAACAGACCCAACTGAGGCTTCCTCTATGCATCCTGATTTCCCTATTTCCTATACCCTAAAGTGATCTTTTTCTCCTCCTATCTCTCATGACTGGCCTTTGTTGAAATAATTTTGACTGACTAGCCTAATTTTGGGGGACTAATCTATGGATGACTAATCTGTGGACTGTTGACTCACTGGTTATCCTACTGCTATTAACTTAGCATGGGCCATTTATAAAGTTCCACCACACTGCCCCACTCCCAAAATTGATAAGCAAAGGATTAAGAATGCTCTTAACTAAATAATCAAAGTAGAGTTTATTTATGAGATACTATTTAAACATAAAAATACAGGGAAATAAAATGTACAACCTGACTGCATTGCAGTGTGTCTCTTTCCACTGCATTTCTTTCCCACCTGCTGCACCTGGAACTTCTAATATTGTCCGCCCAGTCTCTCTATCTTGTCCTTTGGCCTCCAGTCCTCCTGCCCTTCCTCTGAGTCTAACCCCCAGGTCTATATATAATCTTTCTTTTCTCCACTCAAATCTTGGGACTTTTTGCACCCACACACCAAGCTAATCCACCAGTCAGGGCTATGGCTGGGGCTGGGAGGACACTTGAACATCCCATGCCTCAGCACAGGCTACGCCAGAGCCTGGCCTGGACAAGCCCAGGATCTCTCGGATAGCTCTGCTCAGGGTGGAGGGAGCTAGCGCTCCCTTCCCCCAGCTGTCTGACCTGGCATCTTGTACAGCCCACGGGGCTTTTTGGCTCAGCTGAAGCAGAGGGGGAGGGGCACCAGCACCTCTCACACAGGAGAGACCCTGAGGGCCTAAGGCTTTCTAATCTCAGCCTAAAGGTAGGGTCCCGAAATCAAAATAAATTTCCACACCTTATAAAATCAATCATATCAACTAGTCTTATAGTTATTTGTTTGCTTTCATAATCTATGCCTTTTACTAGACTATAAGTTCCTTAAGAGAATAGACTATGCCATTTTTTTTACCTTTGTACCCGTAGCATCTAACACAGTGTCTTCTATGCAGTTAGGTGTTTGCCAAATATTTATTTAATTAAATCTTGAATTAATTCTTTAGAAGGAATTTCTAAATAAGATTGATATTTAATAGTAGCTGAATAACTATTATAATTTTCCTTAAAATGTCTTTAAATATATATTATTACCAGGGACAGCTAGGTGGCACAGTGGATAAATCACCAGTCCTGTATGCAGGAGGACCTGAGTTTAAATGCAGCCTCAGACACTTGACACTAGTGACCCTGAGCAAGTCACTTAACCCTCATTGCCCTGCAAAAAAAACCCCAAAATCAAACAAAAATATATATTATTACCTTTGTAATTTATAGCTAATAAATAAGTTCCCTAAATGAATCAATTAGTGTGCATTTATCAAGTGTCTCTTGTGTGCAAGGCACTGTGCTAGATGCTATAGGTCCAAAGACAAAAATACAATAGTCTCTACTCTTATAAAATTTCTATTTTATCAGAGGAAACAACATATATACGCATTAATATATATGAAATAAAAACAAAATTTGGAGGGGTGGAATTAGCATCTTCCTGACTCTCAAGTTCAGTGTCCTAATTATTGTACCATATTGCCTCTTAACCTGTATGAGCAATAACAAGAAGGCAAGTTGAGCTGGACCATCACTTGGGTAAAAGGAAATAACATAAAATAAGACTGGTTGTAGTCAGATTATGAAGGGTTTTAAATGCCACAGAGGAATTTGTATTTGGTTTTAGAGAAATAGGGAATCATGGGAGCTTATTAAGTAGGGGAGAGATATGGTCAGATATGTGCTTTGGGAATATCCCTGGCACCATTATAGAGGATGTTTTGGAAAGAGGAGGGAATTGAGTCAGATAAATCAATAATATAGATGAGAGGTGATCAAGGCCTATTTTAGGGCCATTGGTCATGTGAATAAAAAGATAGTAATACTGTATTAATTATAAGAAATTGCACAGGACTTTCGTATAGCTCTCAAATTTTACTTTCTGAGTCTGGCTGTGATTGAGGGAATTTTAGCATGGTTTACAATATTAATGTACTCCTATAGTAAGCAAATAATACAATATTGATAATAAAATTATTTGTAATGAAGAATAAAATGTATACAAGTACATACTTCAATCTTAATACAATAATTTTTTATGTTATATTAATAGATTTTTTTTCTTTTGATCCTAACATTAGATTACATCAGTCTAGGGGACTTCCTGGTGAAGAAACTCCTTCTTTCAGTATAGGCCAACAGCTGTTCTGAATGTTATAGTTTTAGAGAGTTGCCTGGGGAAGTGAGAGATTAAGTGACTTGCTCAGGATGACACTGCCACTGTGTGTCACTTGTCTCCAAGGCTAGCTCTTTCTCCACTGGACATTAAATAATGATCCAAACTGCGTTGAGGCCTTGAAGCTTTTCTGTCTTCTGAAGTTTTTTAGGGGTATGTGTGCTGTTGTCCACTGTTTATTTTTTTCCAGATTGTCTCTCCTTTCTGCCCTTGCTTGGATGGATGGCAGTTTGTGGGCATTCACTGAGACAATCTGGTCGACCCTATGCTTTGCACAGAAGCAGTTCTGGGTTTACTCTGTTACTAGCCTTTTAATATCATAACCATTGAACCTAGTGTCCTGACTCAAAAAGTAGTACCTAAATGAAGAGTTCTTAACCTGAGGCTATCAACTTGAATGGGAGAAATTACGTCTTTATTTCAATACATTTGGTTTCCATTGTAATTCTATGTATTTTGTTTTAGGCATTTAAAAATCTTATTTTGAGAAAGGGTTCATAGACCTTATCATACTACCATAGGGGTCCATCACACACACACACACACACACACACACACACACACACACACACAAAGATTACAAATGCCTGATCTACACCAAGTGAAATAATTTTTTCCTGACATAGAAAATTAAAAGTGAGCAGTTGTTATAACCGATCTAAGAACTCAGGAAAGAGGGAACTTAGCTACTGCCTCAACTTTCAAAGCAAATGTATTGTTGAAAACAACAAAGATAAGACTCTTTGGCCTGGATTCTCTTAAGGAGATATGAAGGAGGTTGGTTATGTGTTGAGCATTTAGGAGACGAGTGAACCAAAATTGTTCTCTAGATCAACCTTGTTATCTTTCTTTCAGTCATGAAAAAAAAAAACACATTAGCCCTTAACAATTTTGCAAAAATTGTTCAAATCTCACCTCAGAAATTTACTAGCTGTGTGAGACAAGTCACTAAACCCCTTAAACATCTGGGACCATCTCCAATGGTTCTGATGTATATCTTGCCACTGAACCCAGATGGCTTTGGAGGAGAGAGTGAGGTCGGTGACCTTGCACAGCCCTCCCTCACTTAAATCCAATTCAGTGCAAGTCATGATACTGGGTGATGTCATGGTCCTCTTCAGGAGTGAAGGACAAAAACAACAATTATGGTTGGGAACTTTTTATGGCCAAAGAATGTTTGATTGAGTACTTTTGCTTCCCTCAGCCTTATGATGTAGAGCATTTTGGATTTATTTTAGTTTATATATAGCCACGATATTTGCCTTTAAACATTTTTTCCTGGTGGAATTTTTCCTTGGTGTCATTCAGTTCTAGCCATTAACTGATGAGGGCCAATAAAGTATTCCTTAGGGCACAGTGAACCAGAGCTGTCACAGGATAAAGATTAGGATACTGGTGGCTGGGCATGGATTTAGAAAGAAGGGAAGTGGTTCTACCTGTTGGTTCAAAGAAGAGGCCTGCAGTTTATGTCTAAGCAATCACATCATAGACTACCCTGGCCAGTACAGAGGTAGACTGCTCTTTTGTTTTGTTTTGTTTTTACTAATCTTTCTGCCTTGCTTATTCCACAGAATAGGACACAGAATAACTATGAATTTTTCTGTTTTTTTTTCTAGTAGATACACAGGAGATGACAGAAGAGTCCCATTTCAATTCTTTAAGTTCAGAGGATCCTCCAAACAGGTATCAATGTCCAATACATACATACCTACATACCTACATACATATATACATATGGATATACACATGTGTATTTATTTGAATTATATATTTTAATTGGATTTATTTGATGCTATTTTCTTTGAAAACTTGAATACAAATTATTATAACTTGCTTTCTTTCTTCCTTCTACAGTTCTAAATTCCCAAACCTTCACCTCTTGGCTTATGTAAAAAAAGCAGATGATTCTCAAAAAATATTATTGGGTATCACTTATCTCTTGACATTTTCATATCTCCTCTAGTTACAAATGCCTTCTGGACATTTTTACCTAGAGTCCCACCATTGTCACAAACTCAAAATGTTTAAAACCCAATTCCTGACTCATATTTCCTTCTTTGTGAACATTTTTGGGCAACTTGCCCAATCATCTAGGCTTGAAATTTTGATGTCACCTTGACTTCTCTCATTTCTCACCCTCTTCCATTCAGTCACTAAGTTGTATCTATTCTTTCCTCACAAAGTTCCTTCAAATATTGTCCCATTCCCCTGTCACAATGTTAGCTGGCTTAGACCCTTATATAATGCCTAGACAATCTCAATAGCTTTCTATGTTGTCTCACTGTTTCTACTCTTCTCCTGCATTCCACAGCCCTTTAACCCTCCCCAAATCCAGCTCCCCTACCTTTCCAGAATTATAATAAATTACCCTCTTCCCCTCACTCTATGGTCCATCCAAGATGGTCTTCTTGCTGCTGTTCCTCACACTTGACACTCCATCCCTGGCTTTGGCTAGTTTGTTCTGGTCATTAGTCATGCTTCGAATGCTTTCATCTTCACCTCTCTTCCTTAGAGTCCTTAGTCTCCCTCAAAGTTCAGTTTAAGTATTACTTTCTACTTGAATCCTTTGCTGAGTCCCCAGCTATTAATGCCTTCACCTCTAAAATTACCTTGTGTTTATTTCATATAAATTTTTATATATATAGACCATCTGCTTTGATTGAGTGTAAGCTCTTTGAAAGCAATCACTTTCATTTTTTTCTTCATCCCTTTCCTCCCCAAGGCCTAGCACAGTATCTGGCACATGGGAATAGAAAATAGAGACTAGGCCTATGATTTCATTGGTAGAGTGAATTCCCAGGTGAGGAAACCTCACCAATGCAGGTTGGCACATTCTTTGCAGTGTATAGTCTTAGAAAATTCCCTAAGCCATTGAGAGATTAGGTACTAAAGATCACAGAACCAGTATGTTCTTAGAGAAGATATTTGAACCCGAGTCTTTTTGGATTCTAGGCTGATTATCAACTTTATTGTGCTTCCTCTGATGTGCCTGACACTTTGTAGTCACTTAATAAATGTTTATTGATTGGTTGATCACACTACAAATGTCTGTGATCAGTCACATCATCCTCAGATTTAAAAATTCTCACTAGCACCCAATTGTCAATCAATAGCCAATAATAATTAGTCATTTAACAATAATTTTTAATGCACCACCAAAAAATAATGCATCCATGTAGTCTTAGGAGGAAGGAAACATTTTTTCCTACATAATATTTATAGCCAAATAAATTATGTGGGATACAGTTATGTAGTGCAAGCTACATCCTGACATGCTGCTGAGAAAATTCTCTGTTCATGGGAGACATTCTTACCTATCTCCTAACCACTACTTTCTAACCAATACTTCTTCAATCAACACCATTTAATAAAACTTCATTTTCCTCTGAGGACATAATATATATTTTAACCTTCTCCGTTAGAAGCAACTCCCCCCTTCCCCTTCCAGGGTCAGAAAGATGGACTGCCATATTCCCCATTCCCTAATGACACTTCTGGGCCATCTTTCTATCTTTGTCTCTAAATCTTTCTTCTTTTGAATCGCATGTATTTATATAACCCTTTGCTTATTTTTCTTGGTGTTATCTGATCTTTAGGCCACTTGCCAAAATCTCTAAAAAGCTTTAGGGCTTTCATGATGATTTTCCTGATACTACAACCCCTACTATAAATACTCAGGCACATTAATATTTATGTTGACCACCCCTCTCATATCCTGACTATATGATTCCTGGGCTTTCCTTAATTTCACTTTGGAAAGATCAGTCGACTGGGAATCAGGGACCAAGGTTCTGATCCTGGTTTTATAACTTAATCTGTTTTGTCACCTTGGGTAGGTCATTTCCTAATTCTAGGACTCATTTTCCTTATCAATAAAATGAAGGGTTTATGTAATGTGATTTCTAAAATTTTTTTATCCTATGCCTTTAAAAATATACATATGTATATAGAAATATTTTCCATAAACCAATATTTATTTAGACTGAGTTCTTGGAGGTCTTCGGGAGAGTATAACCCTCAACTATATCTAGATGAAGGGTTGAACTTTGAATGTGTTACCAATTCAAATAATTTTTGCTTTTGTATCAGCCAAGGCTTGGCACACATGCTTTTGCTATTTGTGAATAAATTCTTTCTTCTTGAAAGTGTTTGTTTTTTTTTTTTAAGTGAGGCAATTAGGGTTAAGTGACTTGCCCAGAGTCACACAGCTAGTAAGTGTTAAGTGTCTGAGGCTGGATTTGAACTCAGGTACTCCTGACTCCAGGGCCAGTGTTCTATCCACTGCACCACCTAGCTGTCCCCTTGAAAGGAGTTTTTTAAAGTTTGGTGGTTTTTTTTGTTTTTTTTTTTAGGTAAGAAGGCTATATTTTGAGAATACTACATGAGCACCTTTAAAATTAGAAACTTGAAGCCTTTTCAGGCATAAAGCCTTTATTTAGGTAATTTAATATCTGATATATTTTGATACAAAACATCATTTTTAGGACTTCATTTTTTGTTATAATGAACAAAATATATTTAACTGGAAATGAGAACTATTAAAAATGAGAATGATTTCTTCACAGTAGAATGTAAGTTGTTTGAGGGTAGGAACTGCTTTACTTTAGTATTCCTATTTTCTAGCACAGTGCTTGACAATGAGGAGAGATCTATAAGTGCTTGTTTTATTTCATTAATTTTTATTTAAATGTGATTACATGTTTATTTATATTCAACTTTGAAAATGCCACTTTTTTTTGGAGGGCGACCAGACATCATTTTATTGATGTAATCAGCTATTGGATGAAGAAACTTTCTTTACTTAATGCAATTGGCACCTGCTTTGCAACTTATTTTTGGAACTGGAGCATGGAGAGTTAAAGTGATTTGATTAGGGTCATACAACCAGTATGAGTCAAAAGTAAGGCAGTAAGGTGGTGCAGTGGATAGAGCAGGGGGGCCTGGAGTCAGGAAGACTTGTCTCTCTGAGTTCAAATTTGTAAAATGAGGGAGACGTGTATATCCTTTGAAATCCCTTGCAGGTTGAAATCTATGATCTTATGATCTCAATATAATTTCCACTCATTAATAAAATCAAGTTTGAATCTTGCCCAAGATACTTTCTAATTGTGTGAACTTGGGCAAATGACAAAACTTATCTCAGCCTCAGTTTCCTTATTTATAAAATGAAACATTTGGACTCAATTACTTCTGAAATTACTTCTAGCTCTAGATCTATGATACTAGAATCCTCAGGTGCTATACGTATAAGTGGTAAAAAAAAAAATAAAGTGGTAAATGAGTTCAAAGAATGGGGAAAATCAGTGTGAACTGAATTGGCAGAAGAAAAACTTGTGGAAGAACTGGAACTTGAGCTGATTTATGAAAGAAAGGTTTTTCTTTCATGGGGAGAGAGAGCAAAGGAGAAGGAAATTCTGGGTGGGGAAAGCCCCATGAGGCTGAGAGAGGTTTTATGACTTGCCCAGATTCACACAACTACAAAGTGTCTTAGGCAGGAATGAAATTTAAGTCTTCCTAGCTTAAAGTCAACTGCATCACTTGGTTCATGTTTGTATGTGTCTCCTCTATGAGATTGTCAGCTCCTGTAATGTCAAAGACTGTCTAATATTTCTCTGGGGGGGGGGGCAATGAGAGTTAAGTGTCTTGCCCAGGGTCACACAGCTAGTAAGTGTCAAGTGTCTGAGGCAGGATTTGAACTCAGGTCCTCCTGAATTCAGGGCCTGTGCTTTATCCACTGCACCACCTAGCTGCCCCTAATATTTCTTTCATGGTTTTTTCAATGCCTTATTTTTTGTTATGCCCCAAATAGGCACTCAAATACTTAATTTTATTAATGAATGGAAATTAGATTGAGAACATAATAAAATCATAGATTTCGACCTGGAAGGGATTTCAGAGGACATATAGGCCTTTCACCTCATTTTACAAATGAGTAAATTGAAGCTGAGAGATGTTGTGACTCGAGGTCAAACAGTTTATAAGTGATGGGATCGATATTTAAATTTAAAGCCTATAACACAAATCCAGTGTTTTTTCCACCACACAACACTGATGTTGTTAGCAAAAATTATGATTTGGCTTAATTTGCCCAAAAGTATCTAAAGGCTACTTGGTATTGTTGAGAGAGCACTGACTTGAAAGAAATGGGTTCAAGGCCCCAACTCTACCATTTTTTTTTTTTTACTCAGTGAAATTCGGTCATATTACAGTTTTAGAGATTGTAAATTATCTCTTTGGTTAAATAGAGGTGATGCTACTGATATCACCTACCTCTCAGGACTGTTTTAGGAAAATACAATATAAACTCTAAAGTTCTCTTTAAAAAATAATCTTATGGGGGCAGCTAGGTGGTGCGGTGGATAGAGCACTGGCCCTGGAGTCAGGAGGACCTGAGTTCAAATCAGACACTTAACACTTACCAGCTGTGCGACCCTGGGCAAGTCGCTTAACCCCAATTGCCTCACTTAAAAAAAATAATCTTATGGTTGTGATATATTATGATATAATCATAATATATGATTATGATATAAAACAAAGACTTGGCCATGTGGTGAGTTATGAGATGAAGAGTCTCCATTGCTAGGTGATGTTATTGAATATTAATACTGTTTTGTCATTTATTTTTAAGTGAAGAACAGGTTAATAAAGAAGACAGTCCTCTAGCCAAGTGGGTTGCAGATCCTGCCAATACAGCATGGATGGAAAGTGAGTGTCATAAAAAACAGCTCCAAAGAAGATGTTGAATGGAAAGTTCACTGACAAAATTGCTAAGAGATAGGGAAAATTTTCATCCATTTACTAAAAATGAAGCATTATAATAAACAGTCAGACTGAGATTCAGAAGAGAAGAAACCTTTTTCAATGATCCTAGGAAGCTAGTAGTTTGCTCAATACAGAATTACCTTCACAGGTGAAGGTGCTTTAGTTAAAGGGCATTCCAGGAACACAGCTCCTCCTGATTTTTCATTGCTGCTAGGAATTATGAAGCTCTAACCAATTTTAAAGATTATGGGTTTGTAATGTTCCAATTTCCAACCTACAGTCAACAGTAGATCTCCTGGAACATTCACAGGCTTTTTGTCTCTTTATTTGCCTTTGAACCAAATCCCTTTCATGGAAATTTATTCCCTTTTTTTTTTCTGGGAATAGGCTGGTCTATGTGGCAGACAGCATATGTAATCTTCTAGCCCACGTATAGTTTTTTAAGACTGAATACTTTTAGCTAGGTTGTTTTTAAGGGTTGTGAGATTTTCTTTCCCCCTTTAGTAGAAAAATAAAAATTGTTCCCTAATTACTCCTTTTGTTATTTGCTGGCCCACTAATCTCCGTGTAATTGGCTTGTGTGATTGACTTACAAGGTAGAACCATCTTAGTTATCCATAATTATTAAATGATCTTCTGGGATGTTTCACTCTGGGTTTTAATTATGACACTGTCAAAACAAAAAACCTGTCCTAATTGGATGATTCTGCTCCAGGGATATTAAATCAGCATCAATTTACCATAAAATTATGGACATGCTATTCCAAAGCAGTTTAATTCCAAAGCTAAATTAATCTGAATTTTCTTCCTTTAGTCATTCCTCCTTTCTGGATGACAGCTAATTAGAAGGGCTACATTTTAGCACAAACATCAAACTGGCATTACTTCAACAGCAGCAAACAGTAGCCATGCAGGGCAGTGGAAAGAATGCTGAATCAGTAGGCAGGGTCCTTAGCTTCTCATCCTCCTTCTCTAACCAGCTCGTCATGTGAGCCAGAACAAGTCACTTTCCTAACCTGGGCTGCAGTGTTCTCATCTATAACATGAGGAATCTTAATCTTCACGACCCCTATCAACTCTTCAGAAACAAAAGTACTGCATGTTATTAAACAAGGATTAATATTCTCTTATATGTAAAGTATGATGGCAAGAAGGGGATAGGTCATGGTCTCTGTATGGTAATAGCTTTCTCTAGATCCTATTTAATTTAGTTTAAATATTTAAATGTTGAAGCAGTAAGGGAGAAAAAACCAAAACAAAGCATGGTTTCTTTTAAAATAGATAGGACACCTGCTCATTGGGATTAATCCAAAGTTAAAACAATCAGGATTGTTAAGGGTCTTAAGACCATGCCACGATAGCATCAGCTGAAGTAACTAGGGATTTTAGTATGGTCAAAAGTCTTGAGGTGGGATGGTGGTAGGGGAATGTGATAGCTATCTTCAGATATTTGAAAGACTCCCTTCTGGTAGAGAAATCAGTCTCGTTCTTGGTGCCAGAGGGCAGACCTAGGAAGGATAAAGGATGGCTTGACCTGAGCACATTCTTTCTAAAAATCAGAACTCTCTATAAGTGGAATGAAGTTCATTGCCCTAGAAAGCATTTGGTTCCTCTATAGTAGAGGTCTTCTAGCTAGGGTTTGGAGAATGGACTGAGTATATTATAGGATAGATTCTTAGTTAGTTTGAGACTTTTTGTACACACCATAAAAAGATAATATTATAAAATAGCACTATGCTCTAATCTGGAGGATGTATTATGCAGATATTTTAAAACAGGGTTACAGTTAAGACAATGATTTTGATTACAAGGAGGAGTAATTGTTAGATGTATTTTAAAAATAATTTTTTGCCCATTTTTCGACATAATTCCCTGATGGATGCTAGTACTGTTATAACCTGGTGTGAGCTTTTGTTGGGGCTTGTTTTGTAGGATTTCAAGCACTTAATTGGCTTTTGTTGATTTTCACCTTAAAGCTGGCATCTTTGGAACTTGGCTTTCCTCTCCAAAACCTCCTTCGCCTCTTTTGATATTCTTCATCAACTCTCAGACATTACAATCATAAAAAACCATGACATTCCCTCCAGAAACACCACTGAGTTCATTGCAGATTTCTTCTGGGGAAAATATTCTCTCTAGATTTGGAAATCAGAGGATCTGAATTCATATTCTTCCTCTTATGATTGTTGCAAGGTGACCTGGAACAAGTCATTTGTTGGGGCCCAATTTCTGCATCTATAAAATGAGAAGGTTCGAATAGATGGTCTCTAAGGTTATGGGATGGTCCCTTTTAGTTTTCGATCTTTGATATTATGATGATGCTTTTGATGCTTTCAAATTAAATGCCAGCATGTACTTTATCCAGGAACTAAGTATGTGGGGGAAGAGATAACATTTTTGTCAAAGGGTGTAGCACAGTCCAACTACTACTGATCTACTTAATGTTGTGGCCATATGTCCATCAAAATATTATACTGCTTACTGCCTCAGGGAAGGGGGAGGGGAGGGAGGGAAGGAGGGATAAAAAATGGAACCCAAAACGATAAATAAAAATGTTTATTACAAACATAAACAAATAAATAATGAAAAAAAAATTTAATTATACTGCTAACATGGTGATTTCTATATATGGTACACTCACTCATATATGGCCTTCTTGACTTAACTTTTGAAAAAGCCTTAATTTGTTTTAGAAAGTTTAACATAAAATGTAAATAGCACCAAACTGCTCTTGCCTAGGTTTTAAATGTATTTCTTTTATTGTTTTAGACCCAGAAGAAGTGATTTATGATGATGTTCCAAGAGAAAATTCAGACTCAGAACCAGGTTTGACGAGTGTAAATTATATGTGGGATAATCATCCTAACATCCCCCTCCCCCATATACATCCATGTAATCGATTACTTTGACAATCGATCTATACATGTTTGTATTTCATGATAGCTTATTAGAACTTATAGTTTTGTATCTTCTCTTTCTCTCCTTTCTTTTTATTGAATTTTGGTTCTGTTACTTACTATCTTTGTTACCATGGGCAAGGCAGTATGGTGCACTAGTTAGAACCCTGTTCTTAAAGTAAGAAACACATAAGTTCCAGTATTGCCTCAAACACTTACCACTTACATGACTGGATAAATCGTTTCACCCCTCTGAACCTTGGCTTCCTCATTTGTAAAATGTGAATCATATATTCTGACAACTAAATGAGAGAGAGTGTGCATGTAAAGTGCTTTGCACACATTAAAGTGGCCGTGTGGATATGAGTTGTTGATGTTATTATTATTATTCTTCCCAGGATTCAATTTCCTCATGGAAGGAGTCATACTAGGTGGTCTTTAAGGCCATTCTTGCTTCTAAATTTTATTTAGGACTCTCTAGAATTGCAGATACCATTGAATATAATTTTCTAAGTCTTAGTAGGCAAGACTGACCAAACATAGCTCTCTGACTTAAGTCTACTGGACTTACTGACTGTAGTGTCCAATGTATTTATGAGTGAGAATGCTGCTAAAAGTTGCCTAAGGCAAAATCTGATCTCTTAGGGAATAACAATGGGCTCTGTGTGAGATCTTTCATTCCTCTGCCACTAGGTAAAGGTACTGAGGGGTCTCTAACCAGCTGAATGATCTCAGTTAGGAAGGAAACTGCCCAGAGCCAAATTCCAAAACTATTGTGCTTAGATGACACACAGATTGATTTCCTGTCAAACTAAGAAGAACTTGCAAACCAGTGGAGTTGTTGGGAAAAACAGATGCCACTGGCTGACTTGAGATGTTTGTCCTGCCAGTGAGAGAAGCCCTTTGAATCCTGATCCCTTATGGGACTCAAATCATTCCCTTCGGACTTGACATTGCATAAAGATGCTCTTCCAAGCCTTCTTATAGCCCAAGTCAACAAACATTTATTAAATACCTATTATTTGTTAGGGACTGGGCTAAGAGCTGGGGATACTAAGAAAGGTAAAAGACAGTCCTGGCTCTCAAGGAACTCACAGTATAGTTAGTGTGACTGTACTTGTTAAAACCATGTTAATTTTTTTGGTAGATGACATGGCATTGCTGAGAGGAGTCATTGCCCTTGTTCTTCACAAAGCTGTGGTAGGGAGAGCACAAAAGACTTTGAATAGAAGTGCTGAAAAGGAAAAACAGTTTTACAAGAAAGTTTAGATATAATTTTCAACAGCTTAATCAGTAATTATTGATTGAATAATTATTGCAAATTTACTACTGTGCTAGGTCCATGGAGGAATATAGCAGAGACATAATGCCCATTCTCTCTCAATGACCCTGCACAGTATTTTATTGCACAACAGGATGATCACAAGTTCTGGAGGTGGAAGAACTGGGTTCAAATCCTGTGTTTGACACTATAAGGCCTTGGCAAAGTCATTTAATCTCTCTGGGTCCTCAGCATCTCAGTTTCCTCATCTATAAAATGATAGACATAGATTAGACTTTCCAGAGCTAAATCTAGGATTTTATGATCCTCATTGGAGTTATACCCCCCATACAGAGAAAAAAAATAGCAAACTGAACATTAGAGAATTTAAACCAGTGTTGTATAGAGTACCATAGGTACTTAAAAAGAGGAAAATTAGCGAAGACTGAAGTAATCTGAGAAACCCACCAGATTTAGAGCCAAAGGACCTGAGTTCAAGTCCTCTCCTACTTGCCTATATTGCTCTGGGAAAGCCACTTAATGTTTGGGCCTTGTTTCCTCCTCAGTAAAACAAGGGGGTTGAATTTCTAAAGTCCTGTCTGCCTCTAAATTTTCTTTGATCTTAATTGAGTCATCAAATCCTGGATTCCAAATATGTCAACTTTAAGCTACCAGGATGACAATTTTGATGAAATTAACCAGGCAAAGTCTCAGAGATTAAGTGATGGAGGTTAAAAAGGTAGCACGTGCCAGAGTCAGCATTAGAACCCAGGCTTTCTGACTCCAAATTCATCACCCTCTCTACTTCATCAGGCTGCCTAAGTGATCTTGGACAAGTTACTTTTTTCTCTGTGGGCCTCAGTTTCCTCATCTGTAAAATGAGACATGGACTAATTTCTTTTCCATTTTAAATACTGTGATCTACCTAAATGCCAATTAGAAAAATGCAATGATATTTTTATTTCAGAAAATATTGAAGAGGTGCCCTATGATGAAACAGCTCATTTTGTTGTTGTTGTTGTTTTAAACCAGGCATGTTTTGAAAATTCATTCTTTACTTTTCAGGATATTTGACTGGCAGTTTGAAATGTACATTATGCTTTTAGAAGAGTTAATGTGAATTTATGATGAAGCTGGAATAAGCTGATGTCTCAAAGAGTTATGATTATATGTCATGTTTAATTTGACTTGAAAAAGAAATTTCAGTTTTTAAAATGCAAAAATTCCAAATGTATTCAAATCTTTTCCTTTGTATATGCTTTTCTATGTGAGACTCTAATCTGCAGTGCTGCTTTGGTTATGGCTATTTTTAGTGGCTTGTGAAAGTATTCCTTACAAAAAGTTTAATTGAAACAACCCAAAGGATAGACTTAATTAGGGAAATGCCAGCAAGTTTTCACACTCTAGGAGTACCATTATCCTGCATAATTTTTCAATTGAAACTCATTCCAGAAGAAAACGTTACCCAAAATAGACATTTCTAACAATGCACTTGATAGATAATTGAAGCCAGAGCAGTGCTGATATTCTGGGCCTTTCAATGGGGCCTTCTTCTGGAAGCAAATTCTTTAAGAAGATAAATGATATGGAGTATTTGCTAAAGATAAGAGCCTACATGCTGTCTGCTGTGTAACAATTGAGTATAATTTTAGTCTGTTTTTTTTTTATGTTTTGAGGTTAGGGTGATATAGCACTGGAATTAGAGCCAGATAACCTGAATTTGATTTTTAGTTCTGCCCCCTTTCTAGCTGTATAATCATATAACTTCTCTGAACCTCAGTTTCCTCATTTGTAAAAAGAGGATGATTCTTGTCCAGCTTACCTGCTTTGAAAAGAAAATGTACATGAAATCTTGTTAAACTCCAAAGCATTACATGAGATCAGCTAATACTGTTATACTAGCTAGGATATTCACTGTCACCAATGAAAACAAATATGTTTACATATAGAGGCTGGCCCATTTTGAAATCAAAATGTTCACTATGGATGTAGATTATTTTCGTCGGATAAGGTTGTAGTTTTATTGGTAGGATCAGGAAGCAGAATTGCATACACATAGACCCCTGATTTTACTCTCTTTGCAGTGGTCAGTGACTATTCACTAACTCCTTCAATGAAATTGTTTGAATCAGGAGTTTGAGGAAGAAAATTTGCACCAGAGACTATTAGCACAAAATTCATAAACATTCAAACTGGTTCAAGTGAGAAATTCAGATACAATGCAGTGTAAACACAGCAAGGTTCTCTTCATGCCCATGGTCATATATTCAAACGAGGAGGAGAGCTGGGACTCTATTCTAAGTCTTCTGACTCCAAGTCCAGTGTTTTCCCACTAAACAGAGATGCCCCTTTATAGGGGCTCTAATGAGCAGTGATTCCCATTTAGTGGTTTGTGAACCCCTTAGGGGTTTGTGTTGATGGTCCAAGGGGTTCATGCTAAAAATTCTTTAATGTCATCTTAAGTAGTAAATAACTGTAAATAATATTATGAGTAGGATATTCACAACATACTTTTTTGTGGTGGTTGTTGAAAAGCATTCATAGAATTTAAAGCCTTGGGAACCACTATGCTAGAGGGAGAGTCTGAGAATTAGGAAGACTAGGGTTCAATATCTTTGACAAATACTGACTGTGTGACTGGGGAAATCACCTAACCATTCAATGCCACCAGATAACTGCTAAGCTACAAAGCAGGGGCTGATCTACGTTGGTAGACAGAATTTCCTTGTTGGGAAGTCCTTATGCCAATGAAATCACGAGTAATGTAATTATAAGTTTTGAATTGAAAGCCAAGGGTGGAGGCTTTCAGTTAATTTTAAGTTTCTCTGAATAATAAAAATGAAAGCATTTCCAGTTTTGTTCTTTGGAAGGAACTCCTCCAAAATCAGCATCTTACTTACTGTAATGAGGCATGAAATATTCCAAACCATATTGTAGAAAATTATAACTAGTTAAAGCTCATGTTTAAATGTAAATCCAAGTGACTTTCTGCGTTTTCATTTTCGTTCCATTTTGGTATTAATGCATGCAGAGGAAATGATTTATGATGATGTTGAGAATGGGGATGAAGGTGGAAACAGCTCTTTGGATTATGGGTGGAGTTCAAGTGAATTTGAAAGCTATGAAGAGCAAAGTGATTCAGAGTGCAAAAATGGGATTCCCAGCTCCTTTTTGCGAGGCAACCACAAAAAACAAGTATGTAACCAAAACACTTTGTTCATTCACATAGGATGGTCTCTTGCTTTTAAAAAATATTTATTTTAAAATATGCATTTTAATTCTCAAAGAATTTAAATCAAATTTTTTTAAATGGAAGTTTAAATATGGTGAATTCATGACATGGTACTCAAAGGATGAGTATATTTTACATATTAGATTAATTTGTGAAAGATGCTATTGAGTTTTCTTAAAACAAATCCATTTTAAATGTAATAGAGTAGATGACTACATAAAGACATCTTACGATGAATCCCTTAGTAAAGCATTTCCTAAATGTGTCTGTTTTGAAAAAGTTGTGGGGTTTTTTGGGCCAGTTTTGTTTGAAGCAGGACCAGATGTATATATGTATGGGTGTGTATATATGTATACATGTATACATATGTGTGTATGTATATATATGTATACATATATGTGTGTGTGTGTGTGTATTTTTTTTTTTTTTTTGGTGAGGCCATTGGGGTTAAGTGACTTGCCCAGGGTCACACAGCTAGTAAGTGCAAGTGTCTGAGACCAGTTTTGAACTCAGGTCCTCCTGAATCCAAGGCCGGTGGTCTATCCACTGCTCCACCTAGCTGCCCCTATATATATATATTTTTTTTTTTAATTAATGTTTTGGACTTCAAACATTTTTACTATAAAAAGGAAAAGAGAATAGAGAGTAAGACACATAGTAGTTTTAGAAGATGAAAATTCTACTTTGCTTTCTGTGTATGTCTTGTCTTATAGATAATAATGTTTTTTGATAAGTGCTATTGAGTTTAGGGGTCTCAAGAAGGATCCTGAAGTTTGAGGAAAGTAGGAAAACTGTACTTCCTTTAGGGTCTGTCTCTGGCTTCAGTTACTGCATCATATTTTTTTCTTTAGCTGAAGTTTTCAGTACTTAATAGTAACCTGTATACTTTATCTGTGCCTTTGTTTTAATCAGTTGTATATGAATGGAGTAGTGTTAAATACCCATATTATTGCCACTGAACCTTATTTGTGTGGTTATGTGTGTCCATATATGAGACTGGTTTCACCTATTCATGTTGTTTTCCCCAAAGTGAATTGGATCACTGAATAGCTAGGCTGGTTCTGTTGGTCATACTTACTGATCCAACCTATGTAATTAAGGGTCTAACCATTAACATGGTCAGAAATAACTGCTTTGAGCACATAAGATACAATTGCCATAAACTCTCAAAACACAACTTATCTGTGCTTTCCAATTCAGGCTTCTGTAAACCTCTCAGTAGAACTCATTTAAAAAAATACCATTGGGGACAGCTAGGTGGCACAGTGGATAAAGCACCGGTCCTGGATTCAGGAAAACCTGAGTTCAAATCTGGCCTCAGACACTTTACACTTACTGGCTGTGTGACCCTGGGCAAGTCATTTAACTCTCATTGCCCCACAAAAACAAACAAACAAACAAAAATACCATCAGTTCAATGTGTAGTGACAAACCTCAGGGCAATCAAGTACAAGTTTTAGGAAATTAGTTTTCTTAATAATGTAAAATTTAGCTACATCTGAAAAGTATTACAGAATCACAGAACTTGATAGTTGGTAGGGGTATTACTGACCATCCAACTCCAAGTCATATCTGGGATCAACCATCTTCTATCAAAATGAGGTTTCTAAGAAAGTAGGTGACTTTCCTGACTTGGGTTTTAAATTTTATATTAAAACTTCTTCAGAGGACAGCTAGGTGGCACAGTGGATAAAGCACTGTCCCTGGATTCAGGAGGACCTGAGTTCAAATCCAGCCTCAGACCCTTGACACTAGCTGTGTGATCCTGGGCAAGTCACTTAAACCTCATTGCCTCACAAAAAAACAAAACCAAAACAAAACAAACAAAAAAACCCAACTTTTTCAGAGGTTGTGGCATCCTTAAGTTCCAGTAGCATGTGGTAATAGATTCAGAGATTTAAGGTCTATCCACAAATGTTCTCAGTCATACAGATTTATTGTTTGAATGCCTAGATCAATTAGTTTAGCTGGTTAGAAAAGGCTCTCAACCTTATGGCTGATAGGTATATCTAAATTACTTTGTTTTTCCTTCTTTCCCTGACTATGGGAAGCAAAGAATTAGATAATAGAAATGCATATAAAGGAATGCTATCAACTTAAAGGGGAGATTTGGGTTTGAGACCTTTGGTTTTGAAACTGGTATTGATAAGGTCCTCCCCTTTTTGGGTTCTCAAAGATTATGCCAACTGAACATAAGTACTGGTAGATGCCCCCCAAACTAGAAAGGCTTCAAGGATGGGCCTACTAATGGATTGTTTATCTTTCTGTACCAGTAGATTGACCTGTATCATTTTTCACCTGCTAGGGTGATAATCTTTTGGCAAAGCAACTCCTAAAGAATGGAGGAGGTATTCACATTGAGGGAATCATAGTTCCTTGAAGTGTTAAAGTAAATAAAGTCTAGGTCAGATATGTAATGCCTTTGGAGGGACCAGTAAGTTTCTCTTAAAGAGAATCTGGATTCTTCCCCTATTCCCTCTTTCTAGCCATTTTGCTTTGGAAAGAAGGTAGGACTAGCTTTCCACTAAGATCCCTTTCCAACTTAAGTTTCTGTGATTCTATTACAAAAGGTAATGACATTGTACAAATCTTTTAGGGTAACCGATTGCCACTAAAAGTAGTGTTATAAGGGGCAGCTAGGTGGCGCAGTGGATAGAGCACCGGCCCTGGAGTCAGGAGTACCTGAGTTCAAATCCGGCCTCAGACACTTAACACTTACTAGCTGTGTGACCCTGGGCAAGTCACTTAACCCCAATTGCCTCACTAAAAAAAAAAAAAAAAAAAAAGTAGTGTTATATAGTGGAAACATCTGAATCTTGTATCTACCACTTATTAGTTTTATGATCTTGGGCAAGCCACCTAGGTTTAGGTCTTGGCTCTGACACTTAATGGCTATGTGACCATAGGCAAATCACTTAATCATTAAATCAATCAGTAAATCAAAAAGCATTTATTAAGCATATGCTTTATTTCAAGCACTGTACTATTGTACTGGGAATACAAATACAAAAATCAGACAGCCCTTGACCTCAGGGTCTTACATTCTTACTGAACTCTCAATGATTCCAGGCAGTTCTCTAAGACATTAATTTGCAAAGGTATTTATTTGCAGTAGGAATTTTTTCACTAGGGAGTTCATAAAACCAATGAAACCACAGGTGTAGACCATAGAATTCACAGATCTACAGATGGAAGAGACCTCAGAGGCTAACTAGTTCAACCCCCTCATCTTATAGATAAAGACACTGATCCCAGTGAGGTTAACTGACTTGCCCAACGTCACATAGGTAGTCAGCTTCAGTCATGAGATTTAAACCTAGGTTTTCTGACTACCAAATTAGTATTCTCTCCATTATAACCTCCCCTCCCTTCCACATACACACTCATACAGATGAAGATAGTTATACTTGTGTTACCTACTTCAAGGAGTATTTGTGGGCATATAATATATGTAAAAGATATTTGTAATCATTAAGTCCTATACAAAGATGAACTATTAGTATTATTCATATGGTTATTACTAGAACTATTCAGGTCACATCTCAGTGGGGCCCTTCTCCTTGTTGGCCTTTTTGTAAACAGAGGCTGAAACATCATTAACATTTTAGTGAAAGTAGGTCTAAACATTGGCCCTTACTTTACAGAGACTTTTGTCTACCTACCTACCTGGTAACTACAAATAAATATGTCATCCTTTTGTTGAGGTTGAATAGATGAACATTCCTCCCTATAATTCCTATTAAGGAAAGTACTACTTTATTTAGCCACATACCAGGTGCCAGGCTTTCAGAGTATGGACTTAAAATCAAGATTTAGCCCACAAAGGAATATTAAAAACATAACAAAAGCTATATCTTTTTTTAACTTCAACTCAAAAAAAAAAAAAGGTTCCAATTTTTTTTAACTTTGCCCAAAATAGCACTGTCTAGGACTAAGCATGAGAAAGGCTCGCCCCAAAGGAGCTGTGTTGTTTTCGTCTGTGTTTTTGAGACATTTATGCTCAAATAAAAAAAATAGTTAATGTATTTTATATATTTGGTCAGGGAACTAAACCCATAATCTTGAGAGCAACTCATGTCAGCTTGGAGACTGTTCAAAGCTTTATCAGTTATAATTTTCCCCTGTTCTCACAAAGTGAATGTTCAGAATTGTCTAGCACATTGCCTGGCATCTTATGTTCAGGGCTGACTCAAAAGAATACCATTTTATTGAAAGCACATAAACAATTTTATTTAAAATATTTTATTGCATACAATGTTTAAAGAATGATTTTTAAATTAAAAAAGTGAAGTCTCCAGTCTGGCTCATCTAAACTGGTTGTGGTCTCTCAGCTTTTGGGTTTTAATTTTCCAACATCACTGGTGCTAAATAGAGCATATGGCATATTTGACCTGTTTGTACTTGTGCTTACCAAAAGACTCAAGACATGCCACTGCTTGAGCATCCTTGCCAAACCAGGTTCTCATATATGTGCACCATTTGTCAGACAAAATTGCATGTGCGACACTACTGAAGTACTTTTCCATTTACGCTTGTCAAAAAGTACTACAGACTTTTTTTTGAAAAGATTGTATCTCTTTATGCACTGTAGCTGTCTCATGACCTAACCCGTTTAAAGGAGCACTATGAAAAAAAGATGAAAGATTTGATGGCAAACACTGTGGGAGCAGTAGAGATTCAGCAACTAAAGCAAAAACATGAGCTGAAGGTAGTGTGGTTAATTTTTTGACCAGCTACATTTTAAATGATGATTTGAAAACATATTTTTAAAACTTTTTTTTTTTAACAACAACCAAATGGATGGTGATTTAAATTAAAATGTCAACATGGTGGTAGCTTTAAAATCTGTATTAAAAGCACACTGTCAAGTAACTTATTTTAGTTTGGTCTTCTCCATTTTTTGTGTCCTCCCCTTTTGACTTGTATCTGCACATTAGTGCCATATTGAACTAGGTTGATTAATTTAAGAATATGTTCTAATTTTCATAGCTTTGGCTCTATTATGACAATATCATAGGTCCAAGGATGAAATTAGTGTTAAGAAGAATTTGTTTGATTTTATACATTAAACATGTAGAAAGGGAGAATAAGATAGGGTATAAAATAGAGTCTGATAGTATGATATAGATTACAATTACTGTAAGAATCCTGAGAAGGCCAACAGTATTCAGGAAATGGCTGTGGAGTAAGTGGATCTCAAAAAATGGTTAAAATTTTGTTGTAGTGATGAGGAATATTGCAGGCTGTTGGTGGTGGGGTTAGGAGTCATATAGGGAAATAAAAATAGTTCACTTTGGATAATAATGAGAAATTGGGTTGACTAGGTAAACTGGAGGCCTTTGATTTAGAGAACTTAATTTCGTTTTAATCCAGTCGGACATAAGAAATGATTGATTCTTATGCCAGGGAGGCAAAAGGCAAAAGGAGTGCTGTAGAAAGATTAGTCTGATAGGATGGTTTGGAGAGGGAGAAAGTAGGGTTAGGAAAATCAATTAGGATTATATATTAGTAGTATGGAATGAATGATAAGGGTCTTCACTAGACTAGCATTAGAACTATTAAAATAAGGAGGGCAGGGGAAAGCTAATAGATGTGACTTCAGGGCTTGATAACTGATTCTCTATAATATATTTAATAACATATAATGTCTATGTGACTATATATTATAAAGGTAAGTCTAAATCAAGCCCAGGGGTGGTTTAGAGAAGAATAGTGATATTTGTAGAAATGGGAAATTAGGAATGCAAACTTAACTGGGGATATAACATGATGAATTCATTCTTTGTTGGTTGGTATCTTGTGGGTTGTTAGAAGGGACATTGATAAAAGATTACTCTTAGACATCTGTATTTAGGGATCATAAGCATGCAGGTACTAGCTGAAGTCATAAGAGGAAGCGAATTCTCCAAGGGGAAGAAAGTAAAGAGCTGAAAACAGTTGACTGAGCTTTAAAGATAACATAGTTAGCTGTGTGACCCTGGGCAAGTCACTTAGCCCTCATTGCCCCATGTTTAAAAAAAAAAAGATAACATGGTGAGGGGGTGAAAGAAGGAAGAGGAACCAGATATAAAGGAAATGACATGACAATCTAAAGGGGAAGGAGGAGAATGTATATAAAAATGGTAGTAATACAAGGGAAGAGGATTGATGAGTGCAAGGAAGAGATCTAAGCAAAGAGTTCAAAGCACAGTGCTCTGAAAATTTGAGGATAGAGACTACATTTTCAGGTAGGGGAATCAAGAAAAGCTTCATTCAGCTGGTACCTGAATGGTGCTTCACAAGGAAAGGAAATACTTCAATAAGTGGTGATGTGGTAATAGAGAGAAGAGTCTATTTTAAGTAAGGGAGATAGATGAACATAGAGGCATGAGGACAGGGGAAGGCAGAACAAAAACAGAGGCTATAGAGGAGCTTAGCTTAGCTGTAATGTTACATACCTGAAGGGAAGTAGTATGAGAAATCTAGAATCTAGGGGCAGATTGTGGCAGGTCTTGAATACTAGGATCAGAAAAATTAATACCTTTAATTTGTATGACATTAGGATAGTCATTGATTATTTATGAACAGAGGAATGAAAAGATTAGAGCTATTAGGAAGACATCTTTTATGAAGGATCAATTGGAAAGGAATTAGAGGCCAGAAGACCAATTAATAAAATTATTACAATAGTCTAGGTGAGAGGTAATGAAGACCTATCCAAGTAAAAAATAGTTGTTGGGTCTCTCTCAGTCATCTAATCTTTTTTTGTTTCAAAAATCAGCTGCTATTGGGTTCATTGTTTTCTATGTTCTACTTAGTTCAAGTCTAAAGTCATTTTACATTGGTACGTGAATGGCTTTAAGTGCTTCTCCAAACTTGGGTTGTTCTCATTTGACCCTTTGTAGACTGACAGTTCTCTATCAAGTGGGGGCTTAAGTACAGTGATGACTTCAGTATTTAGATGGTCAAACTTGTGAAATGGGAGCCCTAGAGAGAACTAAGTTTTGTTTGACCTGCCTCTGTGTGCAAATTGCCCTTTCCACTCTTTGTATATGGTACTAGAATGTTTTGTGAGTCTACAAGGTGTTTTTCTGTTCCCAAGAGATAAGTGTTGTGTATATACTCAAATATGTATGTATATGTATATGATCATATACATATGCATATGTATATGTGTTATAGAAATATTTAATCTATTTAATGAATAATGAATATATTTTTAAGTGAAAAGAAAACATCCATCCACAAGATCAATTTGGGACCAAACTACTTGACAGTATTCTTTTAAAAGGAGCTTGCTAAAAGGGTAGATCTGTGCCATGTTATGTATAGATATCTGTTTAACTGCATCGATAAGCACCAAATTCATGGCTTACCATTTTTCATCTCTTGCAGATGCAAAAACTCATGCGGGCGGCAAAAGAAGGTACCAAAGATGGCCTCGAAAAAACCAAAGCTGCTGTAAAGAAAGGCCGCTCTTTCATCCGGACAAAATCATTTGTTTCTAATGGTAAGTGTCTATAGAGTTGTCATGTCACTGTGTCAAGAGTGGGCACGTAATTATTACACCTGATTGTGTAATCTGTGACTATCTATGAAGCAAAGTCTCCTTAGGGAGAGCATGTTCATGGAGAAATGACACTTTTGCATTTTTCTACTTTGGGGAGATGATAGAAGAGTCTTGAAAATACTCTCAGTGAATAATGGAAATTCTCCAAAGTAGAGATTTTTCTCTCTTCTTTTAGTGGTTTAGGTGTGAGAAATCATGATTTTTTTATCCTTCTTTCCAGGCCCCTCTTATTCTTGCCTTCTCCTCTCAGACTTCTTACAAAAATTGTTCTTAGGTATTATATTCAATCAATTGGATGTTTAGCAAAAAAAGAATATTATGTACCATGCAAATCATTGTGACTAGTGTAGTAGTAGTAGTAGTAGTAGTAGTAGTGTATTGTGACATAATGATTAGTGTAGACTAATGAAAAACAATATGGTCCCAAATTTAAGTGACTGATAAGAGATAATTCATGTAAAATAGGAAAGTGCCTTAGCCTCTCAATTTTTCTGTCTTTTTAAGAAAATCTAGCCAGTTATAGAAGAATTGCCCATTTGCTTTGGTGGAAGGAGTTTCCATACCAGGCATTCATTCCTTACCTCATGACTTCACATGTCCAGGATATAAAATCACAATTTGTTGAAATATTTAAGTAGGGTAAAAGATGCAAAATTTCACTCCTTCCAGGAAGATTTGTATTTTAGCAGAGGTCAAAACTTTAATCTAACTAGAAGGCCTGGCCACATACTTTAGATGTCAGTCATATGAGTAGGAGAGGACTTGTTTTTATTTAGAGTTGGTTTGGGGCAGTGAGTGGATAAGTAATTTATCCATGATCATATATCCCGTATGTGTCAGAGGACCCTCTAATTCATCCTCCACATTACTACTAAAATAATTCTGATTTGGAGATGTAATCTCCCCTTTGTTCATAAAAAAGTAAGAGCTCTCTGTGATAAAGTACAGACTCCTCTACTTGAGATTTAAAGTTCTTCACAGTCTTTCCAGATAGCATATGTTACTATCACTTGTTCTAACCACACTGATCTCCTTCCTGTGTGTCATACAGAGCATCCCACTTCCAGGGCTTGCCACTGGCTATCCATCCTTCATGTCTGGAATGCTCTCCCTCCTCATCTTTACCTTATAGGATCCCTAGTTTTGTGAGAAAATAATTATTAATAATTAATTTCTTGGGGACACAGAGAGCCAGTTTTAGTCCTTTTCTCCCCTCCACTTCAGAGAATCCACTGGAATCTTGTTTGGGACCAGCCTAAGGGTACAATAGAGGTGGAGATTGATTCTTTTGTCTAGCTAAATCGATCTGATGGGATTAAACCACACCTAGATAATGGACTTTGCCTTGAGCAACTTCAGAAATGGTATTTTGCATACTTCTCCATTATGTTCTCAGTAGAGCTCATTTTAATTTGGACCACCCTCAGGTCATGTCAACCAATGGAATTGAATGATGCTAACCAATTAGCTTTGAGAAATGTATAATGACCCACCTCTGTCAAAAGAGCACAAAAAGCCTTGACCACAGGAGGATCACCATCTTGGCTCAGGCTTTTGCTTTGAATTCCTGGCTTGTGATGATAAGCATACACTTGTTGGCATGTGAAATGAGCACAACTGTTTGGTGATTTGAACATTCTTTGAAATTTCTCTTCCTTAGGTTTAGGTCAGTGGCTTCTGTTGAGTTTTCCAAATTTGCTGTCATATTGAGTTCAGCACTTTAACAGCATCATCTTTCTGGATTTTAAGTATCTTATCTCAAATTCCTTCACCTTCAGTAAAACATCCACTTGACTTCATTCTTCAGAATGCCTGGCTCTGAATTAAGGTTTATTGTGATGTTAAAAATCTCTTTTTGTATAATTCCTCTGTATATTCTTGCCACCTCTTCTTAATCTCTTCTACTTCCAAGTCCCTTCCATTTTTGTTTTTTATCATGACTATTTTGCATGAGACATTCCCTTGATATCTTTAATTTTCTTGGAGAAATCTGTTTTCTTCTATTTCTTTGCATTGCTCATTTCAGAAAACCTTATCTCTCCTTTCTATTCTCTGAAATTCTGCATTTATTTGGGTATATCTTTCTCTTTCCCTTTGCCTTTTGCTTTCCTTTTTTACCTCAGCTATTTGTAAAGCCACATCAGACAGCCATTTTGCTTTCTTGATTTTCTTTTTCTTTGGAATGTTTTTTTTTTGTTTTAATTCTGAATAGAATTTTATTTTCCAAAATATATGTAAAAACAAAATTTTAACATCAATTTTTAAGAAACTTTGTATTCTAACTTCTCTTCCCCCCTCCATTCCCACCCCCCACCCACAAGAACTCAAGCAATTCAACATAAGTTATACATGAGTAGTCATGGAAAAATTCCCCTATTAGCTAGTTGTGAGAGAAAACAGTCAAAAAACCCAAAACTTCAGATTAAGGAATTGTCAAAGAGGAAAAGAAAAAAAAATTTTAATGTGTTTCCATCTGTTTTCAGATACTATCAGTTCTTTCTCTGCAGATGGGCTGCAATCCTCATAAGTCTTTCAGGGTTATATTGGATCATTGCCTTGCTGAAAATAACCACATGCTTCCCAGAAGATCATTCCCCACTATTGCTGTTATTTTGTATACAGTACATTTCACTCTGCTTCAGTTCATGTAGGTCTTTCCAGGTTTTCCTGATAGTATCCTGTTCATCATAACCTGTATATAGTACCCCTGGAATGTTTTTTAATGCTGCCTCCTGTACAATATTGCAAACCTTTGGCTGAACCACTGGGCTGGGCCAGGCTGAGCTGCCCTCCCCTTTCACTCAGCTCAAACAACAGACCCTCCCTGGCCTGCTGCTGCCCTTCCCCCACTTTGTTTCTGCTGCCCCTCATTGCCCACCCACCAGCACCCAGGCTTCTGGCTGGGGGAGGGCAGCCAAGGAGCACTGCAGGCACCTCTTTCTGCCCTGATCACCACTTGGATGTCAGATCCTGTCAGAAACGAGCTTTGGAGCCGCTGTTCTGAAACTTGTACTATTTCAGCATGTGTTGTATGCAGCCTTGACAAATAAATATAATCATAGGAAAAAAAAATATTGCAAACCTCTGTCCATAGTTCTTCAGACACTCCATCTACCAGATCTAATCCATTAAATCTATTGATCACTTCCACTTCATATTCATAAGGGATGTTCTTTAGGTCATACCTATATGATCTGATAGCTTTCCCTACTTTCTTCGATATAATTCCGAATTTTTGCACTTAGAAGTTCATGAGCTGTCAGGAAGTTTTAACTGATTGTATAGAGCTTCCACCTTTAGTTGCAAAGTATATAATCAATCTGATTTTGATATTGACCATCTGGTGATGTCCATGTGTAGAGATGCCTTTATATACTTAAGCATTTACTAATAGCATGGCATTCACTTGGCAGTACCACAGAATATAGGAGATGGTATATTCAGCAGTGACTGAATTAATCAGTGCCCCAAAGTGGTTATTGAAATATGACCTTGGTGTTTAAGTTGATTTGCCCGTCAGTGGGACAGTGGAAAGTAAACTGAATTTGTGGCTAGAAGGTATGGTTTTGTAACTTGCTACATGTTCAGCTTTGGGCAAGTAACTTAGTCTCTACAGGCCTCAGTTTCCTTATGTATAAAAGAGCTTGCTCTAGATGACTTCTTAGGTCATAAAACCAGATTTAGATAATCAAATTGTTAGCCAGTCAATTAACATTTCTTAAATGCCTACTATGTTAAAGCAGGTATAAGGACTTTAAAGATTATCAGTTAAGCCCCATCATTTTATAGACAAAAAAATAGGCCCAAAGAAGTTAAATAAGATCCTTGGTTACAGAGTTAGTTAGAGGCAGAGCTGAACCTCAAGCCTGCATATCCTAATTCCCAGTCCAGCCCTTTCCTACCATACTATACTTCTAGGTATATACGTGATGATTTAATAGACTTGGCTTTAAGTACCAAAACTTGTCCTAATTTCCAAATCATCTATTCTTAAAACTTTAGGATTTGGAGAATTGAACTTTTCCAAAATCTTAATGATAATTCTGCCTGAAGAGGATGAGCCTAGACTCATATATATATACATACACACACACACACAAACACATGTGCATATATATGTATGTGTGTATATGTATATATATGTGTGTGTGTATATATATATATATATATGTATAGATAGATAGATTTGGGGGGGGGGGCAATGAGGGTTAAGTGACTTGCCCAGGGTTACATAGCTAGTAAGTGTCAAGTGTCTGAAGTCGGATTTGAACTTAGGACTCCTGAATCCAGGTCCGGTGCTTTATCCACTGCACCACCTAGCTGCCCCCAACTCAGTTATATTTTAAGTTTCCTTTAGTTTCTTATTCAAATGTGGATATATTAGGAGCTATGGCTTATAGAGAATGAGATTCTGGGCCTTATTCCTTATTTATCATTGAGCTCTTTGGATCATCTCCTGCATTTTAAAGTTTAAAAGTTTGTTCAAAGTAGATTCCCATTGATTGGAGAATGGCCAAACAAAATGTGTTCACATTGGGGCAGCTAGGTGGCACAGTGGATAAAGCACCAGCCCTGGATTCAAGAGGACCTGAGTTCAAATCTGGTCTCAGATACTTGATACTTACTAGCTGTGTGACCCTGGGCAAGTCACTTAACCCCGCCCCCCCCCCAAATGTGTTCACATAATGGAATCTTAGTGTGCTAGAAGAATTATGAACATGATGAAGACAGAGAAGCTTGGAAAGACTTATATGAACTGATGCAAAGTGAAATAAGCAGAACCAAAGAAATGACCACACAGTGTAAATGGAAATAATAAGCACAAAACAGTTGAAAATGACTATTATAAAGTTATAACCTTGGCCTTCAAAGAAATATGAAAAGATATCTCCCTTTTGTCCTTTGCAGAGTGGGGGTGAAGGGAGGTCCATGGATCTGGAACATAGCATATAATCTCTGTGAGGTTTTTTTGATGTGTTGATTGTGTTTGCTGAATTTTTTCTATTCATTTAAAAATATTTGTTATGAAGAGAAAATAAAAGGGATGGGAGGGTGTTGGTTATATAAAAATAAGGCCAATAAAAATCTATTTTAAAAATATTAATGATGATAATATCAATAGCTATTATTTGTATAATGCTTTAAGGTTTGCAAAGTACTTTACAAATATCTGATTTTATACTCATAACAACTCCGTGAGGTAGTTGTTTTTATTATCTCCATTTTACAGATGAGTAAACTGTGGTAGTCGCCATTTATGTGACTTTCCCAGGGTCACACAGCTATAAATGTCTGAAGCTGGGTTTAAACCCAGGTCTTCCTGACTCCAGATCCATCACTTTGTCCGTTGTACTACCTCCCTCCTAAATGAACTGTTTACTATATTTTTCATTTTAGTAAAGTTTATGTTTTACCAAAATCTTTTCTCAGCTTTTGTGTGAAGGCCAATAGGAATTTGCTTGAAATAAAATCAATCGGGGCAGCTAGGTGGTGCAGTGAATAGAGCACCGGCCCTGGAGTCAGGAGGACCTGAGTTCAAATCTGGCCTCAGACACTTAACACTTACTAGCTGTGTGACCCTGGGCAAGTCACTTAACCCCAATTGCCTAACCAAAAAAAAAAAAAAAACAAACCAAAAAAAGAAATAAAATCAATGAGGAACTGAAATTTAACAGGTTATATGTGAAATTTTTTGTGTATATGCTTATTTCAATCTGGTATATAACTTTAAATATATTTCCACTAAAAATACACATCTCATTTTCTATTTTTAGAACACAGATCTTGTCTTCAAGAAGAAGAGTTGAATTTATTTATTGATGTTGATTGTGTGCACACAGAGGCAATTATGACCCCAATGCCTGAAGGTTTATCCCAGCAGCAGGTTAGTATATTGTGCATTGTGAAAAAGCTGAACATCATGGTGTGTTGTAAAGAATTGTTTGTTTTGTGACTATTTTTAAAGCATTCTATCATTATTTATTGTTCTTTATCCATAAAGTACACAGTAAGTATATGCCCTCCTTGGAGTCTATATGTAGATGAGGAGTATCATTAGAAGGGTTTGAGATGCAAAATGACTTGCCCAAGGTCACACAACTTGATGGCACAGCCAGAATTAGAACTGAGGTCTATTGACTTTGAGTCATGTTCCTTCTATTCCAGATTATACTGCCCATTTATGGAGGAAAACACTAATACTAATTCTACTACTAATAAAAATAGCTACCATTTATATGCCTCTTTAAAGTCTGCAGAGTCTTTATATGTGTAAACTTATTTGATCCTCACAACAAACTTGTGAGGTTAGGTGCAATTATTATCCTCACTTTACAGATAAGGAAACAGAAACACAGAGAGGTTTTAGTGCCCAGGGTCACACAGCTATCAAGTGTCTGATACAGGATTTGAACTCAGGTCTTCCTGACTCTAGGTTGATGCTCTATAGCTTTACAAAGGAGTGACATGGTAAAAATTATAGCTATAGTAAGTGGAAAATAAAGGCAAATAAATATTAAAAAGAATGTCTGCTTAGTCAAATTCAATGCCAAAAGAAATGAGAATATTAAGGATAAAAATGTCCATGATACCAAAGGATAAATAGTCAAGTTTTAAAAAAGGTGTTTAAAATCTGATTTGGATGTAAGTGGAAAGGATTTCAAGATAGCAGATTTAGGTTTGAATCCCCTCAATATCTCTGTGACCTTAGGCAAATAATTTGAGGTCTTAGTTCCTCATCTCTTAAGTATTGGACTACATGTCTTTCGTAGTCCCTTTCAACTCTAGAAAATTATCTTTTAATCCAGGGAGAGATATCTGAAGAAATGGGTAACAGTATGGGAGAAGCACCTGAGGTAGGATGTTGAGGCTATAATATAGTTGAGAAAAATAAGCTTGAACCCGATTCAGACACTTACTGGCTTTGATGCTTACTTAGCTATGTGATCATGGCCTAGTAACTTCATCTCTCTCATCAGGTGTAGATGAGAATATCAGTATTTAGACTACCTATTTCATTTCCAAGAAAAGCACTTTGGGAACCTTAATTCAATAAATGTTTATTATTAGTATTATTAGTTTTTAGCTAATCGAAGCTTAAGAGATAGTGATTTAAGGGGGCAGCTAGATGGCGCAAGTGGTTAAAGCACAGGCCCTGAATTCAGGAGTACCTGAGTTCAAATCTGGTCTCAGACACTTGACACTTACTAGCTGTGTGACCCTGGGCAAGTCACTTAACTCCCATTGCCTACAAAAAAAGAAAAAAAAGATAGTGATTTAGTTCAATTCAACTAGTATTTAAATGCTTTCTTTCTGGTAGCCAGGCATTGCATTAGGTGCTGGGAATACAAAGATAAAGCAAAAACACAAACGAAAAACAAAACAAAAAAGCACAAACAAAAACCAGACCCTGTTACAAAGACCTAATAGTCTAGTAGGAAGATATAACATGTACCTGGAAAAGTAAATGCAGAATATTTATAAAATGATGCAAAGTGATTTCAGGAAACCAGAAACATGGTCAACTGGTGGGATCAGGCGAGACCTCACAATGTAGGAGGAGGCAATTGAGCTGTTTTTCCAGGAAGTTAGAGATTCTGGTGATGAGTAGGGAATACATTTCCAGGCCTATCCAGAACTGCAGAGCCAGGAGATGGAATTTCATGTACAAGAAACATTTGGTAGACCAGTGTTACTGGAATTGAGAGTGCAGCAGGGAGCAGCTAGGTGGCACAGTGGATAGAGCACTTGACACTTACTAGCCGTGTGACCCTGTGCAAGTCACTTAACCCTCATTGCCCCATAAAAAGAGAAAGAGGGAGAGGGAGAGCAAGAGCGAGAAGCAAATTTGGAAATGTAGGTGGTAGCTAAATTGTGGAGGCCCCAAGAGTTTTGAGGATGTGATTATCCACTGAATCTAATTAAAACGTATATTGACTTATTGGGTATGTAATTTAAGATTCTAAATGTGGATTCTAATCTGTTCCCCCAGTTTTGGGGGAAACTGACTAAAATCACTGATAAAACAAGTTTAGGCTTTTAAGGGTTTATTGGAAAATAGAAAGAAAAAGATTGAGAACAGAATTCCAACAGCCTGGCATTCTGATCTTTCCTCAAATTTCCTGTGAAGTCCTCTGCCGCCACCACCACCAAGTCAGGAACCCAAAAGCTCCAGAGCTCTCCACACAGGCTCCCTTTCCTCCTTCCTGTCTCCTCCCAGAAAATAGGAGGCTCTTCAAGTTGATTGGCTGGTAACCTTGATAGACAGCACCCATGAGCAAACGTCATTTCCTGACACCAAGGAAAAGCCACAATGCCTCTGAGGCATTTTCCTCATGGTGGAGCTTTCCCATAGCAAGTCTCCAGTAGGTGGCATCATTCTGATCATTACATGGGGAAAAAGCAAATAGACAACCTGAGAAGGAGTGGAGATTAGCAAGTTAGAGCATAACCAGAGGAGGGTGATCAAGCTGGAGAGGGGACTAGGGGCAGTGCCATAGCCTAAAAAAGAGAATACTTAGGTGGTATGATTTCTGTCTTCAATTAGGGGAAGGTCTCTTGTGTAGAAGACAGATTATATTTGTTCTTCCTGTTGCCAGGGGAAAAATTTCAGAACACAGTGTAAAATAAATCAGTCAGTCAACAAGCATTACAAGAACCTTCTATGTGCCAGGTACTATGTTAGGTGTTGGACAATGTTACAGGAATTAATTGGGAAATAGGGTAAAATGGCAAAGAATTCCCTGTTACAGTTATTTTCTCCCTAGAATCAGTATATTGAATATCTGTCTATTAAATGGCTATCCACATTTGTGTATTTTAGTCTGACATAGGAACCAAAAAGGCTAATATAAAAATACAGTATTAAGAAAGGCATGGTGACCAGGATGAGGCAGTTTTGTAAACAACATTTTAGCAAAGGAATTGATAAATTGGATTATTTTTCAAATGTTTTAAACTACATTTTAGAAAATGCATTGATAAACTGGATAATATTCAAAGAAGAACATTTAGAAGGACTGAAGGACCTCAGATACAATCCGGATGAGAACAGATTGAAGGAGCAGATTTTTAATCTGGAGAAGAGATTTGGGGGTTGGGGTAAATTATAGCCCTTTTAAAGCATTAAATAGAATATCTTATGGAAGAAAGATTAGGTTTGTTCCACTTGGACCCAGAGTGGAAAATTGTAAAACAAAATTATGTTTGAAGTAAAGGAAAACTTCTTAATAATTGTTGTTGTTCAGTTGTTTTAGTCATGTCCAACTCTCCATGACCCCATTTGGGGTTTGCTTGGCAAAAAATACTAGAGTGGGGGCAGCTAGATGGCGCAGTGGATAGAGCACCGGCCCTGAAGTCAGGAGTACCTGAGTTCAAATCCGGCCTCAGACACTTAACACCTAACTAGCTGTGTGACCCTGGGCAAGTCACTTAACCCCAATTGCCTCACCAAATAAAATAAAATAATACTAGAGTGGCTTGCTATTTCCTTCTTCAGCTCATTTTACAGATGAGAAAACTGAAGCAAATAGGGTTAAGTGACTTGCCCAGGGTCACACAGCTAGTAAATGTCTGAGACCAGGTTTGAAGTCAGGTTTTCCTGACTCCAGGCACCTTACTCTATCCACTACACCACCTAGCTTCCCTGTTCCTAATAATTAGATCCATCCAAAAGTAGAAATGGGTTTCCTCAGGAATGAGTTGCCCCTCATTTTTGAAGAACTTCTGAGGTCTTCATACAAAAATTGGATGACCCTGTATATTATGGTGGTGATTATTATTTAGATAAGAGAATGAACATCTGTAGATGACCTCTGGGGTCTTTTCAAGCTCTGAGATTCTATAAATGTTGGTCATAAATCAGTTCCCCCCTCCTTTTCCTACCCACAAACTATTTTAAATTCATTAGGAGAGTAGATTAGTTAAGGGAAGAAAACTTCTGGTAAATTCTTTGTATGATGATGAATCCCCCGATAAAGAAAAATAGTTATTCTCTACTCATCAAAATATGATTTTTTTTCCCAAACTGGAATTTTTTAAAAGCCTGATGCTTATGCTTCTTTTATCCACTAGGTGGTAGTGTAGGATGCTTAAATATTCATAGGCCAAGTTGCCTGATAAAGAGAGGCTCAGGAAATTATTTTGGTCTTAATTTTATGTTAGTCATTCAGTTGTATTATTTATAATCACTGTGCCACTTGTGGACAAGAAATTATGCAGTAAAATTTTATGTGAAGAGATATTTCCCTTGGCTCTACAAAAGTGCCATGTATTCTCAAATACGTAGAATGGACTTGAATGCAGCTTTTTCTTGAGATTAGAAAATATCTATATAGAGAACAAAACAAACCCAAAGAAAGTTTAAAAAATGAAAATTACAAATTTAAAAAATACATATGCTAACTGTGAGGAAAATATGTGCATGACTAACAATAATGCTTGCTATTACATATTTAATGTGCTTTGATTATACACTTATGCTAAGTTCCTTTCATTCATCCTTCCTTGTCCCCAGTACATTAATCGTTTTTTCAGAAAATAAGATTTTTACAAAGCAGTGTGGTATAGTGAAAAGAATACAAAATTCAGAGCCAAGACAGCTGAGCATACGTTTTGGATCCAATACTTAAGAGTTCTATCATAACTTTGTGTGATGAGTTTTGTCCCAAAGGCTGAGCCTCAGTTTCTTTAGCTATAAAATAGAGATAATTATACCTTATGCTCTTCCTAGGATTATTGTTGAGGAAAGTTCTTTTTTTTGAAAGTTCTTTTTCAAAATAAATTATCGTTGTTATTATTGTAATTGTTCATATTTTTTGTGTGTGTTGTGAGATAGATTCTATCCCAGATTTTCTTTTGTCAATTATCCACTCTGTACTGTTCCATGTATAAGGCTGCTACTCAGGAAACACTTATTGAATGAATGTTGTTGGGTTTTTTTTGGTGGAGGGGGGGCAGTAATGCTATAATGTAACTTGTCTTTTTCTTAAATCTGTTTTTGGTTTGGAAATGTTAAGTGATTAGAATGACAAAAGCATACCAGTGGCTGATATATGCCAAGCCTTGAACTAAGTGCTGGGGATATAAATATAAAAGTCATACAATTCCCATCTTTAAGGAGCTTATATTCTAATAGAGGAAGACAACACATATAGGAGAGTGGTTTGTGAGAAGGGAGTTTAGGTCTGGAGAATAGTAGGAATAGTATTTGCCATAGGTATTTGCTCTGCCATCAGAGGATCTGAGTTCCAATCCTGTTTCTGATACATTCTACCTGTGTTAGCTTGGGTAAGTCAATTAATTTCCCCAGACCTTAGTTTCCTCAAACTATAAAATGAGGGGACTGGACTAGGTCCTATTCTATGATTACTGTTCTTTTTTTTTTTTTTGCGGGGCAATGGGGGGTTAAATGACTTGCCTGGGCTCACCCAGCTAGTAAGTATCAAGTGTCTAAGGCTGGATTTGAACTCAGGTCCTCCTGAATCCAGGGCCAGTGCTTTATTCACTGCTCCACCTAGCTGCCCCCATGATTACTGCTCTTGACCAAAAGGTGAAAACCTGGGGCATAGAGCACAGAGGGCAGTGGCTGCATGTGCTGTGACAGGATGCTAGCAAGTTGTTATGGGTGGGTGAATGTTGAGGCTGATCTGGCTTAGAGATAGGAGAGAAGCACTCAGCCATCAATTAGGATAGCTCACCTTCTGAGTTTAGATCCAAAGCTGAGTAGACTAATCCCAGAGGTGAGGGAGGGGGGTCTGGAAGAGAGAGGAAAGGGTATGGTTTCTGGAGTGCTGGTCCAAAGGGTACTATTTCCTTTTAGAAAGAGAAAAAGAAGCAAAATTGGTGGTGAGATGTCTGGGGTAGATGTATATATGCGTATATATGTTTAAAGGTTTCTCGATCCTGTAACTTGTTTCACGCTAAAATTATTGTAATTTATTGATTCTTTTAGTTTTTCTGGCAAGCAAAAGTGTAAAAAATTTAGCTTTTTGAGCACCCTGTCATTTTTCTATTTATGACAATACTGTTAGCCATCCCCAAAGCTAAAATGCAAATTATTTCCTGCTTCATGTATGATACATACAGCAACTTCTCTAATAATATTTTTAAATCTTTCACAGGTTGTAAGAAGATATATTTTGGGTTCAGTTGTTGATAGTGAAAAAAACTATGTGGATGCTCTTAAAAGGATTTTGGAGGTACCTGAATGTCATTATTGTATTTTTTGTAAACTGCTATAGTTTAGTAAATTAAATCTTTAATACTTATAGGTACTACCAATCAAGGAATTTGTTTGATTTATCTTTTTTCAAAACTTAAAAAAAATCTATTTTTTTTATTCTAGCAATATGAGAAGCCACTTTCAGAGATGGAACCAAAGGTTTTGAGTGAAAGGAAACTAAAGATGGTGTTTTATCGCATTAAGGAAATCCTTCAGTGTCATTCTATGTTCCAGATTGCTTTGGCCAGTCGGGTATCAGAATGGGATTCCATTGAAATGATTGGAGATGTCTTTGTTGCTTCGGTAAATGCAGTAGCATATCCATATATTCTCATTCCTCCTTTGGATGCATTCTTTTGGCTCTCTGAAGATTGGACTTGTATTGCTAATCATGGGAACCATTAACCTGATGAACATAGTGGGAAGGGAAAACATTAGGCACATCATATATGCAATTGATTTGACCATGGTGTTATGTCAGGCTCAAACAGAAATTCACTAACAAAGCATAGATTAATATTCAGAATGTTAAGGAAGAAGATATATTTCATCAAGTAAAAAAGAAGTTGGGAACAAAATTGTTTCAGTGATCTAGTGTATTATCTTATAATACACAACTAATGTTTTATATTGGTACAGTATTATTTTAAACTGTCCTGATGTTGTTTACTAAACTATTTTTGAGACTTATCCAGACTTATGATTTCATTGGTGAGGAGAATCCCAGGAATTCATATGAAATTTAGAGACTTAGAAAACTGTCTGGGACATGGAGAGGTTAAAGTTATTTACTTGTTTTCACATTTGTATGTGACAAAGGCTGAATTTGAATCCCAGTCTTCCTGACTCCAAAGCTGATTCCCTATCCACTACATTGTATTGCTTCTCTCTGTTTTTTAACATGGGCTGTATTTAAAATATGAGAATATCGTAAAATCTCAAATTAGGCTGGGTTTTTGTGATATGAAGGTGAGTCAAAAGATATTTACACAGTGCTTTCTACATAGCAGATATCTGCATTGACTTCAACTTCTTCCTTCTCCAACCTCAATTGAATAGTTTATCCATTTCAACTCTACATTATCCTCTTCTCTTATCCCTCCCCACCACCCCCACTTGTCTTATATTCACTCTTCTTTTTCTACACCTCAGCCTGGGATTATTCCCACCACATTCCTCCTTTGCTCCTACTTGAGCCAATAAACAAATCTGAAGGAAGTCTTACAACACTGCTGACTGGTGCATTACAAATTTATGTACTTCAGTTTCAACTGGGCTCTCACTGAAGCAAGACTACCTTTTTATTCTTCCCTAACTGATTATCTGCTTCACCACAGAAACTATTATAGATCTCTTTCCTCCTCAGTGCTTCCACACATTGTCCTATTCCCCCTTTCCACTAGCTTGTCTCTTTAAGGAAAATACTGAGGGCATCCAAGATGTGTTCCCTTTTCTATTTTCTTTATCACAAACCTCCACTAACTTCATTTCCTACTCTCTTCTTCTTTCCCCCGGTCTGACAAAAAAAGTTGTCTTCCTTGCCAAGACCACTTCCTCTAGTACAATCAAGCAAAACAGAGTAATATTTAGGCATACCTGAAAATGAATGCCTCATTCCACACCTAGAATTCATCACCTCTGTGCTGAGAGGCAGGAGTATGCTTCACCACGAAACCTCAGTGGGTTAGTTCATTGATTAGAGTCTTTCATTGTTATTTTCCTTTACATTATTTGTAGATAATGTTTAAATTGTTATTCTAGTTCTGATTACTTCACTCTGCATCAGTTCAAGTCTCCCCAAGATTCTTTGAATTTTTCATATTCACTATTTCTGTGGAGCAATAATTTTCCACTACATTCATGATAGTATGATCTTGTCACTACATTTTGTTCAGCTATTCCCCAATTGATGGAATGCACACTTTCTTCTGGTTCTTTGCTTTAGCACAAAGTGAAGTCTTAAATGTTCTGTTATGAATGGATTCTCTTCTTCTGTCTTTGATCTTCTTGTAATCCTTGATAGTGGTATCACTAAGTCAAAATCTATGTAGAGTTTAGTGACTTTTTAGTATAATTCTAAAGTTAGCCAGCCAGTCTTAGGACAACTAATTAGAAGCTCAATATTTAAAAAAAAAAAAAGAACTGTGAAGGGTTGTTTGTTTTTTAAACATTATAGAAATTTAAAGGATACTCATTAAATTCTAAGCTGGAATCTATAGACTTTGGTTTTTCCATACTTATATATTCCTGAATATTATTTATTTTCTCATGTTTTAGTTTTCCAAATCCATGGTACTGGATGCTTACAGTGAATATGTGAATAATTTTAGTACAGCCGTGGGAATTCTCAAGAAAACATGTGCTACCAAGCCAGCTTTTCTGGATTTTTTGAAGGTAAGTATTTTTTAATATTATGGCGCAGTGGATAGAGCACTGGCCCTGGAGTTAGGAAGACCTGAGTTCAAATCCAGCCTCAGACACTTGACACGTACTAGCTGTGTGACCCTGGGCAAGTCACTTAACCCCAATTGCCTCACCCCCAAAAAACAAAAACAAAAATATTATATTGATTTCATATTTTATTTCAACACTCTCCATTTAAAATGGAAGTGACTAAAAATATCTGTATCTAAGATAGATAACCAGGATTTCGTGTGTGTGATCACTATTTCCAGCCTTCGTGTATAGAATATTATTTGCCATAAATGTTTAGATACTAGCATTGAACTAGAGATATTGAACTGGTCCTAGAATTTGAGATATTTTAGGAAAGTATTTTAAGATTATTGAAAAGCAATATTATTGGGATATAATTTTAAAGTTTATTGGCTGTGTCACCTTAGGCAAATATTGCCTTAGGTAAAATTCTCTCAGACTGTAAATTGTCATAAAGTTGCCAATTGACTTTGCACAAGAAATTTGCTCACTGGGACTTCCCCAGTGAACCCTAGAATCAGACAAACAACAACAACAAAACCCAACCTTATGTTATTGTTGTATAGCTGGGTGGTGTAGTGGATAGAGCACTGTACCTGACTTCAAATGTGACTTCAGGCATGTAATAAGTATGTGACCCTTGGCAAGGCACTTAAACTCTGCCTCAGTTTTTTCATCTATAAAATGGGGATAATAATATCACCTGCCTTCCAGAGTTGTTGTGAGGATAAAACATGTATAAAATGCTTTGCAAACCTTAAAGTGCTATATAAATGTTAATTGCTATAATTATATAGAAGTAAAAAGTAAAAAAAATGAAGTAGATATATTGAGGCAACATTTAAAAAGAAAGGCTTCTTTCTCTTGATCTTAGGAAACATCATGATCAGAATAACAAAGAGCGTGTTCTTATTTGTCAGAGTGGCCTCTTTTGGGGTCAGTCTAAAAACAAAGGACTGAAAAGCCAAACCCCCTGAGTATACTGAGCCAGTACCAGGGGAGACATTTGTTTTTCTTTTTCCTTTGATGTTTAGTGGAGATAACCGAGGACCCCACTTCGTGGCTGTTTGTCTTTGAAGTCATGAAGAATGTTTTACTGACTTCTCTCCCCCTGCCCCTTATAAAGGCCTAATGGATATTGACACATGCTATTTAATCAGCTGGCAGTGCTTTTCCCCTAGGCCTAAGATGCATATCAGGTAGTATGATAAAAATAGGATATGAAAGCTTGCTGCATGTTTGGATCAAATTAAATTTCCTCTTCAGATACTATGTTAGCTATCTATAGATGCTTGACATCAACCTCATTTGCACTGGGGTTGGGAGGATAGTGAATAGAGTGCTGGGTTTAGAGTCAGAAAGACCTGGCTTCATATCCCATCTAAGACTAACTGTGTGGCACAGAGAAGAACTGGTCTGTTTCCAAAAGAAATCTAAAAATGAGCCCTCAAACTCCTGTCCCCAGAGCATTCTTCCATCTCCATCAGGTCTGTATGCTAAGTGTTCCCAACTCTCATTCATGTTTTATTGGATTATATCCTCTGCCTCTCCCCCTCCCCATCCTCTTCCTCACACTGCTTGACTTCATCACTCCATCCCCCATTCCTACTGTCTGCTTCTTTATACCTCTTCACTTTTTGCCCCTTGTCTCTGACTTTATGAGCTTTTTGCCTCCAGACATACCCTCTGTGGTGTGATTGCTGCCTCATTTCCCTCCCCCAGTTGTGGTCTTTTCCACTAAGTTCCCAAAGAATGAGGTATATCTGCTTTTATTTCATAATTTCATACATTTATTATCAATTCAGCAGTTTGGTTAAGTGGTAAAGCTTTGATTTGAACCCAGGTCTTCTGTCTCTAGTTCTAGCATGTTTTTCCATTGAGTATGTCCACCCAAAAAGCATACTTGCCTTGTTTAGGCCAACCCCCTTCCCCCTATTACCAAGCAATGTAGTATAGGGGAAAGAACATTGGATATGGAGTTAATAGACCTTAGATTTGAATCCTAGCTCTGCTACCTAACTACCCTCATGATCATGGAAGTGAGGAGATTGAACTACATTTCCAAAATAATTTCCACTTTAAATCTATGATCCTATTGAAGGGATGATTTGTGAGGTACTTTAAAAGTGTCTGTTGAGTTTTATTTAATAATGTTTAGAAAACAATAAAAATAACCCTTATTTCTATAACATTTCAAGGCTTACAAAGTACTCTCTTCACAATATCCCTGTGAGGTGGATAGAATCAAGGTCACTTGTTTCATTTCACAGATGCACTCTGAGAGGTTAAAGGATTTACCTGGGGTCACACAGCTAGTAAGTGGTAGAGCTGGAACTCAAACCTAATTTTTCTGGCCATAGGTCCTGTTCTTTGTACTGAACTGTATCTCAGTGATTCTGTGACTTTTAGAGGTTGTAACCCCACCTTTCTATACTCAGATTTAGGGGCACTTCCTTCCCATTGAAAAATTTGATAGAGATTAAAATGAATTTGTGACAACTGCAGAGATCCCAGGAGGCCCCTCTATTGTGTAAAGGCAGTTTGGAGAATTGCTATGGTCTGTTAAGCATGAGGCAAGGCAAGTTATGAAGCTGATGAGATATGACCCTTTGACTACTGTAAAAAAAATTCTCCCATAACAGAAAAAAATGTTTTGTATAACAGAAATATTGGTGAAACATTTTCTATTAGGTAGAACCTGTTACTGTATTAAAAACTAACAGCCAAGTCCATGAACATCAATGAGTTCCTTCCTCAACCATTTAATTTCTGTCCTCTCTAGACAGCCTTAGGGATTAGAAAACTGCTCCCTCAAATCAAATGTCAAGCAGTTTTAGAATGAAAATAAACAGTCCAACATTCTTCTTATAGCAGTGCCAAGAATCAAGTCCTGATCGAATTACCCTCTATGGTTTGATGATGAAGCCAATACAACGCTTTCCACAGTTTATTCTCCTCCTCCAGGTAAATAGCATGATATGTGTTTGGTTCGTCCAGTTATTCCATTTTCCCATAATTTATCTTTTAAATGTCTTTTAATCTTTTTGAAATAAAGAGGTCTCTTCTCTAATCCCTGTAGGTAAAAGAGACTCCTATTAATGTTTCAATTTGATTGCAGATAATATTGAATACCAGGCTGCTAAGACTTGAATTTTTTTCACATAGATAATAGGGATTCTTTCAGATCTCCATTAATGCTAGTGTTTTTCCTCTGGGATTTTTTTTGCCCAATTTAAACTGTATGTTTTATTTGTATAAGATTATTTGCATATTGTCTTCCTGTTTAGATTTAAGCTTCTTGAAAGCAGGGACTATTTTTGCCTTCCTTCATATCCCTAGACCTTAGCATAGTGCCTAACACACATAGTTGACACTTAAGTGCTTGTTAACTTGAGATGATTGGAGCTGTATCTACAGAAGATTAATATGGTGCTGGTATTGCATGATTAGGAGGAGCATGGGAGAGTGAGCAAAGTCCTAAAAACCCAAAGAGTGGTCATCAGTGTCAAATGAAGCAGAAAAATCAGGAGAGTGAAGTGTCATGGAAACTGAAGGAGGAACTGATGAAAAGCGTCAAATACTGTGAACAGGCCAAGGAGGATGAGGACTGAGGAAAAATCATCTAATTGGTTAAAGAGTCTGTTATTGCAGTTTTGAGAGAACAGTTTTCCATTGTGTGTGGGAGGGACTGAAGCCAGATTGAAAGGAGTTAGGAAATAAGAAGGTGGTGAGGAAGTAAGTTTAGTGAATAAAGACAATTCTGTCAAAATTTTGGTGAGGGAGAAAGGAGAGATGGGGAGATTGTGTAGAGAGAGAAAGAGATGGAGGGAGAGAAAGAGAGACAGAGACAAAGACCAACAGAGACAGACAGAAACAGACATGGGACAGGCATTAATTAGGTTGTAGATTTTAGAGAAATTTTTTTTAAACACTAGCTAAGGGAACATCTAAGCATCTGTGTACATAGAAAAGGGATAAGGCAAGATTAGAGGTGTAAGAAAAAGGGAATAATTACTATTTAAACTGAGAACTTTTGTTGAGATCAAATTATTTACAAATTGAGGAGAAATTTTACGCATTTCATTAGCAAAACATTTCTTTAAAATTAGGGTTAATGTACCATGTATTTTGCTATCTGTAGAAGAAGGGTGGCAGAGGGTCTATTATGTATAAGTTTGTAGCAATAAGCACCTCTGAATCACCTCAAAAGGCCATAAGATAGAACTGAGAAGAGACAATTTACCTTTTTAAAACAAATGGGCATGCTTATTGAACATTATTCCTGATGATTTTCCACCCCCGTAGTTTAGATTTATGCTATGTCCTAATTTCTCCTTTGTTATTACTCTTCAGATTCAATCAGCTGCTCATTTTAATTAAACCAAATGGACATGGGGTAGGTTTCCTGCTTATTAAAATTGATTAGACATTAATTAGTTGAATCAGCCTTAGGCCTAAACTGGTATTTGGGAAACTCTGCCAAGAAGTCTTTTTGTTTGTTTGTTTGTTTTTACTGATTACTTTTGTTTTTTACATCTCCATGGTTTTCTCCACAATTCTTCCCCATACCTTTCTCAGAGAGCCATCCCATAAAACATATAGTTTTTTGTTTTTTAAAAGAAAAGAGGAGGAAAAAAAATCATTATAGGAGATCAACATATTGAAAAAGACCCAAAATATGCAATGTACAACATCTATGGACTTCCTGCCTCCATGAAAGAGTATGTCAGGAGTGTCTTCTCATATCTCTTCATTTGAATCATGTGCAATGTAGTAATTTTGATACATTCATTTACTTTTGGTATTTTGGTGTGTCGTTCTTTCCAATTACATTGTTACCGTCACTGTTTTACATTGTTTTCTTGGGTCTGTTTATTTCACTCTACATCAGTTCATATAGATCTTTCCATGCTTCTCCAGATTCATCACATTCATCATTTCTTGTAATACAGTAATATTCCATTACATTCTTGTACCACAATTTGTTTAGCTATTTCCCAGTCAATGGACAATTTCTTTGCATCCATTTTGCTTTCACAAAAAGTGCTGCTATGGATATTTTGGTATATGTTCTGTCTTTCTTCTTACCAATGACTTCCTTAGGGTATAAGTTCAGCAATAGAGTCTCTGGATCAAAGGATATGGGCATTTTAATCACTTCATAATTGCTTGAAGGCTTCTCCCTGGAATTCTTCAAGTCAAGGCTGGATAACAGTTTATCAGGGCTGCTGTTAGGGATCTTCTGAGTCCAATATTGTTCAAACTACACCCCTCCTTCCCCAACCCCCAAGAACTTTGCATGTATTAGGTATTTAATAAATGCTTATTAAATTGAAAACAATATACATCCCTCAGGGAGTAACATATAATAGCTTCTTGGGCAGCCAAAATTTGTTGGCATCCTTTGACAGGCATGAGATAAAAGACTTTTGCCCAAGTCTGTGAAGGTGTGCCTTGTCCTGCAACTCTTAGCCTTTTTGCCCCAGAGATACATTGGTACAACAGAGTAGGGTGGTCAGGCAGGCATGGTATCTTACAGGTACTGCATCGTGTGGGTGAGGCTGTCAAAGATGCTTTTAAACAGGAGCAGTCATACAGATGTGGCTTCAGTGCTTCTGCCACCAACATTACTGGCTTTGGATAACTGCCCTAAGCATTTCCAGAAAGAATCAGTTGATTCTATCTAGCCCAGGCTTGTCAATTGACAGAAAAAATGTGCTTGGTCCTTTGAGGTATTCTTAAATTCCAGACCTTTGGGAGGATGCTCTCATGCAAAGAACACTGGGTTGCAAGTCCCAGGGACTGGGTTCAAATCCTGGCTTTACTGCATGCTATCTGTGTGACCTTGGGCTAGATAGTTTCCTTTCTTTAATCTCTGTTTTCCTCACCTGTAAAACTCAGGGTGTCAGACTAGATGATGTCTGAAGCTCCTTAGCACTCTAGGTCTTAGGATGGGCTTCCTTTTCCCCAAGAGTTCCATATGATGCACAGCACACTGTGGAGATGATAATAACTCATTTCTATAGCACTTTAAAGCTTACAAAGCACTTTCTCCATTAATTCAACTTTTCCTTAAGGATTTACCTATTATATGTATGCAGATGACTCTCAGAACAATATCTCCAGCCCCAGTCTTGTGACTCTAGTTCTGAATCACCTGCATTCTGCTAGACATCACCTAGGTGTTCCACAGGTATTGCAAAATCAACATACCTCAAACCAAACATCTTTCTACCAAACTCCTTCCTCCTCTCAAACTCCCTGTTTCTGTCAGGGGCTATGCCTTTCTTACAGTCACCTAGGTTCAGAAGTTCCATCCTCAACTCTTCCTTCTCACTTTACATATGCAGTCAATTGGCAAGTCGTATGTCTCTTGCATCTGGCTTCCTTTGTACTCATACCCCACCATTCTACTGCAGGCAATCATTATCTCTTGCCTGGACAATTGAAATAGCCTCGTAATTGGTCTGCTTGTTTCTCCTCTGCAATCTGTCCTCCACACAGCTTCCAAATTGATATTTCTCAAGTTCAAGTCTGACTGTATCACTCCCCTACTGAAGGAACGTCATTATCTCTATAATAAAATACACGCTCCTCTATGTGACATTTAAGATCATTCACAATCTGCCTCCAGCCTATATCTTTCCAGTCTGATTACACATTACTCCCCTTCATACATGCTGTGGTCCAGCCAAACTAGGCTACTTGCTGTTCTCCATATTCTACATTTTCATCTCCTGCCTCCATGGCATTTCTCTGCCCTGCCCCTCTAATACCTAGAATGGTCTCCTTCCTCACTTTTCTTTTTAGGAATCCCTGTCTCCCTTTAAGGTTTAGATCTAGAGTCACTTCATTCACAAGGACTTTTCTGATCCCTCCAGTTGTTAAGCAAACACTCCACCTCCTGAAATCACTTCTTGTTTCTCTTATAGATATGCTGCATTTATTGACCTCTGGACATATTTTATCCCCTCAATAATATAAACTTTCAGTCTCTTTTTGAGGGTGTACAATATCTCTTTTCTATTTGTATTCCTTGCTCCAAGCACAGTGCTTAGCACCATGAACAGTAGAAACTTAATATTTACAGATTGATTTTTAAATATTATTTTAGGTGAGGTTGGGAATAAGTTTGTCATGTTCAGATGACATTGAGGAGACTATAGTATTTGGAGTGAGGTTTCATTTTGGAAAAGAGTAGAGGTCAGATTAGAAAGGTTACAAATTATTGTATATATCCTTGTATGTGTCTCTTGCCTGTCATATTAAAATGTTATTGAGCATTATATAATAAACAGCATAATCCTATATATGGTAAGTGGTTATTTTTTTAAAATAAGTTATTTGAAATAGAGCACAGTTCTTTCATGGAGGAGTGTGTAAAGTGTAAAAGTGTTTGTGACTCATCATACACTAAGGCTGGAGCTCTATTCATGAGTCCCCACATATACCACCCAGATACAGGAATAGGATGGCATTGTATTTGCTGGTTGAGGGAATGCCACTAATTTTAACATGGTCTCAGTGGAGGAAAAGTTAGTGCTTGGGTTTTATAAGCAATATTCTGGTGGACAAAACTTCAGAAAGCAACTTGTTTCCAAGATTGTGTAGTACCATCCAGTGTTCTTACTTCTCATTCACTACATAAAGTCCATTGCTGGGTCCCTATTTGTAGCCTTTCCAGTTTGGTAGAACCTGCCAGACCTTTTGCTCCTTTGGCACAGCCTTCGAGAACTCAGGCTCACTTCTGTCCCACAATGAGCCTTAAAGGGATGGCTTTAGGCAGAGGATCAGTATTAATTTTATTATAAAAGACTAGCTATTTTTTTCTATTAATGATGCCATTGCATGAGCCATTGTTTCTTTTCCCAAAAGGCTGCTTGCATGTTCAGCCAAATAGTGATTCACTGGAGGCAAATCTTGTTCCCAAGGTGCTTGATTTATTTTTCACTAGAAGCAATTAATGTCATTTCCTTCTTTCCCAGGAGTCGTGAATAACGCAGTTGTGGGGGATGAGAAGTTTCTCAAGAATAGCAGCCTACTTCTTTTTCTTTTTTTTTGTCAGGAACCATCATACCTTTCCCTCTCAGCTTTATCATTTTTTCCCCCAAAAGGACATGTTGAAGAATACCACAAAAGGACATCCTGACAGGCTACCCCTGCAGATGGCGCTTACAGAGCTTGAAACATTAGCGGAGAAGCTCAATGAAAGGAAAAGAGATGCGGATCAGAGATGCGAAATCAAACAGATAGCCAAAGCCATAAACGAAAGATACCTGAACAAGGTGGAATAATTTTTTTAACCTATATCCTGAGACTTCTGCTTTCTTTTTATGCACCAATGTACCATAACTTTCTTAGAAAGTTTACAATAATATTTTAAAAGTCACCATATTCCTTTCTCATTCAAAATATAGTCTGAAATAACAGCCCGAAGCACTTGCTAATTTTTAAAACTGACCTTTATCATATTTACCAGATTCCCAAGAGTGATAGACTTTACTTTTTCAGAAGCGGTCCCTAGATTTAAGGGCTTTTATCTTTTCAAGAAAAAATCATCTTACTTCCAAGTAATCTAATTTTCTTGAGTGTTCGCCTAACTTCCTGTAGGTACTACCCGGTCAGTGGACACCTGTCAATCTGCATAATTTCTTTGTTTTGAATAATTGAAAATAAGTTTTTTTTTAAAAGAGACATTTTATCTTTTTCTTAGGCATATGAGTTCTTTCTTGCCCTGTAGTTCTTTGTACTATCTAAAAAAACCCACAAATTTTACATTCTGTCTTGTCAGACTGAAATATTTTTGTTCTTTATAGATTATTTTCTAATTTTCTATGGATTTTATCATGGTATTTGTCAGTATCTACCTACTATATGAAGAGAAAATAGTAATAATCTTCTTGAAATAGTTTTCATGCACTTATCATTTAATACTTGCAGAGAAGTGGCAAATGTCAAAGTTTTTTTTTTCTTTGCAACACTAGGCTGAGTACCATAGGGAAAGCAAAGAATTAATAATACCTAATGATACAGTATAACTGCTGCTTTTCTTTGTGATACAATGAAAATGTGAAACCAGAGGACCTAGGTTCAAATCCTGGTGTGATCTTACACAAATCATATAACCTCTTTAGTCATTATTCCTCATTATAAAATGAGAGGGTTAGAGTAGATGATCTCTCAGGTCTCTTCAGGCTCAAAATCCTGTATTCTGTTCATTTTTAAAGGGGATCAGAGCACTTATACTTTAATATTTTTGACTAGACAACATAGGATTATAGATTTAGAACTGGGAAAGACCTTGGAAATCATCTATACCTACTTCCTTCCCTTTTTATAACAGATGAAGAAACTGAAATCCCAGAGAGGTGGTCTCAATATCAAATAAGCAAGTGACAGACCTGGGATATATAGAATTGTAGAATTTTGGAACTTGACAATACTTTAGAGAATTTCTAGCCTGATCTAATAATTTTACAGATAAGGAAATTGAGTCTGGGGAAAAAACAGTTTTGGCCTACTTCTTAGGAGCATAGGAATTTGAACTGGAAAGGAGCTTAGATATCATTTAGTACAACTCTTTTCAAATGAAAAATCAGAGGCTCAGGGAGGTTATGATTTGCTAATGTTCATATAGGAAATCAGTATATTCCTCCAAAAAATGTCATGAACTGCATTTGTGAGTATGGGAAGTGTCTAGCCCGTCTGAAATCCAAACAGACTTCTGTTTGCTAATGTTTCTTAAGATTTTCTTCTCCCAGATCCAAAATATAAAATAGCCTTAAATATCAGAGCCTTCTTCAAATGATCAGCTCATATTTAACACTCAGCCACCTCACCACACAAACCACAAACTATTTTAGTTACTGGAAGAATCATTGCTGAATAATCAACTACTTATATAGCCTAAAATTCTAAATAGACTATGCAAGCCAGTTTGGTTGTGCTAAATTAAATTGCTTATCCAGTGTTTTTCCATTTTGTTAATTATTAGAATTGGGGAAGCAAAAGTAAAAGTGGTTGGAAGAAAATGTTTTATACTGATATATTTCTCATTAGACAAATAGAGGAAAGGTTATTGAATATCAAAGTAGTTTGGGAATAATGCAGTATATGGTATAATGAAAAACTGATTTTGGAGTCAGAAAATCTAGGTTCAGAACTTCATCCTGATATTTATTTAGAACTTTGTGACAGGAAAGTCACTTAATCTCCCTGGGCCTCAGTTTCCTCCTCTGTAAAATTATAGCTTCCAAAATTTCTCTAGATCTCAATCTGTATTCCTATGAAATGGCTTGTATTTACATTTTTAATTTTAATGTAAAAAATCAAGAAGGAAAGCCCTTGTATTCTGTTGATGACATAGATTATTCCTAGGCCATTTCACTGAAGTACGGGCATCCTTTAGTATAGGCAAAATGTACACACACTGCACAACAACTTAAAACTTTTGAAAGCAATGTGTACTATAAAATAACAGTGTAAACAAGGACTTGGAAGTCTGTAAGGGATGGAGTATTTATTTGGTGAATTAGTTTGAATAAAAGCATTAGGTTAAGTGGTAGGTAAAATAAATGACTTCTCAAATTTCTGTCAATTTGAAAATGTTTTTTAAAGGAAAGTTTCCATATGCATGGCTATGGAAATGCCTGTTTTGGTAGTGAACAACTTCTTTTAATGCTGTCACTTGTCCCATTGCAAATAAATTCATGGGGCATGAATTTTGAGCAACTAGATCAGTGTGGCTTTTCTTTATATTTTAAGGATATGTAGCATAGCAACAACATGAATAAATACAATCTGCCATGATGTTTGCATGTGTTTTTGCCATTGGGTTAATTGTAATGGATTATTATTATGAATTGTTATTATTATTACTACATTTTGAATATTCTGAAAATTTAGCTTCTCAGCAGTGGCAATAGATACCTCATTCGTTCCGATGACATGGTAGAAACGGTTTATAATGACAAAGGAGAAATTGTCAAAACCAAAGAACGTCGACTCTTCATGTTGAATGATGTGTTAATGTGTGCTACTGTTAGTGCCCGGTAAGTATAAGTTTGAGTAATCACATTGGCTGTTTGAAATTATTGTCATATACTTTTTGTATAATTAGGATAAGGACTTGATCTGTGATTTCACTGATATAAGGCTGAGGAAACTTCCTTTACCAATTTACTTCAGCACCTTCTTGCCTAGAGCACTGAGAGGTTAAGTTATTCTCTCAAGGTTACACAGCCAGTATGTAGCAGAAGCAAGATGTGAACTCAGGTTGTCTTGAGTCTCAGGCCAGCTCCCTCTCTACTCAGTCATATGATCTTTGCTTACCTGGAACATTTTAATAACTCTCTCACTTTAGATATAGAATGTTAGATTTGGAAAGGGATGCTTAAAGATCACCCAATTTAACCTTTCCATTTTACAAATAAGGAAACTGAGGCTCAGAAAGAGGAAATTATGTCTCCAAGGTCAGAGGTAGTAAATGAAAAAGCCAAGACTAAAATTCTGCTTTTCTTACTACTCCCATGTTATTTTCGCTCCGTTCTGTCTCTGACATTCTTTGGATTTTTTTCTTTTTTGTAAAACACTGTCTTGTGATCTATTTAACTTATCTTATACTTCTCCCCTTCATACTCTCCACTCCAAGCTAAGCTCACCTATCCTTTGTCCTCTGATCATGGCTTTGCTCATGCTCATCTCATTTTTGGAACTCCCTCCCCTGACATGTCATATGTTTACTTCCTACCCAGTTCTGTAAAACCCATCTTAAATTTTCATTAGCCTTCTTGGACTTACCTATCATTAACAGCCTTTCCTCTTGCGACTCATGTTGTACTTTTTTTGTATATTCCTAATGAGAAAGTGGCAGCATGGTATAATAGAAAGAATAATGGATTTGAAATCAGAGGATCTGGGTTCTTTCTTAGTACTTAGTACGGTGGTCAAATCATTTTACCTCTTTGACCCTCAGTTTCCTTGTCTTTGAATTGGGTTAAACTAAATTATCTTTAAGGTCCCTTATATCCCTAAATATATGACCCTAATTTGTACTTGCCATGAATTGTTATGATTTAAAGTTACTTATGTAACTAAATTATAAGTTATTTAAAGGCAGGCACTGCATCTCATCTAATTGTTTTAGCCTCTCTATAGTACCAAGCATAATGCCCTAAACACTGTAGGTGTTTAAAATGATTTTTATAAGTTAGGCAGGTACATTAATGCTTTTTAAGGGTCTTTTAACATTTAACACCCACTATGTGATTACTTATTTTTGAAATGTGCACATGGACAATTTCAGAATCTAGAAATTGGATTTTGTTCTTTTTATAACCCTTGTAAATCCCATTGCAGTTGTTCTTCTTGGTCATTACCCAACTTCTGTCACTCCAGCTGCTTGCTCCACTCAGTAAACTTCATACATATGTTATTCTTGTATAATTACATAGGATATGTCAATATTATATGTTGAGGGTAAATAACCAAGAAAATAGGTGGGACCTTTTTATTTTTTAAAGTTTTTCATGAACATGTCTTTTGTTTTATGTATGTTATAGTAAATTTGATATTTATCTTCCTATAACAAGGATAGTTGCGTGATTTCAGGAGCTTTAGAAATAGCTACATAACTAGTGTGTTGTGCTAAAATTGAATCTAGAAGAATAAGTGTCACTATAACTATTATATTCCATTTTATCCTTATTATCCTAATTTTGTTAGATAATTGTCAAGTACCTTGTCCACTTATTTCATTCTTATAGTCTCATTCCTGCTGTATTTTTATATACTAATTTTATACAAGCTTCTCAACTATTAATCTGTAGACATGTTCTTTTTTGCTCATCAAAGTTATGTTAAATACCTGCTATGGGCAAGGTACTGTTCTTGGTATTAGGGATATAAAGATAGAACAGAGGCCCTGTTCTCAAGGAGCTTCATATGTAATGAAGGGAAGGACGAAGAGACAAATAACTGTGACACAAAGTGGAGCAACAATTATTAAAAAAAAAAAGAGAGATCTTGGCAAAAGGATACTTGAAGATTATGTGAAGTATTTGAGGAAGGAGGGTCCATCTTCATCTGAAGTTACAGGTTTGTCAAGGAGTTTCATTCAGCACTCTGAGAGGTTATATCTGAGAGATACCAGAACTACATTTAAAAAAATTTTCCCAGTTACTACCCAACTTTTATTTCTAAACTAGAGCCCTACCTAACTCATCACAAGTTTGGGAGCATGAGGTAAAGAGAGAAGGGGAAGAAAAACATGAATATTGTTTTCAAGGTGCCCCAAAATCTAAACATGGGAGTAGAGGGACAAAAAAAAGGATATAGGTTTGAGGAAAAGCATGATCACTGTATTCGAGACAGTGGACAATGGCCAGTGGCCAGGATAAGACAAGGGCAGGAAGAGAAAAATGAAAGGTGACTTGAGTCCCCAGTAAGTCCCTAATACTGATTCTACCTCAGATGTCCCCATTAGGCATAGGCATGCATGGAATGCAGGGCTGACCCTCTAGTTGAGAGCAGGGAGCATAGGTAATCCACCACCACCATTTTACAGGAAACATGAGGTCCAGAGAAAGTAGTAGACAAAAATACAAAACTAGTTGTTGGCAAAATTATTTCATAGGCTACTGGTTTCTTTCCAGTTTTCCTGCACCTGAATTTAGAAGTTGATTTATGTTGATTCCTCAGTAATTCTTGAATTACTTAAGTGATCGTTTCAATTAAAAGGGAAACTCCTCTTCAAGAAGTCTTCCAAAAATACTCTACTCCATGGCCTACATTTCTCTTTTTTTTTTTTTTTTTTTGGTGAGGCAATGGGGGTTAAGTGACTTGCCCAGGGTCACACAGCTAGTAAGTGTCAAGTGTCTGAGGTCAGATTTGAACTCAGGTACTCCTGAATCCAGGGCCAGTGCTCTATCCACTGCGCCACCTAGCTGCCCCCACATTTCTCTTTATACATTTCCAGAGTACACATTATCTTTATCTCTCATTCAATAATTAATGTTGTCTTCTGTGTTTTTATATATTGTACTGAAGTTTTTTTTCCTTAGTTCATATTTTATTTAATCTTTCATATATCTATACCCTATCTCCCCCACTAGACTATAAGGCACCTGAGAGAGAAGGGCAAATGTTGGCCTGATTTTTTAAAAAAGGAAAGGAGAATAAATTCTGTAAACTATAGGCTAGTGAGCTTGACTGATTTTTGGAGAAGTTCTAGACATGTTATTAAAAACATTGTTAGTAAATATCTAGAAACAGAAGAGTCACAAAGAGCCAGTCCTCTGCTGCTTAATATTTTTATCAAAGAATTGTTAACAATTATAGCTGTCCAAAAGTGGAATGGAATGCATCTAGAGATGATGGGTTTTCCCTTTCTCCCTCATCCTACCTCTCCGTTACTAGAAGTTTGTTTACAGATGGAGACTAGGTGACTATCTGGGTTTGTAGTGGATTAGGACTTGAAGTACCATTCAACTCTGAAATTCAAAGATTCTCTGAGAGACTATGTCTTCTGTTTCTTTTACATGCCTTACATAAAACAGTTTTTCATTAAAGGTTTTTCTGGGCGTTTTTGCAGTATTTGGCACTGTTAAACACTCTTGCTTTCATGTTATTCTTTACCCTTGGAGCTCATGACATTAATATCTTCTGGATCTTTTCCTACCTACTTCTGTAACAACTTCTCTTTTTCCTGATGTCTACTCTTTGTGGATATCCCCTTTTCCTCAGTCTTATTTTCTTTCTTCTCTATTCTTTTTGTTTCTTGAAGGTTTCCTCCACTTACATGGCTTCAGTTATTGTTACCTCCTCTAGCTGATGCTCAAATCTACAACTAAAGTCATAAACCTCTCTCTTTAAGTATAGCTCTATATTTCTGGCTGCCAGACCTTCAACTCAATATGTCTCAAGTGGAACAGTTGATTTTTCCCTCAGAAGCCTTTTGCTCTTCCTGATTTTCCTATTTTCTATTGCCGTAACACCAACTTGGAGAGATAGATAGACAGACAGACAGACAGAGATGATTTATTGTGAACTTACAATGTACCAAGAACTATTCTAAGTACTGGGGATACAGATAGAGGAAAACAAGACAATCTTTACCCACAAAGAGCTTACATTCTAAAAGAAGAAAACATTTAAGAGAGAGCTAGAATAGGGAGGGTAGCCACATGGAGGCAAGGCTTCTGGAAAGGATGTGAAATCTGGAGAGTGCATTGATCTGAGAATGAAGTGAGTGTGACTGGGGCCCTTCATGTCATGGAAAGAGTTTTGGGTTTGGGATCAGAAGACCTGTTTCTGTTTCAATCCTAAAATAGTTTGGAACTAGATTTTGGAGGATATTAAGTAACAGGCTCTGGTTTGTATTTTATGCTAATGGCAAAAAGGGAGACACTGAAAATTTTTGAATAGCGAGTGACATCATCATAGCTGTTTGTTAGGAAATTGTTTCAGCTCTTTGAAAGATAGATTGGAGAGGAAGAGACAGTGGAGGCAGGGAAATCAATCAAAAGACTTATTATAATTTTCCAGGTTAGAGGTGATGAGGTCTTGGGCTAGGGTGATGTCTTGTTGGTATTAGTAAGTGAATAGATTTGAGTGGTACTATGGATTTAGAATCAACAAGATTTGGCAGTGATTGGATATGGCGGGGTAAGGGATAGGGTGGAGTCTGGGATGATTCTGATGTGATGACTGGAAGATTGGAAGAGCCTTCAACCGAAATAGGGATATTTAGAGAAGGGTTAAGTTTGAGGGTAAATATGGTCAGATTCACTTTGGATCTGTTGAATTTGATGGCATTCCCAGGTAGAGATATCCAGGCAATTGATGATGTAGAATTGGAGTTCAGGAGAGAGATTAGATTAAATATTCATTTAGGTAATTGACTCCATGAGAATAAATTAATGACCAAGGGAGAGGTTAGCAATAGAAGAGGGCCCAGGATAGAATCTTGAAACACCCAAGATTAGGGCTTGGGAGACAGAGATAATGATTGAACAAAGTAGACTGTGCACTGGTCAAATAGGTCAGAAGAAAGCCAAGACGGCACATTCTGGGATACCAAGAAGGGGAGTCAAGGGAAGAGGAGCTGGCAGAGAGAGACTGTGCAGGATGAGTGAGCAATCAGTAGTGTCAAAAAGACTTAAAAAGTCAAAGAGGACTGAGAAAAACAAGGAAAAATAAAGAAAATAAGAAAAGGCCACTGGGTTTAGAAGTTAAGGGATCATTTGTTAACCTTTGAGAGAATACTTTCAATAGAGTATTATAGGAATGAGACTTTATAAACCTTAGGGTACTTAGAAAGGTGAGTTGTTGGTAATGATAAGAATAATAATAGACTAAACATTTGAAGGAATTGAAAGTTTAAGAACATATTTGCTTATAATAAAAGTAGAAGAAAAACACAATCAATCCTGGAATGCAAATGTTCCTGGGGGTTCTTTCTCAGAACCATGCATGGTATTTGTTGGATGGAGGATTCAGGCCATTGTTATTTAAAATAACATTTGGAGCCAAATGTTGCCTTTCTAACCATTCATGTTTATGGTTGGACTAATTTCAGGAAAAAAATAAAAGAAAAAGGCTCCAGGGTACACATTGTTGTTGCATAGCCTCACTCTGACCTCAGATATGCTTATTATCAACTTTTTAGGAAAGTCAGTCAACACTTCTCATTGATGCTGACCATGCATTTTGTATCTTCACAAAATGAATCTTTTCTGTGTTGACTTTTCCTAATAATACACGAAAGCAAAAATACCATGTTTTCTATAGAAAGTACAATAATCCTGACAATTTATTTTCTAAACAAATCTACTTTGAAAGCTTTATATTAAAGCATAAAATTGGATTTTTCCATTTCTGATCCTACCCCTAGAGTTAGGGGACAGTGTCCATGTACAAAGAAAGAGAGAAATTGTGGTGTAGTAGAAAGAGCAATAGACTTATACTTAGATGATTCTAGTCCATCCTGCCACTGGTGTGATTTTGGACATATCACTTGGACCTTCTGAGCCTCCATAGCCTCCTATTTTAAATGAGGTGATTGGAATGGATGATCTCTAAGGTCTCTTTCAGTTCTAATAATCTATCATTCTATAATCCTATGATTTTTTTTTAAAATTTGTTAGCATAAGAAATTCTCTGTGATTAAATTTCCTTTACTAGTTTGAGTCAGCTTATGGTCTGCAGTATTATCCTGGAGTTTCAAGCAGTTAATTGACTAGCTCAGGATCATACAGCTCTTTTGTGTCCGATATTGGACTAGAGAACCCAATTCTTCATGTCTCTCAGGTCATCTCTATATACTATACCATACTTCCTTTCACTTTTATAAATGTTAGGTAAATTCTACAATTCCTTTCATTTTCATAAATGTTAGGTAAAGTAGAGAAACAAAAGTCAATCTTGCCCATCTAATGAGTGAGAGTGAAAAACTGAAGGCATGATATTTTCTAAGTAAAAAGACAGTTTGCGTTAATAGTCACTTGAAAAATTTATCTTTTTTGGAAAACATAAATTTGGGTGCAGGTGGGGCCCAGGACATGATGTGAGAGACAGCTTAGTGTACTATCATGCCCATTGGACATTCATTAAACATTTCTAAAATGCCTACCATGGCACTGTGCTTGTTGCTGGTGAAGAAAAGAGACAAATGTAATAGCTCTTGACCTCAAAGAGCCTTTAGTATAATAACTATAAGTTCTTGGCTTTACTGCTTGAAAGTTATGTGACCTGGTAAATATCACTTATGCTCTCTGATTCTCAGTTTATGTATGGCGTATGGGATGTTAAGGGACGACAAGCACCTATGGTATAAGGACTTGCCAAGTCCTTTTCAGGGCTGCTCATCCACTCTTGGTGTTCACCTTCACCCAGCTCTCACCCATGGCTCCAAGAAGCTGTAGCATGTGCAGTGGCCACACCCTGATAAACCATCTTGGCAGATGGGTTAAACCAGGTTGAGGGTAACCAACAGGCCTGAAACCTGTTGGTGAGTTAGGTAAATATCTACTCTGAGCTTCTGAAAACTTCTCTGGTGGAATGGGTTTATGAGAACATTTTGTTCCCGTGGCCAAGAAGGTGACTGAAATGAGCTTGGGGAAGTGCTTGAATGTCTTGGTCAGACATTGAAGATGCCAAAGTCATCCACTGCATATGGGGCCAATGCCAGTCATCTTGATCCCTCAAGGAGAGTGAGTGAGTCTAGTTCACTCAAAAATAAAGATATCTACCCATGATGTCATTGGTCCTCTTCAGAAATGAAGGATGAACAACTACTAGTTTCCTCATCCATAGAACAGAAATCGGCCTACCTGCTTTCACAAAAGGCTTGCTTTGAGGATAAAAAGAGATTATGTAAATGAAAATGCTTTATGAAACTATATAAATGTAGGGCATAGTGCTACATCTCATCCCTTCCCACCCCTAGCTTTTAAGCCTCCTTTTGTGTATAATCTTCCCCATTATAGGTAAATTTCCTGTGAGACAGAACTCTCTTTTACACGTGTTTGTCTCAGTAGCTCAAAAGCAACATGAGATGCACAAATTTAGAGACATCTCCACTCCAAATGTTCATGTGAACTATTTGTGCCCGACCTGTGGTAGAGCCTTCTGAGCTCATAGAGGTCTGATCAGCCACATCAGACACACTGTACCTTCACTCCGACATAGTGATGTCATTTTGGTCGTCTTCTAGAAAGAAGGACCACAACCAACCAGTCTCCCTGAAGCTTAGCATAGTACTTGGCTTATGGATACAAGTGCAAAGACCAAAAAAATTGCTGCTTGCAAGAAGCGCACATTCTAATGGGGGAGACTACAAATACATGTAAAAATAAAGAATGTAAACTCCTTGAAAGCAGAGACTGTATTAATTTTTTTGCTTGTATTTGTGTTCCTAACATTTAGCACATAGCCTGACTTGAAAGGGATTAATAAATGCTCTCTTTCCTTCTATGATCCATCTATCTAATTATGTCCAACAAAAAATAAGGCAAATATATACTAAGTAGTTAAATATAAGATAGTTTGGTAGGGAGCACTTTAGTAGTTGGGGGAATCAAGAAAGATGTACAGAAGATGATACTTGAGATACTCCCCCATTCCCTCCAAACCATCCTTCACTTAGAGGTCAAGGTGACTTTTTCTCAAGTGTCGCTTTGGAAGCACCTAGGTGGCACAGTGGATAAAGCACTGAATCTTGTGTCAGGAGAACCTGAGTTCAAATTCAGCTGTAGACATTTAATAGTAGTGTAACTCTGAGCAAGGCTCTTAATCCTTATTGTCTCCCCCCAAAATTTTTAAAATTAAAACGAAAACAAAAACAAAAAAACAAAAAAAAATCAAGTGCAGGTTCGACCATGGTATCCCAACCTCATTCTCAATGAGCTCCAGTGGTTCCCTGGTACCTCTAGTATCAAAATAGCATCAACCTCCAGTGTCCTATGGCATTTAAATCTTCATAATTTACCTCTTTCTACATTTCCAGCTGTCTTCTGCTTCACCCTCTACTTTATTTGCCAACTAATCTGGCCTGCTTTCAGGTTATAGAACAAGACACTCCATCCCCTGTATTCTTGTTCTTGTACTGACTGGCCCCTTATGCCTGGAATACCATGCTCTGTCACATCTGCCTCTTAAGTTTCCCTGGTTTCCTTCAAGACTCAGGTCAAAGTCGACCTTCTGCAGCTAAAGTCACCTCCAGCTGCTAATGCCTTCCCTTCTAAATTACTTTGCTTCTGGGGCAACTAGGTGGCACAGTAGATAGAGCACCAGCCCTGGAATCAGAAGGACCTGAGTTCAAATTTGACCTCAGACACTTGACACTTACTAGCTATGTGACCCTGGGCAAGTCACTTAACCTCAATTGCCTCACCCCGCCCTCCCCCCCCCCCCCCCGCAAAAAAAAAAAATTACTTTGCTTCTACTCTGTTTATATCTGTAGGAACTAGTTCAGATCAATTCAATTCAGTAAACATGATGTGCCAGACATAAATAAGAAAAAGAAAGACAGCCTCTGACCTCAAGGAGCTTACATCTAAAAGGGGAAGACAACATGCAAAAGGAGCTGGAAGGAGGAGGAGGGTGAGAGCACCAGGAGGTGCATGGAGGGAAGTGAGGAGGTCCTCTTGTTCATTAGAGTAGAAAACCAAGCAGAGGGGATAGATGTAAAGTGGAGGGGGCTACAAGTCCAATTCCTGCCTTCTTTAAGGAAAGCTTTGGGAGGAGTTTAGTGCTTCACCCTCCTACCCTCCAGAAGAAGAGGCTGAGGGAGGTGGGAAGGTGCCAAGTATTAGAAGTGACTAGCTTCTCCTGGGAGGAGCATCATGCTCCTTTTAGTTGAAACCAAGCAGGGCTGCAGATGGAGAGTGGAATGATTTCCTGGTGATTTACATGCCATTTCTCTCATCAGCATGAAAATTCCTTGAGAACAGGGATTTTTATTTGTGTTTACTTTCTTTGTAGGTCTAACCTTAGCCTAGTATCTGGCATATAGTAAGCCCTTAATAAATTCTTTTTGACTGACTGACTAATTGATATGGATGATGAGCCAACAAAGGAGACATATACTAGCTCTGGGATCTCAGGTCACTTAAAAACCTCTCTGAACCGGTCTCTTCCTCTATAAAAGGATCATGGTACACTTTATAGATCTCACACTGCAATATAAGTATCCTAAAAGTCTTAAATTAAAAGTCTTTAAGCTCAAATAACTATTAAATATGTACCAGCAACATTATTAATATTCATATTAGCAATTAATACAGAGCAAATATATGTTAATAATTGCTATTAAGTATGTATTGGAGAATTTTTTTTTTTTTGCAGGGCAATGAGGGTTAAGTGACTTGCCCAGGGTCACACAGCTAGTAAGTGTCAAGTGTTTGAGTGCGGATTTGAACTCAGGTCCTCCTGAATCCAGGGCCAGTGCTTTATCCACTGTGCCACCTAATTGCCCAGTGACATCATTATAGAATGAAAAAGAACACTATTCAGAGCCAGAGAACATGGCTTTTTTTTTTTAAATAAAAAAAATAGCACCTGCTATTTTTTACCTGGGTGACCTCAGACAGAACACTCAACTTTTCTGGGCCTAAGTTTCTTCATCAGTATAATGTGGACAAGCACTTATTGGTTGCTTAGATTTCTTTCCATTCAAAACCTACATAATCCTGCAATCTTATGCTCATAGATTCTGACAAAATAGAAAATTTTCATCCTATAATTCTCTAGTGTACTTGAAATTCTTCAATATGCTGGTCAGCACAGGGCCAGCTCATCCCTTTTAGTAGATAATTAAACATTAAGCTGAGTACCATAATGCTTTCTGAAGAAATATGTAATTTCACTATTATTCCTTCTGTTTTCTGCCTCAGAGCTGGAAAGATTCCTCTACCCTCTAATGTACTTGGAGCCCAAATACAGAACCACATGGGGCCTGTTCCAAAGAAAAACAGGACCCCTATAATTTACCAGCTTAAACATCCCTTATTTGCATGTCCTCTGTGACAGGAAATGCCATAAAACATATAATTAATAATATCTCATAAAATTGTTCTGATTCTTTCAGCACTTCACATGAAAGCAGCGGGGCTATATCAACAAGCCAAAGATACTTATTAAAATGGAGTGTTCCTCTCGGACATGTAGAGGTCATAGAATACAGCAGTGGTCAAGGCCAAGGAGAAAATAGTAGATACCCCCAAGCACATTCAACGGAAAGCATTATTGTGGTCGCCAATGCTAAGCCGCGTAAGTGACAGTCTTAATATTCTTCAAAGCTTATGGTACTTTTCAGCCCCCTGACATGGTTAGGGTCTCTACTCCTTACCATCACAATTCTTTACCTCCTGATCTTAAATGCAGATGAAGTTACAACAATGTCTGTTTGCAAAATGTTGTCTTTAGCATATAACAATATGTCATTCTGTAAACATAGGTAAAGATGGCCAATTGAGTTAGTTCTTCCCATTAAATCAGATATTCCCCTGTGCATTTGCATCTCTATGATTCTAAGTTAAGTATTTTGGTCTTTTGGAGGCTATGCTAACTCTCCCTTGTATATGTGCTGATTGATGTTGCTGTTTATTCAATGGTGTAGGTAGGATTAATCTCTTTTTCCCACTTACTGAATCTTGGAACATTCATTTAGCTTGACCTTAGATGCTTTGATGAATCTGTGGTCTCATTAATATGGGTACTGTTTCCAATAGTGAAGATAACAACCTAACCACAGCTTTTCATCCTAGGTAACTCTTGGCTCTTTCTTCCTGTAAATAAGCCACAGGGGAGTACACCCAATGTGCTGATTGCCATCCTCAAGATTTTTTGACATCCCAAGGATATCAATGAAATATATAGTCCATCCCTATTATAACTAAATGGGCTCCTTTTCTGGTTTTATGTCTCTTTGACCACATCTTTTCTGCCACTTCTGTTCAGTTCTGTTGGTAAAATACTATAGTCTATTTGTGCCCACCATGAATCTCTCCATTGTTATTTTGGTGACTCTCAACTTTAATTCTTTAGAGACTATAATATTCTATCACTTATAACCATATTCCCTGGAAAAAATACTGGGATTAAAAATGTTAGCCTTTGTTTCAGGAAAAAATAATAAAAGTTTAAAAAAAGGTTTTAAAAATGTATTGTTTATCTTTACATTGCTTAGATTTCACTCTGTATTTCCCCCACCTTCAACTTGAGGGCTATTCCTTAAAATAAGAAAAATAAATAATTTTATTTTAATTTAATATTTTATTTTTCCCAATTACTTATGTAACAATTTTTAACATTTTTTCAAATTTTGAATTCCAAATTCTCTCTTGCCCTCCTCTCCCCCTGCCAATTGAGAAAACAAGCAGTTTGACATGGGTTATATATCTATAGTCATGTAAAATATATTTCCATTTAAGTCATGCTATGAAATAAAAATAGACAAGAAAAAAAGACAAAAAATAAAGTAAAGAAAAAGTCTCTTCAATCTGCACTTAGGCTCTACTCTTTCTTTGGAGGTGGACAGCACCTTTCATCATAAGACATTTAGAATTGTCTTGGTTCCTTATATTGCTGAGAGTATTCAGAGTAGATCATCATACAAAATTGCTGTGATTGTGTACAGTGTTCTTCTGGTTCTACTCACTTTGCATCACCTCATGTAAGTCTTTCAAGGTTTTTCTGAGAACATCCTGCCCACCATTTCTTAAAGCCACAATAGCATTCCATTACAATCATATACAACAACTTGTTCAGCCATTCTCCAGTTGATGGACATCCTCACAATTTCCAATTTTTTGCCACGACTAAAAGAGCTGCTGTATATATTTTTGTATACACAGGTCCTTTTTTTTTAATCTCTTTGGGACAAAGACCTAGTGGTGGTTGGTCAAAGGTTATGCATGGTTTTATAGCCCTTTGGGCATAGTTACAATTGCTCTTCAGAATGGTTGAAACAGTATGCAACTTCATCAACAGTACATTAGTGTTGTAATTTTTCTCGCATGCCCTCCAATATTTTCCTTTTCTTTCATATTAGCCAATCTGATAAGTGTTTGTTGGTAGCTCAGAGTTGTTTTAATGTGCATTTCTCTAATTGGTATTGATTTAGAACATTTCTTCATATGGCTACAAATAGCTTTGATTACTTTGTTTGGAAACTGCCTATTCATAACTTTTGACCATTTACAAATTGAGGAATGGCTCTTATTATTATAGATTGGAGTCAGCAATACCACTATTGGGTCTGTATATTTGAGAAATGAAATCTTTATCAGAGAAACTCACTGAAAATTTTTTTCATAGTGATGATTACCAACTATGTGTTTCCCTCCTTCCTATTCTCCCCATTTATCCTATTCTCTCCTTTAACTGTATCCATTCTCAAAAGTTTTACTTTTGACTTTTACCACCCACAAATTGCCCTCCGTTCTATCTCTTATCCCCTCCTCCTCCTACTTTGCTGTATGGTAAAATAGATTTCTATATCAGCTGAGTTTCTATGTTATTCCCTCTTTGAAGCAATTCCAATGAGAATAAGGTTCATGTGCTTCCCTCCCTCCTTCCCCCATTTTTCCTTGCATTGTAAAATGTCTTTTGGGTCTCTTTTATGTGAGATAATTTACCCCATTTAACTTCTCCCTTTCCCATTTTCCCAGTATATTCTGCTTTTTCATCCTTTAATTTTATTTTTGTTTAGGTAATCATACCATCACATTCAACTCACATCTGTGCTTTCTGTCTATGTATATTCCTAACTGCCCTAACAATGAGAAAGTTTTTAGGAGTTGCAAGTATCATTTTCCCATGTAGGAATGTAAACAGTTTAACGTTATTGAATCCCTTATGCTTCCTATTTCCTGTTTACCTTTTTTTGTGGGGGGGGCAGTAAAGGTTAAGTGACTTGCCCAAGGTCACACAACTAGTAAGTATCAAATGTCTGAGGCTGGATTTGAACTCAGGTCCTCCTGAATTCAGGGCCAGTACTTTATCCACTGTGCCACCTAGCTGCCCCCCTGTTTACCTTTTTATGTTTCTTTTGAGTCTTGTATTTGAAAGTCAAATTTTCCATTGTTGGTGAATTTGTGAACTGATCCAACCATTCTGTAGAGCAGTTTGGAACTATGCCCAAAGGGCTATAAAACTGTGCATACCCTTTGACCCAGCAATACCACTATTAGGTCTTTATCCCAAAGAGATCATTAAAAAAGAGAAAAGAACCCACATGTACAAAAATATTTATAGCTACTTTTTTTGTGGTGGTAAGGAATTGGAAATTGAGGGGCTGCCCATCAATTGGGGAATGACTGAACAAGTGGTGTATGAATGTAATGGAATACTATTGTGCTGTAAGAAACAATGAGCAGGTGGATTTCAGAGAAACCTGAAAGGACTTACATGAACTGATGCTGAGTGATATGAACAGAAGCAGGAGAACAATGTACACATGATCAACAACATTGTGTTTTGGTCAATTGTGATAAACTTGACTCTTTTCAGCAATACAGTGCTCCAAGATAGTTCCAATGGACTCATGATGGAAAATGCTCTCCAAATCCAGAAAAAAGTACTGTGGAGTCTGGATGCAGATTGAACCATACTATTTCTACTTTTTTTGTTTTTCTTTTTTTGAGGTTTTCCCCTCTTGTTCTGATTCTTCTTTCACAGCATGACTAATGCTGAAATATGTTTAATGTGATTGTACATATATAACCTATATCAGATTGCTTGCTGTCTTGGGGAGAAGGGAGGGAGGGGAGGGAGAGAGAAAAATTTGGAACTAGAAATCTTATAAAAACAAATGTTGAAAAGTCTTTACATGTAACTACAAAATAATAAAATATGATATGATAAAAAAGAAAATCAAATTTTCTATTCAGCTCTATTCTTTTCATCAGGAATATTTGAAAGTCCTCTATTTCATTGAATATGTTCCTCCCCCCCCCCCCCGAGAGATTATGCTCAATTTTGCTGGGTAGATGATTCTTGGTTGTAATCCTAGCTCTTTTGCCCTCCAGAACATCAAATTCCAAGCCCTCTGATGCTTTAATGTAGAAACTGATAACTCTTGTGTTAGCCTGCCTGTAGCTCCATGATATTTGAACTGTTTCTTTTTGGCTGCTTCCATTATTTTCTCCTTAACATGAGAGTTCTGGAATTTGACTTTAATATTCCTGGGAGTTTCATTTTGGGATACCTTTCAGGAGGTGATTGATGGATTCTTTGAATTTCTATTTTACCCTTTGGTTTGAGAATATCAGGGCAGTTTTCCTTGATAATTTCTTGAAAGATGATCTCTAGGTCTTTTTTGATAGTGGCTTTCAAGTAGTCCAATAATTCTTAAATTATCTACCCTAGATCTATTTTTCCAAGTCAGTTGTTTTTCCAACGAGATAAACATTTCACATTTTCTTATGCTTTTTCATTCTTTTGATTTTGTTTTTGTTTCTTGATGCCTCATAAAGTCATTAGCTTTCATTTGCCCAGTTCTAAGTATCAAGAATTATTTTCGTCAGTTAGCTTTTGTTTTTCTTTTTCTATTTTCCCAATTTTGCTTTTCATTGATTTTTGTGCTTCTTTTTACCATTTGGGCTATTCTATTTTTTAAGGTGTTATTTTCTTCTGTATTTTTTGTGTCTCCTACACTGAGCTGTTGACTCATTTTAAAATTATTTTCTTACATCACTCTCATTTCTCTTCCCATTTTTTCTTCTACTTCTATTGCTTGATTTTTAACATCCTTTTTTGAGCTTTTCCATGGCCTGGTGGCAATTCATATTTTTCTTTGAGACTTTGGATGTAGCAGTTTTGACTTTGTTGCCTTCTGAGTTTGTGTTTTGATCTTCTATGCCACCATAATAACTTTCTATAGTCTGGATATTTTTCTGCTGTTTGCTCATTTTCCAGCCTATTTCTTGACTTTTAACTCTATGCTAAAGTGGGGCTCTGCTTCTGGAGTGGAAGCCTGGGAGGGCTTCAGGCTTTTTTGTGCAGTTGTTTTCAGAGGTAATTCTGGGGACTTGTAAGCTTTCAGCTCTACCAAGATGGTATGATCTAAGGAGAGGTATATTTACTACTTTCCTGTACTGGTCTATAAATGACCACAAGCACTCTTTTCAACTCTGGAATCTTGACCAGAGTTCCCTCTCCCCGTGGCTGCAAACTCTGGTGTGCTAGTGCTCCTCTTAGTCCTAGGACTGAGATCCAGGACTGTGACCTAGATCCATGTATAGACAATAGTAAAAAAAAATAATAATATTTTAACTATAACCCCAATCTGAGAAATTCCATAACTGGACTTATATGAAAAATTATAACTTTAGAACAATTATATCTATAGCTGGCTGGAAAATTATAACTGGCTCATAAGTCCTGCCACGGCCACCATTCAAATGTAAAAAATTATTTAACCAACTGGGCCCTAATCAGTGGATTCCTGGCTGGCTATCTGACTGCTTTTAATTTAGTATGAGCCGTTTAAAAATTTCCACAACTGCTTCTCCCAAATTGATAAGCAAATGCCTCTGTTTTTTAAATAATCAAAGCAGGGTTTATTTATATGAAATAAACTTAGAATTAAATGTAGAAACAAGCAAGGAATATGGCCTGAAACACTCTTTCAGCTTTCTCTCCTGCCACCTGAGCTTCTCTTGACTGAGGGTATGCTGTCCCAGCTGCCTGCACTTACTGTTTGCCATGCCTGCAACTTTCTTAGTGTCCCCCTGTGTCTCCTTTATAAGTAGAGTCTCCTTCTAGCATCGCCTCCTTCTAACTTCTCTCACTGTCCTGACCCCTGCTTCACCATAGCAACCCTCTTCTAGCGTCCTCTCCCACCATCTAACTTACCCTCTCTCCTTGGAACCCCTCGGGGGCAAGCCCCCACATGCACATCAAGCTAATTGGTTAGCCGCCCTCCTGCCCCCGCAGAGTCCTATGCTTGGTGCTCCAAGAGCTGGGGGCTGGGAGAAGGAAGCTCTGGAGTCCCTTAGGCCTCCCATGGGCATCTCCCCTGAGTGCAGGAACCCTAGGCATGGTGGACTCTAGTGCTTACACAATGCAACAAAGTCCTGCCCCTGGTGCCAGCAAAGAGACTCCTGTAAATCTCCTTCAGACCAGTCATTTGACCCTCTTACCATGTGTGGGCTGAGGTCCAGAAACCACCACTGCTGTCACTGATTCAGTCATCCAAAGGCCTGCTCTTGTTTTGCTGGGGCCTGGTCTCAGCTGACAGGGACTGAATTGGACTGCGCTTGCACTCTCACCCTAGAGAAACAGACCTTTCCTGCCAACCTTCTAAGTTGCCTTGATCTCAAAAGTTGCTTCACTCCATCTTTCTGTGGGCTCTGCTATTCTAGAATTTGTTTAGGTCATTATTTAAAGGAATTTGGAGGAGTTGGGAGAGAGCTCAGGAAACACCCTGCCTTGGCTCTGCTGCTCAAATATTTTCTTTCTTCTTCTTCTTTTTTTTTTGGTGAGGCAATTGGGGTTAAGTGACTTGCCCAGGGTCACACAGCTAGTAAGTGTTAAGTGTCTGAAGCCAGATTTGAACTGAGGTCCTCCTGAATCCAGGGCCGGTGCTGTATCCACTGCACCACCTAGCTGCCCCCGAGTTTTGTTTTCTTAATCATTCTGCCACTCTTGTATTGCTGGTTTGTTTCATTCATTCAGTTTAATGAACAAATTACGGTTATGCTTGTTTCTTATTCATATTTAAGGTTATTATTCCTAGGATTGTATTTTCCTCTATTTATTTTGTATGGATTTTGATAAACTTAACCTTTTTAGACTTTACTTTGTCCCAATGTTTAGTTTTCCTTATACTACTTTGATGCTAACATATTCCCATAGCATCCCTCTGCTACCATTCTTCTTTATTTTACTCTATTTGGAATTGCTTGAAACAGGGACCATCTCAGCTGGACTCTGAAACATATGCCTGGGAGGTATCCTGTACTGGCTACACAGAGTTACATGGGCTGGGGAGTGAAGAAAGCATTAGTGGGAGCTTTAAGTATTTAAGTAATCAGTGTTATTTCATGAGGTTTTTGCCTTAGTTGGTGCTTCTGCCATTGTGTAAATTTATCTTGTGGATGCACCTTTAAGCACTATAAATTTGGCACCTATTTCCTTTTTTTTTTTTTTTTTTTTTTTTGGTGGTGGGGAGGGAGAACTCATGTTAGGTTATGCCAAAAAAAAAAAATGACTAGACTGAACAGCAACAAAACTTGCTGGCTCCTTTTATGATATCTGTCTGATATTCCCTAGAGGATTTAATGGATATGCCCACATTGATAAGACCTTGGATCCATCAAAATAGCTACATGATAACAAATAAAAACCAGTTCTATCCTTTATTCTGGCTTTTTTCCCCCTTTGTTCCTAAATCTGGTCCTTACTGCCCACAATGGATAGTATGTAACTATGTAAAATCTTTGCATTCATAAGTTCAACTTCCTCCATTCTGCCTTATGGATATTTGTTGTTGAGTTGTTTTTCAGTCGTGTCTTGAATTCAAAGTTTCTTGACTACAAAGCTGGCTCTCTACCCAAAACACTACATTGCCTCTCTTAATTCATTTACAAAGCCAAACCATCCACTTTTTAACTAAGATAGATGTTTTCATCTTAGTTGTTATTCTAAGAAAAAATTACCTCATTACAGTAAAATGTGAACTCTCAGCTATCATTTATGAGAGACAGAGATTGAGACATTTTAGTTGGAATTCTACTTAGGGAGAAGACTCATGTCGAATGCTTTTGTGGAAAGTTTTAAAAGTTTGGATTCTTTGGAAATTTAGGTAATAATTCCTTTTGGATGACTTATTATTATGGATTTTTAAAAGGCTTTTGTTTATACACTAGCTGAAGTTGCCTAGTTATTTTCATGATAGATAAAACATAAAGAGACCTTAAATTAAATTTGAGTAATTATTCAATGAAATCAAGATTCAAATAACTGATTATCTGAGGAAATGACAATCATATATCATATAATTATTGCCTCGTGCAGTCTTATTTGACTGGTAATGGAATTATGACTTCATCTAGAAATTTCCTTGTACTAATATATCCATGTGTACTGAGTATTCATGGGTTTTGGGGAAAAGAGGAGTCTGCTGGAGGTACCCTTTTCCTTTTCTTCCTTATTTCCTTGATCTCCTTACTACCTTTTCTCTCATTGATGTTTCCCAGATTTTGTTTTTTACAATTAGTGATGACTATTTTTAAATTGCATTTGATCTGTTGAAAAGATATTATTTTTATTCTCCTTGTCTCAGTAAAACTTTGCAGAATAAATGACATTTACTCCTTATTTAGAGGAGGATTAGTCTTTACCTAATTTAGGATAGCTCATCTATTCCTTGAAGACTGATAGAGAAGTGAGCATACAAAAATGGAAAACTAACATTTTTTTGATTTTTGATTTTTTTTTGTGGGGCAATGAGGGTTAAGTGACTTGCCCAGGGTCACACAGCTAGTAAGTGTAAAGTGTCTGAGGCCATGATTTGAACTCAGGTACTCCTGAATCCAGGGCCGGTGCTTTATCCACTGCGCCATCTCGCTGCCCTGAAAACTAACATTTTTTAATAAACAAAATGTAATTCAATTCAATAAGCATTTATTAAGTGCCAACTGTGGCCCATGCCATAGTTGTGGCATAGTATATGCTAAGCTATGAGGATAGAAATGAGAAAAAGACAAACAGTCCCTGCCCTCAACAAGCTTACCAATTTAATGGGGGGAGACAACACACAAAAGGAGGCAAGAAAGTATGTGTGGGGGATGTAGGGAACACCAAGGGTAACCAGTATGTGGAGTTGAAACCAGAGTGACAGATGCAAAGTGGAGTGAGTTAAAATCCAATTTCTGCCCTTTATAAAGGAAGGCATTGGGAGGAGTTGAGAGAGGTAGTGTCCAGGCTTGAGTTAGAAACATGGTGATGAGATTAGAAGTGACAAGTTTACCCTGGGAGAGGCCTGAAACTTGGAATTGGATTTAAAATTTAGACTTTTACATCTTGAGAGCACCTGTAACCATTCCATAGAATCTATGTGTCTTGCTTTTGTATTTGTATCACTGATACCTAGTGCCTATGTGGCACATAATGAATGCTTAGTAACTGCTTGTTGATTGAGAGTTAATTTAGTGATATATAAATAGAAAGAGGAAAACCATCATAAAGTTCAACTTGGCCTCTTGGCAAAAATATTTTTATGCATTTTTTCCCTCATGTGATAGGAGAGGCAACATGACATAGTGGATAAAAAGCTGGCCTTGGAGCTAGGAAGACCTGGGTTCAGATCTTGCCCCTGATGTATACTGAATTTGTGACCCTAGTCATGACACTGAATCACTCAGTTTTCTAGGCAGTTCTCCATGTTTATAAGTTACAAAGAAGGTAACCTGCTTTGGGAGAGAAAATTTTTTCAACCAGGATTTCCCTATACCAACAGAATCACCAGCCCACTCCCTGTTCCTTTCTATATGATGGGGTAGTAATGACCAGACTTAGGAATTCATTGGTATTGATAACTGCCTGTGAGGAAACCCCCAACCAATGCCAATTGACTTATTTTTTGCAATTTGGCCTCTTACAGAATTGCATAGTACACTGAGAGGTATATGCTTAGGAGCACAGCCACTATATGTCAAAGGCAGGGCATGAACCTAGATCTTTCCAACTCTGAGGCCAGATTTATATGCCCATAAATATATAAGACATGTGTAGCAAAAGTACAAATCTTTTTAATGTCAATACCCAGAGATATTCAATCTTGCAAAGACTGGAGAGTTTTCTGTTCATTTGAACATAGAAAAATGTAGCCTTTGAACTCACAGTACATTACAATTTCCATAGTCCTTTCCTCATACTTGTAACTCTCATATAGGAACATCTCACAACACAAAATAAAAAAAGTACTTGGTTCACTGAGTAATTTCTAATAATCTGACTCTAGCTCCATTTAGAATATCTAGGGAGATTACTCCCTACCATTACCCAGGGTTCTCAGCTGCTCTGCTCCCATCACAAGCACAAGGTTCATAAAATTAAAGAAGGAATGTTTCTTTGAACAGGAAAATGCTACTGAATGTTCAAGGTGAAATCAGACTCAAAAGAGAACTCTTGGAATATAAATACTGAGCACAAGCCATTAGCTCATCCATAGAGGATCTCAGTCACTTACTGTCTCAGTGGGGCAAGGATTCCAGCAAGTAGCCCCTCCTGCAGTATTAAGCATCATCCTCTGCCATACACTCCCCTACATTTAGCTCACTTGTACCTCTCAACAGCCAGTATTAAATGTTGCCATCAGGCATGGCCAAATCATCTGTTCAGCCATATCTTCCTCTGTCATTGGGAGCAGTCTTTACTTCCACAGAGGGGAAAGGCTCCTATTTTTTCTATCTGGCAGGATATTGCTGTTCTCTTTGCATCAGTGATGAGGCATTATTCAGGTTCTTTGACTATAAATCCATCACTTTTGTCATTACAGGATTGTTTGCCATCCAAGGGAATAGTCACCATATGTTTAGGAGCTGATAATACAACCTGATGTCTCCCTAATATTCTCTCTTGGTCTCTAAAGTCTTTCAAAGGCAGTGGATATTAATCAAATCTGTGTAAGCTGTTAGCAGACTAGGTGGAGGTAGTGTGTGGGAGAAGCTGGGCACTCTTCTAACATATTTCATTCATTCCCTTAAAGGATACCATTCCTGAGGGTGTATAGGGAGAATAGAGAGGAGAGGGAGTTAAGGTCCCATAGTAGCTACACAACAAAATTGTGTGTACCCACTCTCCACTTCTTACACATTCTGGCTGTGTGATTCTGGGCAACTCTCTATGACAACTTTCAGTTTCAGGGCAATGCTGACTTCACCAATATCAGTCATGATATCATAAAATCAGAGAATTTGAGACCAGGAAGGCACTTTCATGGCTGTCTACTCAAAAGGGTAGGGAATGGCACATATATAAAAGAAATTCCCACAAAACCATTCTTTGCAAGTAGTTGTCTGGCCTTAGCTTAAAAACCTCCAACAACCACTTCTCAAGACATCCCACTCTACTTTTGTATAGTTCTGATTATTAGGAAGTTTTTCTTGACTTCAGTCTTAAAGTGACCTCTTTGCAACTTTGGTGGCCAGTACTAAATACAATATTCTTAGAAACTAGGTAGTGCATTGGATAAAACAAAGCTTCTTGAACTGTACGTTGAAACCCCATAGGGAGTCATATAACTGAATATGGGGGCCTCGAAAAATTTGGCAACAGTACAAGGTTATGTATACCTATTTTATATACCTGGAGTTGCATAAAAATCTCTTGTGTGAAAATGGGTTGCAAGTGGAAAAAGTTTAAAAAGTTCTGGGATAGAGCACTGGACTTGGAGTCAAAAAGATTTGAGTTGGGACAGCTAGGTGGCACAGTGGATAGAGCACCAGCCTTGGAGTCAGGAGGACCTGAATTCAAATCTGGCCTCAGACACTTGACACTTACTAGCTGTGTAACCCTGGGCAAGTCACTTAACCCTCATTGCCCTGCAAAAATAAAAAAAAGAAAGAAAAAAGAAAAAAAGATTTGAGTTCAAATTTAAACTCAGTCACTTACTAGCTGTTCGACCCTAGGCAAGTCTCTTTACTTCTTTTTTCTTTCTTTTTTTTTGGGGGGGGGGGTGCAATGAGGGTTAAGTGACTTGCCCAGGGTCACACAGCTAGTACGTGTCAAGTATCTGAGGCCAGATTTGAACTCAGGTCCTCCTGACTCCAGGGCTGGTGTTTTATCTACTGCCCAAGTCTCTTCACTTCTATCTACCTCAGTTTCCTCAACCATAAAAGTGAGATAATAATAGCTCCTAACTCCCAGGGTTGTTGTGAGGATAAAATGAGATAATATTTGTAAAGCATTTGGCACAGTGCCTAGAACATAGTAGGTGCTGTATAAATACTTATTCCCTTCCCTTCCCTACTCCAGATGGTGGGACAAGGGTATAGGGAATTTCTTCATTTAGAGTTACTTACACTAGTGAAATAAAAGATCTCTACCAAAAATAGCCCAGTGTCACCTTTGCTAGTCATAAACTGGCATGATTTATCTTATGCTGTCTCTTTATAAACATTTATACTCACTTCAAATAGATTTTATTCTTTTGTTTATGATTTTCTTCTGTATATCCTCATCCACAATCATTATCCTTAAGCCTCTGTTGAGATTTATGGGACTGATGCACAACTCGTTATTTTACCTTTTGAAAGACTATTTTCCACAACTGAAATGGTAGGACCTTCCTTCCTCTGTGGATATTGAATATTATGTTGTGTAAAATCTAAATGTGGGTTCTAATCTGTCCCCCCAGTTTTGGGGGGAAACTGGCTAAAATCACTGATAAATTCAGCAAAAGTTTAGGCTTTTAAGGGTTTATTAAAAGATATAAGATAGCGAAGAGAGAAAAAGATTGAGAACAGATTCCTTACAGCATGGAAAATCCTAGCTTTCCTAACAGCTCACGTGAAGTCCCGCCACCAAGCTGATGTCTCAAACCAAAAGAGCAAGCTCCAGTCTGCCAGCCCTCCCCCCCCCTTCCTACTTCCTGTCCTCCTCCCCAAAATGGGAGGTTCTTCAAGTTGATTGGTGGAGAGCGGTCTCCTGTTGATGTCGCAATCCATAGCCTCTGAGAACACACTCTCCTCAGGGTTGGCCAAGTGTGATCTCAATTTAATCAACCTTAACTAGGTTCAGCTTCTGAGAACAACACCCTACTCAGGGCTGGCCAGGTGTGGTCCTGATTTAATCACAAGTAGGTACTTAGTCTCTCAGTCTCACCCAATTTAATCAATTCCCAATCAAACTTCAGGTGGGAGCTTCTGGGTGTCTGCCAAGTCCCATTATTTTATCACAATATGAGATGTTGTTGTCTTCACTTAAGGATTGTTGTCACTTAATAAATGTGATATAGCCACAATTAATGAAACTCAGAAAGAACCTGTAACTGGCGAACACCAGGTCCAGTAATCAGATGCAACTTGGGCTATTAACTTACTTTGTAAGGTTAATTTCGCCAAAAAATGAAAACCTAATTTTTACACCACTGAGATCTCTTCCAACTCTGAAATGCTGTAATTCTTGATGTTGTGTCCTTGTTTTCCATCCCAGTTTCCTTTCATGACTCTTATGGAATTTTATTTCTAAAAATATTCATAGACAAGACATAAATCTTCATGCCACCTTCCCCTTGAAAATACAAGTTAAAAGTTGAAAAGAGGCAACTGCTGAAGATTTGAACTTGATATAAGAAAAAATTTCTAATAACTATTCAAGCTGCTCCACAGTGGAATGGACTGTGTTAGGAGTGGATTCTCTCTTAAGGGGAGACTAGATGACTCATTATAGGAAAAATTACAGAGGGGTTCTTATTTCTTTATGGGTCAGGCTTAGATGGCCTTTCCAGTTTCTTCTAATGCTGTTTCTATGAAGAACCACCCCACCCCAAGTCTTCCTCTGAGCAGTCAAGAAGTATTTATTAGGCGCCTACTGTGTACCACGCACTGTGCTAAGTACTAAGGAAAAGGAAGGCAAAAAAAATGTTTCCTATTCTAAGGGAGCTCACAGTATAATGGGAGAGACAATGTGCAAGTAACCATTTAAAAACAAGCTATATAAGAGATAAACTGGAAATAATGCACCATCCAAGGTGCTTAGGCAGGCCTCATTAAAGAATCCTGGGAAAGGCTTTTTTGTAGAAGCCAGGGAACCAGGAGAGGGAGATGAGGAGGGAGAGAATACAAGGCATGGAGATAGCAGGAAAAATTCCCAGAATGGGGAGATGGATGATCTTGTTTGAGGAGCAGCAGGGAGGCTGACATCACTAGATTGAAGAGTACTTGGGGCGTATGTAAGGCTAAGAAGACTAAAAGGATAGGAAGGGGGTCAGATTATGAAAGGCTTTAGACGCTAAACAGAGAATTTCATATTTGATTCTGGAGGTGATAGGGACCCACTGGAGTTTATTGAATAGGGGAATGACATGGTTGGACTTGTGCCTTAGGGCACTTTGTTGACTAAATGGAGGGTGGTCTTTAGCAGGGAGAGATGTAGCAATCCGAGCAAGCAGCAAGCAGGCTATTGCAATAGTCCATGCGTGAGGAAATGAAGGCCTGCAATCAGGGTGTTAACAGCATCAGAGGAGAGAAGGGGGCATATTCAAAAGATGTTGCAAAGGTGAAATTGACAGGCTTTGTTCATAGATTGGACGTGGGGACTGAAAGATAGTGAGAAGTCAATAATAACACCTAAGTTGTTAACCTGGGTGACTGGGAATGATGGTAGTACCCTCAATAGTATTAGGGAACTTAGCAAGAGGGGAAGGTTTAGGGGAAATGATAATAACATCAGTTCTGGACATGTTGAATATAAGATGTCTATGGGACAGCCAATTCAAGATGACCTATAGACAGTTGAAGACATGAATCTGGAAGTCAGGAGAAATGGTTAGGGCTAGATAAGTAGAATTGAGAATCATTAGCTTAGAGATGATAGTTAAATTTATGGGAATTGATGAGATCACAAAATGAAATAGTCAATAAACATTATTAAACCCCTGCTCTGTGCCAGGCCCTGTGATAAAGCCTGGGGATACAAATGCAGGTTAAAAACAGACAGTCCCTACTCTCGAGTAGTTTGCAATCTAATGGAGGAAGTCCACACACAAAAGGAAGCTAAAAATCAGGTGTGGGGAGAAAGGTAATAGGAGAAGAGAAGGGGATGTGATGGGTAAGTCCAAAAGAGTCTCAGAGCAGTGTAGCTGGTAGGAAATAACAGAGAGAGAAAGAGAAGAGGGCTCAAGACAGAAACTTGTGGGACAACCACTGTTAGTGGGCTTGATCTGGGTGACAGTCAAACAAATGAGACTGAGGAGTAGTCAGTCAGTTATATAGAAGGAGAACCAGGAGAGAGCAATGTCTTAAAAACCTAAGGAGAAGAAAGTATTAAGAAGGTAAGTAATAATAGTGTCAAAGAAACATAGAGAAGTCAAGAAGGATGTAAGGATTGAGAAATGATCTGATTTGCCAATTAAACAACAATTGTTAACTTTGGAGAAGGTAGTTTCAGTGAGTGATGAGTTTGGAAGTCAGTATAAGTTAAGAGAGTGAAAGGAATAGTGGAAGCTCTAAATGTAGACAGCCTTCTCAAGGAGTTTAGCCTCAAAATGGAGGAGGAACATGAAATGATCGCTACTGGGGATTAGTGGATCAAGTGAGGGTTTATTTTTCTTTTTAGGATTTTCAGGATGTTTTTAGGATTGAGAACACCTGTGCTTATTTGTTGTCAGTAGGAAAGCAGCCAGGAATCAGGGAGAGATTGGAGGTAAATAAGAGAGTGAAGATAGTAGGAGGACAATGGGATCGCTTGTGCATGTAAATGGGTTTGCTTTGGCAAGACAGGCCATCTCTTCACGTGAGACAGTGGTGAAAGAGGAGATAATAGCAGAACGTGAAGTGAGATAAGGATAGGAGAAGGACCTCTTAGTGAATGGCCCCAATTTTTTTCAGTGAAATATAGAGCAAGGTTCTCAGGTTGGGGGAAGGAGGAACTATGGGAGTTTTCAGGGGGAATGAAAAGGTTTGAAAAGGTTTAGAGAGGTATAAGAAGATTGCCTTGCTGCAGTGAAGGCCCAGTTGAGATTATGTAATATAAATTTGTAAAGGATCAAGTCATGGTTTTATGATTTTTTTCTATCCTTATTCAGTAAGATGTGAATAGGAAGTAAATGCAGCAGATAGTAGGAGAAATCAATGGGTTAATCTTAGCAGAGTAAAGCCAGTTATAAGATAAGGGTGCAACTGAATGTTACAAGAGGGTTGAACTGATTCACCAAGGAGTCAAAATGGAAAAGGGAGGAGAGTGTAGTCAGAGTAAGGGTGATGGCCTGAGAAAGAAATTAATACTTAAGAGATTGGTTGTCATAGTGAGGATGAAAACCAGGTTTTTGGATTGGGAGAGGTAGAATAACAACAGATCATGATCAGACAAGGGGATTTCAGAGTTTGTGAACATGGAAGTGGTGCATTTGTGGGTGAAGGCAAAATCAAGAGTATGATCTCTGTGTATAGCTGAGGTGGGGAGGACTTGGCTATGAAAAATGGGGAAGTTGAGGAAGTAGGAGGTTAGGATATTTGAGAGAGTATCAACATATAATATAAGAGCAGGAGTTAAGGAAGAGAAAAAGAGATTGAACTAAGCCCTGAACTCATGGAGGAAAGAAGGGGAGTACCCTAGAGGTTGGTAAACAACAGCTAACAGAATTTTAATTAGTCAATATGGATTGAGTGAACCTTAAAGGATGAGAGGTTATTGGGTAACAGTGGTAGAAGAAAAGACTGGAAATGGAAGTGAGGAGCAAGGAGTGTTCCAATTTCCCTACCTCACCAGTAATCTCAATGGGAATCAGTGAAAGTGTAACTAGTGCAGCCAAGGAGGCTCAATCATCAAGAAGGAGCTAGGTCTCAGTGAGAATAAAGAGCCTGCAGGAATGGAAAAGATTGAAGATGAAAATAACTTTCTTACCTATAGATCACACCTTTCAAAGAGCATAGTGTAAAGAGTGCCTAGATTAAAATCAGGACACTAGGAATGAGAGAGCAGGCAATGGGGGACAGAATTATGGTTTGTATAATAATCACAGGTTCAGAATCACCGAGATGAGGAAGGTATGACTAGGTGGGAGCTTGTTGATCATTGAGTAATAAGTTCAGGTAAGTTATCAGTATTCAAGCCCCCTACACCTCTTATGGGGTTTATGGTCTGGGAGGAGTCATCTCAAGGGATTAGGATAGGGGAACAAATGTGGAGAGCTGTTGGAATGGCCTTTTTTACCTTTTTCTTTAGCTAGGCCAGGCTAGGTGACCATTGAAGAGAGTTTCTTGGAATGGAGTCTCTTTCAAGTCTTCTACTGTTAACTGTTGAGCAATACAACATACCTAAAGAGTAGTGTGTTTGTATTATGTCGATTGGGATGAAATGGTGGGAAGAAGCAGGAAGCAGAGAAAACTATCTCATTAGAGTTAAGTGGCTTTTTGGAACAGCACTGAATGTACTTGGGTTTCAAGTGTAGTGTGTTAAAATGTAGGGAGTTGTTTTGAAGTACTATTTCTTCTCCCTTTTTATATTAGTTTATTTCTTTCTTTCAGTTGCCATGGGAACAAATGTAGGTGTGAGTGTTCTGCGTGTTTTCCAGTATCTCCCTCTAATAGCTTTTATAGCTTTGTTTTGTTTTTTTCAAATTAGGAACAATGTGGTGAGCAATTTAGTAAAAAGATACCAAAGATGGCCTCATAAAAGGCAGTTAATAATTTATTTGAACTTCCAGTTTAGAAAAAAGAAATAGAAAAAGGGGTAAATTTTTTGGAGTACACGAATATTTATGTACATAGAAATTATCGTCATCATCTTAGGGATAGGGAATGGACTTGTGATTCCATTGGTTTAGAGAACTTCCAGATGAAGAAAGTCCTTCCACCAAACTCTCTACTGGCACCTTCTCTGTAACTGTTTATAGTCTTAGAGAAGTGCTTAGAGTGCTGAGTTAATTGACTTGCCCAGAGTCACATAACCAGTATGTGGTAGAAGTAGCACTTTAAATTCAGGTCTTTCTGGTTCCAAAACCAGCTCTTTATCTGCTAAACCAGGCCAGAGTTCAGAATTGTAAGAATAAAATAAGACAATATATGGAAAGCACATTATCTTTGATTTCCATAACAAACCCGTGAAATCGATACCACAGGCAATATTATGACCATTTTATAGGTAAAGAAATTGAGGCTCAGAGATGTTAAATGACCTACATATGAGCTCCTGTGTTAGAGATGCAATTCACCCCAAGTCTCTTCTGATATCAAATCAATGCTTCTTTCCACTATACTGATAACTCCTTTATGAGCAAATGGAAATGAAATATATAAATATAATTATTTATCAAGGATGTATTCAAGTGGATTATTAATCAGGTAAGTAAGGTTAGAAGCCAAGGTCTTTGTTTTTAATTGATTGAAAAGATCTCATTATAAGGGAAAAACAACTCCATTGATCCCATACCTGAGATTTTTTTCTGGTATTAATAATGTCTTCTTGATTGTTGTTGTTCAGTTGTTTCAGTTGTGTGTGAATCTTTGTGACCCCATTTGGGGTTTTCTTGGCAAAGTGATTTGCCATTTCCTTCTCCAGCTTATTTTGCAAATGAGAAACTAGTAAACAGGGTTAAGTGACTTGTCCAGGGTCACACAAGCTTGCAAGTGTCTGAGGCCAGATTTGAACTCAGGAAAATAAGTAGTGTCTGTCACTGAGTGTCACCTAGCTGCTCTGCTGTCTTCTTGATGTTGTGTGTATTTTCCTTGCCCTGGGTTACTAATGCCTGACCCATTGGACCACATTTTGTATTACAAATTACTTTAGGCCAGTTTCAGAGTACCTGGGTTGAATCCTTGAACTGGTCTTTTAAAACAGGGAGTCCTTGGAAGAGAAACAGGGCAAGATTCAGGAGGGAGGAGACAAACTACAACTTCTTTCCCTGGAGGTCAAGCCTGCACATCTACTAATCCCCTTCAGAGACCATATGGCTTTTGGAGAAAAGAAATTAAATAGCCAGTTCCTGAGCCTAGCCTCCTAGCTATGATGTTTAAAAATCTGACTGTGATGTCTAAAATCTAATGTGTGTTAGCTTAAATTAGAAGCTTTAGTACTAGTCTTTGGGCATTAAGCATTTATTAAAGTATATTAGGGATTAGTAAAGAGAACAGGAGGAGAAAGAAATGTCTACTCTGCCTGCCCCTGCTGCCACTAGCCAGTTCACAAATGAAAAGGCTGATCCTCCCTGTGTTCCAGTGGAAGTTTTCTGCGGCAGTGGAAGAGGGGCGTTCCCCACACACAGCTCCAAGCTAATTGGCTGGTCTATTGATTGACATGACTTACAGGTGGTCTATGAATAGACATAACTTCCAGACACCAGGCAACTTCCAGTCGCCAAGCTGACCTTTGAAATCTCAGAAAGGTCACCTCATTCTTCCTTGGTTCTCACAACACCCCCCCCCCCGGTGTTTCATGAAGAAACATCTTTTCCTTATATGAAGCAATAACATTCAGATACTTATGACTAACAAAGTAAAGGGAATGAAAAGAGAGAAAAAGAAATTGAGTGACACATTAACAAAGGCTAAAGGGTGGAACTCCCCTTTTAGCAGGTTGTCATTACAAACAGAGAAAAACTAAAGGGGGCACTCCTCTTTAGTAAGTGGACATTATAAACAGTGTATACAGTGGGGAAAAGGAAAACAGGAAAATGTCCATTTAAGTCTTTGGAAGTCTTTTCTCAGATGATTTGTGGGATGTCCTCTGGGTATAGTTATGGAATGGAAGTCTTTCAGGTGTCTTTCAGGTATACTGGTTGTCAGCTGGGAACTTTTCCTAAAAAAATGAGCTTAACACAACTTGAAATATCTTTGCCAATAATCAAATCAAACAAATGAGAGTTCTCAAAAACATGTCTAAGGAAATTCATAATCTTTCAAAGATTTTACAATTATCGTCTAGTTGTTACACATGAAACATATAATAAAAACAAAAATTGAAACATGCTCTAAAACTTAATGTTACTACACTCCACCCTGTGGAGAATAAATTGAGAAAACAATTGTGATATTAATTTAGAAAATAATTTAGGAAATAATTATCTGAGGTGTCATAATAAATACAATGTTGGATTTGGCCTTGATGTCTGCTACCAATTACATTCGATCCTTTAATTTCTCATAATGGCATGAGGATAATTAGACAGACAATGCAAAAAGTGATGAAACAAAGACAAAAATTATTTTCTAAATTAATATCACATTTTTTTCTCAATTTATTCTCCACATAGCAAAAGAAGCCCTGGGTTCAAGGTCTGCCTCTGATATATATTAACCGTATGACCCTGAGCAAGATACTTAGCCTTTCATTGCTCCCACAGAATTCTCTAAGGCTATCAGTTTGCAGACAAATTGCTGGTCTGTCTTAGCAAATGGAATTTCCTGACTAGGGAATTTCCTATACTGATGAAATTACAGGTCCAGACATCCTCTTATGCCCCGTCTGGCCCCCAAATAAAGGCTGGATATTCAAACACACACATACACACACATATGCATCTATGAGAGAGAAAGAAAGACAGCAAGAGAGAGAGAGAGAGAAAATCTAAGGGAAAAATGATAACTTGTGATTGTGATCATATCTGCAGAATGGAATTGGTTCCAACTCAAAAAACAAAAAAACAAAACATTCTATACCATTCATAAGGAAACTGATATGGGGGGTGGGGTATATAAAATCTTCTCTGTTGTACATCTTATAAACTGTGTCACCTTGGGGAAGCCACTTCAGAATCACAGGTTTAGAGTTGGAAGGAACCACAGGCACCTAATCTAACACATACCTGAAAGCAATCCCATGCTAATCTAGTCTTTGTTTAAAGACTCACTTCTCAAGGCAGCACATTTATAGACAGTACATATCATTGGGAAGTTTTTCCTTCCACCAGACCTAAATATGTCTCCTGGCAACTCCAACATTGCTTCTGGTGCGGCCCTCTGGGGCCAAACAAAACAAATCCGATCTCTGTTCTATATGACAATGCTTCATGGACTTGAAGATAGTCATCACATCTCTCCTTCAGCTCCTTCAACCATTTCTCAAATAACATGGACTCATGGCCCTTCACCGTCCTGGTTACTCATTTTTGGACTCTTGCCAATTTATCAACAGTCTTCTTACACGCTGGTATCCAAAACTAAATATAATATTCCATATGTGGTCTGACTGTGGCAGAATATAGAGAATCTATTCCTTTCTTAATGCACACCAAGATTGAATAAGGCAGCTAAGGTACCCAGTGGATAGAGAACTGTACCTGGAGTCAGGAAGACCTGAGTTCAAATCTAACCTCAGATACTTACTAGTTATGTGACCCTGGGCAGATCACTTAACCTCTGTCTACTTCAGTTTCTACATCTATAAAATGGGAATAATAATAGCACCTACCTCTCAGAGTGGTGAAGATCAAATGAAATAGTATTTGTATGGTGCTTTGAAAACTTAAAGTGCTACATAAAAGATGTTATAATAATAATCATGATTATTATCCTTACAAATCTACCACATTCCACTGCTCCTTCCTATTAAGGATCTTTTTTTGGACAATTTCTTGGCAGGCCTCGGTTTCCTCATCTGTCAAATGACAACTGTGACAAAAATGTGACTCTGGAACATGAAGAGTAAAAGGCCAGAGCAGGGGGAATAGCAGGGAGGGGACAGAGTAGAATTGTATATTAAGAAGTATAATCATGTGGCTAACCAGAATGGGAAAACATAGTATAGAATATTTGGTTGAAGGTCAACAGAGACAGAAATATAAGCTCATTATCACTGATGTATATTATAAATTACTTGGTCAGATGGAAAAAAATAGCTGAGTTCAGGAAACACAATCCCAAGTTTGTCACAGAGGCATGATAATAACTTCATTTGTTTTAACATCTGTTAGAACTCTGTTCAATGGAAAATAGTTGATATGTTGTTGATTTGCATTAATGATTAGTCAATCAGTAAGTATTAAAAAACTCTCTATGTGCTGGGCACCAAGATAGGTGCTGGAGTTATAAGTACAGAAGTGATACAGGCCCTGTACACAAAGAGCCTACTTTCCAAATGGGTAACACAAAGAGGCATGATGGCTGGAGAGGGAACTTTTAACCTAGATAGCCTCAGGGATGATTTAAATGATAATTTCATTCTTAAAAAAGTTGAAAAACCAACAAGGGGGATTTCTCTTAGGGATCTGATTCTCATCAATAAATGGGATATTGTTGCTGATGCAGAAATGATGGAAACCTTGTAGGGAAGTGACTGCTCATTTTAGAAGCTGTAATAGAAAAGAAAAGGAGGTGAGAAGAGTTCTGGCACACACTTACTGGAATGTCCTCCCTCCTCACCTCTGCCTTTTGGATTCCCTAATTTCCTTCAAACTGTAGCTCAGGGACCAAATACTATTTTGAGAGAGAAACAATAACCCTATCCTGACTGGGATAACAAAGAAAAAGCAAAAACAATTCTTGACTTCAAGGAACTTAATGGAGGAGACGATGTTATAGGTATGTATAAGATGCTTCCATAATAGAAACCACCCAGCCTTAGAGAGGTCCCAGCAGCTGGGGTTGAGGGGATCCAGGAAAGACTACTTCAGAAGGTAGCATTTGAGCTCTATATTGAAGGAAACTGGAAATTCTAAAAGGAAAGATAAGACCCTCTACTTCATGAGAATAAATAAAAATTAGAAATGTTAGAGACATAGAGCTGCTTAATTCTTGTTTTATTTATGTTTCCTTTGACAAGGAGAATATTCTTTGGACTGGAAAGAACAGAATACAATTGGCTAATAGAGATTTGATTTTGTTGTTCAGTCGTCTCAATTGTGTCCAATTTCCCATGACCCTATTTGGGGTTTTCTTGGTAGAGATGTAAGAGTGGTTTGCCATTTCCTTCTCCTTCTTATTTTACAGATGAGGAACTGAGGCAAACACATGTAAAGAATTAATTGTTATTTGAGGTTTTTGTGCCTTGGTGCACACTGGCCTGGGGCTCCGCAAATCGCACGGTGCTCCACCCACTGGTTGTAGCCATTGCCAGGGCTGTGGCACCTCGCATCATCACCACTCGAGCAGAGGCCTACATGGGCCTGGCAAAATTATAATGACTGGAAGCCTAGTGAGGTCAGTCATGTGACTGTCAGAGCGGCCATCCCATTGGCTGGGGCTGTGCGGGGTGTTTCTAGGTTTGGGGGAGGAGAATTGGGCATTCTAGGTGGAAGTTGGAAAGCGACAGGCATTCTGCTGCATATTTTCAGCTGATTCCTAGGCGGTGATATTTTTTCAGATATTATAATTTCCCTTTCCCCATTGTATTTCTTTTCCCTTGATCCTACTGATCCTGTTTTTTTTTAAATTTGTTCTTATTAAAATAAATCTTATTCTGTTTTGAAGGAGGCTGCCAGTCTCCTTCCTTGCCCTAATATTGTGGTGAGCCGCTTAGCTAGCACTCCCCAATTAAAAATTGGTCCCCACACAAGGTTGAGTGACTTACCCAGAGTCACATAACTACTAAGTGGTTGAGGCTGGATTTGAACTCAGGAAGAGGAGTCTTCCTAATTCTAAGCCTTGTGCTTTATCCATTCTACCACCTACCTACTCCAGGAATTTGGTACCCAAAATCAATGAGATAATAATAGAGTGCCTAGATGCTCTTGATAAATCCAAATCATTTGACTTTGAAAAGGATACCTCTATGATCATTCTAACCCTGATATGGTATAACCCAATCACATCACACTGTAAAGAAATAAACTGGTTTTGTTTTGTTTTGTTTCGTTTTGCTAGTTAGCTCTTTCATAATTCATCTGGCCCCACTAGTCTGCTTTGTAGCTTTTTGTGATGTGGAGATGATCCTCCCGAGTTCTTGAAAGCTAGGCCAGCACATTGTCCTAATCGCTGGTGGCAGGGCTTTAAGTCTGAGCTTTTTGTTAAACTTTGGTTATCTTTTATCTGGAGTCAACCTAGAAAAGTATGGAGATACTCATTCCTAGGTTGGTTAGAAGTAATGCATTATTTTAATTATACCCAAAAGGTCTGTTGAGCTGTAGAGGAGCTATAGTCTGGATTGGGAGAGGGAATTCTTTTTTTAAAAAAATCATAAAAGTATTTTAGTTTTTTCCAGTTATATGTAAAGATAGATTTCAACATTTGTTTTTATAAGATTTGGGGTTCCAAATTTTTCTCCCTCCCTATATCCCTTTCCTTCCCCCTCCCCAAGACAGAAAGCAATTTGATATAGGTTATATATGTACAATCACATTAAACATTTCTGCATTAGTCATGTTGTGAAAGAAGAATCAGAACAAAAGGGAAAAACCTCAAAAAAGAAAAAAAAAACAAACTGTAGAAATGGTATGGTTCAATCTGCATTTAGATTCCACAGTTCTTTCTGGATGTAGAAAGCATTTTCCATCATAAGTCCTTTGGAATTGCTGAGAATAGTTAAGTCTATCATAGTTGAACATGTACAGTGTTGCTGTTACTATGCACAATGTTCTCCTGGTTCACTCAGCATCAGTCCACTTGAGTCTTTCCAGGTTTTTCTGAAGTCTGCCTGCTCATCATTTCTTATAGGACAATAGTATTCCATTACATTCATATACCACAACTTGTTCAGCCATTCTGCAATTGATGGGCATGCAGAGGGAATTCTTAACTGAAGAACTTAGGAATCCTTTAAGTAAAACTCTTAAAATCAAGGAGTCGATTGACAAGCATTTATTAAGCTTCTACTAATTGCCAGACACTGCTAGTCCCAAAGATAAAAACCAGGAGATACAACATATATTTGTATATACACATACATATATATATATATATATGTGTGTGTGTGTGTGTGTGTGTGTGTGTGTGTGTGTGTGTGTACATACATATACATATACATACATACATACATAAACATAAAATCATTTTGGAGAAAGGCCACTAGCAGCTGGGGCTGGGAGGTGGGCAGTATCAGGAAAAACCCCATGTACTTGAGCTACAGTTTGAAGGAAATCAGGGATTACAAAAGGTAGAAGTGAGGAGTGAGGGAATTCCAGTAATTATACTTCTTTTTATTTCATTTCATTATCTTCCTATACCAAACAAACTTTTTCTTTCTTAGTTTTTCCTATTTTAAGAAATATGTGAATACAGGATATTCCCATGTACTTATATCTTTCAAATATTAGTTGATGTCAATATTATCAGTCTGGATTGACTTTTAATTATTTTTATAAATTGATTCTAAAACTTTAGGAAAATATTGGGTGATACATCAAATAGTAGATTGAAATGTTAAGATTCTTAGGTAAATAATGGTAAAGCTTGTTAAAATTTCTAAAGCAGATTAGACCAGGAAACAAATGGTGGCAGTATCCTCAGGTGGCAGTCCTTAGAGGTAGCCTAGAAAGAGTATCAGGATGTATATTTTGAGGAAGCATTCCAATTTTAATTGGCACTGGGCAAGGAGAATAACATCATTAAGTAACTTAATAGGCCTTTTCCATTTCTTACTTTCATGATTGACACAATCAGTAAAGGATATGTAGGAGGGAGATTAAAACAATTCTGCTACAGTTGGAAGCAAATTGCTACTTTGTAGTTGAAAAAGCATATGACTAACAAAGTCATAATGAAAAGAATGAGACTGTCATTCACTTCTTTTCCCTTTTCTGATGCCATTAACTATTACGTGCAAGGAAGAGTGAGAAATTGGCACTCATTCCTTTTCTATATCAAGGAGTTCTCAAACATGTAGAGCTATTTCTGTGTATTTTAAAATTCTATAAATGGCAGATTTTTTCCTTCTTTAGCAAAATTTGATCAGAAGTCAAAAATGACTTCTAGAAAAACTCTATCTTGGAATACTTAAATGGTGCTTTTGTTAAAGTATTGTTTATTTGCCATTCCTGTTGGTGGTGGTATTCTATATCATCATATGTAGCTATACTTGTTTATAGATTATTTGTTATAAATTTTTATTGTTTTTTTTTATTTTATCTCCTTTATTTACAAAAATATCCACAGCCTCTATTTCACCCTAGAGAGTCATCCCTTAAAATAAGGAGGGAAAAAAGGAAGAGAAAAAAGGCACTTCAGCCAAAGCAAACATATTAACTGAGTCTGGCAGTAGATGCAATTTTGCATACCCCAAATTCCCCATCTTTACAAAGAGGAAAGGATGATGCATTTTAAAAGTTTATTTTTGAGGACCAAGCTTGATCATTATGATTACACAGAGTTCAGTTTAATTTTTTTGTTCTTTTCATTATCAGTGTGGCAATAATTATATATGTTGTTTTTCTGTTTCTTTCATTTTCCATCAGTTCATATAAGCCTTCCCATGTGTCTTTCTGTATTATTCCTACAAATTGTTTCTTATAGGACAATAATATTTTATGACACAGTTTATTTACAAAAACAATATTAGTGTCACTTTCCATCCACTTGTGACAGTTACTTCCATGTTAGCTTCATGATCAGGATACCATCTTGACACTTAACTGTACAATTTTCAGTGATTGGAGAAGTCTATATGATTCCTATAAAATAAGTAGTGATACCTGACAATTTTGTAGAGCAAAGAGCTGTGGGATAGTACAAGATGGAGGAATGAAGATCAGGACCTCCTTAAGTCCTATGATAGATAAGAAATGTCGGTTTCATTTGCAGAGTAAATGGGAACCATTCTCTCTGGTTCTAAGAAGAGGAATAAAAAATGGCTGGAAAGAAAAAAGAGGGCAGTAGCCTAAACGTGAATGGCTTGGAACTGTGGAAGGAGGACAGAAGAGTGGATCTGAAAAAGAATAAATGGGAGCATTTGTTCTTTATAATTAGTGTTTCTTCACATGTAACATGTCTAGCCTTAGGTATATGTATATTTTTCTTTCTGTACCTTCCCACAACAAAGCCTGCCAGTTCTGTCTCTTCTTTTTTCATCTAGTTTCATTTTTCCATCTAGTTTTTTTGCCCTTTCTCTATTCCTCCCACTCTGATTTATCTCTCATCCTTGCAAGCTGTTTTCTGGCTCTGAAATGCATTACAAAAACCTTAAGAGATGCCTTAGAAACTCCCCATTCTTCCTTTAGGAGACCTGGTTTTCCTGGCAAAAATAGGGTGGCCCGCTTTTATTTGTCTCCATGGATTGTTTTAGAGATCTTAAATATTTGTTTTTATTTACATAGGCATAGTTGTTATTGATGTGCAAACTAAATCCCTCTGCATTGTTTGTAACAGGAAGGTTCTTTTTTTCAGGGCTAGATCATTGGATTTTTAAACAAAGTACTGGAGTAGCCATGGAAACAGTAGCTGTGTGTGCCTGTGTGTGAGTGTGTGTGTGTGTGTGTGTGTGTGTGTGTGTGTGTGTATGTGTCTGTACACATGCCCACATATGCGTCCTAAGAAGTTAGGAAGCAGAAATGAATTGACCTTTGAAATGAAGGTGTTCTTGTAAGAATTTCTTGGTCATGATGGAATGTGCCAGAGTTTAGCAGTGCATCACTACCAATAATCAATCCTGATATTTGACTTCAGTGAACTTTCAGAACACATAGGGTGAGGATTGCCAAAAGGATTGATTTACAAAGACCTATTAGATAATGTGTATACAAATTAAAAATTGATTGGATCTGACAGAACATCAGATTTCTTATTCAGAAAGTCGCATCTGAAGGACTTTTGGATCTGTCTCCCTTTTGCAAATTACATTGAGGTTCCCTCATATGCCTCTTATTTATAAGGACCCTGTAGTACCAGATAACTTCTAAGATGGTTTGATTCCCCTAAACTGTTCTTTTAAGAAAACAAGTAAGGCACTTAAGCTTTAACACATCAGTCAGTCAGTCAACAAACATTTGTTATGGTCCTACTAAATGCCAGGTACTACCCTGGATATACAAAAAAAAAAAAAAAAAGGGAAAAAACCCCTCAAGTTCTTGTTCTCAAGAAGATCATTCTCTAATAAGGGAGATAAATTGCAAACAACTATGTTAAAACAAGCTAGACACTGGATTAATTGGAGATAATCTCAGAAGTAAGGCACCAACATTAAGGAAGACCAGTCAAGGTTTCCTATAGAAAGTAGGATTTTAGTTGGAACTTGAAGGAAGTTAGGGAAGTCAGGAGGCTGAAATGAGGATGGAGAGAATTCGTTAAGTGGCAGTCAGCCAGTAAATGGCCACAAAGTCAAAAGATAGATTCTCTTCTGTGAGAAACAGCAAGGAGGCTAGTGTCACAGGAATCACAGAGTACATGAAGGTTAGTAAGCCATCAGGAAACTGGGAAGATAGGAGGGGACTGGGTAAAGAAGGGCTTTGAATGCAAGAGAATTTTGTATGTGATCCTGGAGTTGATAAAGAACCACTGGGTTTGTCAAATAGAAGTGTGACATGGTTGTACTTGTGCTTTAGAAAGATCCATTTGACAGGTCAGTAGAGTTCTGTACTGAAGTAGGGGGACACTTATAGCCAGGAGACCAAGCAGCAAGCTATTGGAATAGTCCAGGAATAAAGTGATGAAGGCCTGTACCAGGATAGTGGCAGTGTCAGAGAAGAGAAGGGATATATGAGAGAGATGTTGCAAAGGTAGAATTGACAGAACTTGGGAATAGATTGGATATTGGGAGTGAAAGTGAGGAGATGGGGATAACACCTAAGGTGTGAGCGTGGGTGACCAGGAGTATGGTGGTAACCTTAGAATACTAGAAAAGTTATCTTTGGGATAACTTGAGAGGAAAGATAATAAATTCAGTTTTGGATGTGTTGAATTTAAGATGTTTATGGGATATCGAGTTCAAAATGTCCAATTAGTTGTTGGAAATACAAGTCTGAATGATAGGGTTAGATAAGTAGATTTGGTAATCATCAGCATAAAGATGATAATTGAATCATAGAGAGGGAAAAGAGAAGAGGGCCCAAGACAAGAGTCCTAGGGGGATGAACACAATTAGTATATCTCCACACAAAGAACAGTGTTTGACAGATAGCATGTGTTGTTAATTATTGATTATTGGATAGAATTATCAAGCTGCAGAGTTAGACCCGGGGCCTAAGAAATACAAATCTATCTCATCCTCATGAGAAAATTCTCATTTTTGGGGCTTATCTTCCTTTTCCTACATCCTTTCCAGAATAATTCTGACTATGAAATATGTCTTAGAGCAGAAATGAATCAGGCAGGTTTATTCCTAGTTCTGCCACTATCAACTTAGGCAACCTTGAATAAATCACTTTGTCTCAGCTACTTCCATCTATACCTTCTTTCCATCTTAATTCTAGGAATGCAGTAGGGCTTATTTATTGAGTTTTGAAGTATACCCATGTTTTTAAAGAAAATATCACGTGAGGAAAATGCTTGTTATAATATAGACATTGGATTCAAAGCTCCCTGCTTCTCAGTCACATCTATCCAAAAAAAGCTGCTATTATGCAAATCTATCCAGTGATGAAGGACTAAGTCCATGAGACAGTCTGTTCCATTTTTGTACAGTTTTAATTATTAGTCAGTTTGAGGGTTTAAAAGACTAATCCTAACTCCTGTATGAGAAATTTTGAAATGTCTGAAAATGGAGCATATTTCTCCTAAGTCCTCTTCTCGAAGTTAACCATTTTCACTTCCTATAATCAATACGTACAGCATGTTTTTATTCTCCTTACCACCCAGAGAGATGTCTAGGTACTTGCAGTTTATTAATACCCATATTTCTTGTGGCCCTCAAGGTCGAACACAATATACCATATAATGTCTCATGAGGGTAAAATACAGTGGGATTTTCACCTCCCTGTTTTGGACATTATACTTTCTTTTAATACAGTTTAAAGTCACAATAGGAGTTATTTTTGTTGTTGTTTTTATTTTTGGATGCCATATCATGATGTTGACTCATAGTGCACTTGTAGTCATATTCAGGCCCTGAGTTTTGAACTTGCATATGGCTTATTTGCATGAAAATTACAGCTTTTTAAAGACCTTCTACTAAATTCTTCAGGGACTTAGGTGATAGCAAATGCCACTACAGGATAACATAAGGAAAGAAGCAAGCACCACAGAGAGAAGATTTGTGGTGAATAATTTTCCATTCATCACCTTCAAGGTCAGTGTTCATCTTTTGAAATATTCTTTGATCCCCCAGTTAAAAATTTTTTTCTGCTTAGTTTAACATGATGCTTACTCACAAAGTTAATGGAAGGAAGAACTAGTGCCTTCACACTTCAACGGCACAAATGTCAGATTCTTGGCCTGTCCAACTTTTTCAGCAACACCAAAAAACTGGCAATTCCTCTAAGATTATTGCTGAGATCATAGCCTAGAGAGAAATTTGGAAAGCTTAAGGACTGTATTTCTCCATGTTGGACTGATTCTTTCAAAGTTATATTTTCCACATTATACACTTGTTTATGTATAATGAATGAATTGTTTTAATATGGATTCTTAAAGGGATACAATCAGCATTGCAAAACCAAATCATCCTGGCCTTATCACTGATTTAATGTGGCAAATCACTTCTCATTTCTAAGCCACAATTTATTCCTCTGAAAAATAAGAAAGTTTGCACTACTAATGATTTTTAAGAACTTTTTCAGTTCTTAACATCTTTCCTTCATTCCTCCTTTCTTCCCTTCTCTCCCTCCCTCCCTCCTTTCCTTCCTTCCTTTTTTCCTTCCTTCCTGACTAGGTCGCCATATCTTACCCAGAGCAAAAGTACAGTAGTCACTCACAAGTTTTCTCCCCTTGCTGGACACCACTGATGATATTGGTTCCAGATTTAGTGTAAAGACAAATTGGTTTTGATACTGCTGCAGCTCAGAACTCTTGAACTCAAGTGATCCACCAGCCTCAGCCTTTCCAGTAGCAGGGATCACAGGCATGTTTCATCATGGTTCTAATGTTCTTACGAATAACAATTGATATTCATACATATGTTACTGTTGTCTCTGGGAGGTGAGGTGTGATCAGACCTGTAATTTCATTAGTAGGGCATTCCCTTATATGAAATTCCTTCTACTAATTCGGATTGTCAAATTGTCTACAGTATGGGACACTAAGAGGTTATCATTGTTATGTAGCTAGGATGTGGCAGAGGCAGGATCTTAATACAGGGCTTCATGATTCCAAGGCTGGCCCCCTACTAAGTATGGCATGCTGTTTTTCAAATTTATCTATATAATAAATTAAAAGAATATGTGTTATTTAAAAAGACAAATACTTTGTTAGTGACCATAAATATAGTACTGTGATTAGGAGAGCACTACAAGTAGACTTTAATAGTTTTTGTTTGGGCAAAGCATTTTTTTTTCTTTCTTTCTTTAAACACTGGAAGCAATTAGTGAGGGTTGAGCCTGGAGAAGGAATACAGAGCCAGAATTACTATGGATGTAAAGATCCAAGTTCACAAAAGGGATTCATAATGGAAGAAACTGAAAAGTACATCTCTTCTTAAATCTGGTTCTAGTCGATTTAAGAAGACCCAACTGAAAGTTCAGAGTTTCCATTGACTAGCTTGGTAAAATGAAGGGATCAGGAGGTTAAAGATAATACTACTTTGTACTTCTATAGCATCTTTGATCCAGAGATCTTTGAGAAGTGGCCTTATTCCCTCAGTTTTCAGCACATCTTACTGCATTTACAATGAATAATACAACAAATAGTCTGTCTAGTAACATTAAATCTGATATCAGCAAACTAAGGACTTTACATTATGGATGTTTAAATTTGTTCTGTAATTATGCAGCCAAAAATGTAAATGCCACAAAACAACTAAGCTCATATGGTGCTTTGAATATGAATAGTTAAGGTACTACTGCTTCTTTTAGGAGGTGTTATCCCTTTGACATCTTTTCCTATATAGTATCAGAGCTCCTAATTACTTCAAAGGTAGCACCATGAATAATAAAAATGGATAATAATCAGATGAATAATAAGACAGAAGTAATATCTTTCACAGGAAGAGCTTAGGTTGTTTTATACATTTCATAGGCATTTTTTGGTTGCCAGTTCTTAACATTTTCAATTTATAAATGGAATGCAGACTTAGAGAAAGTAAACTCTATTCCCAGAGTAACACAGTGAACCTTCCACTGAGCTAGGAATAGATTTCAAGGAACCTGGTTACTCATCTTGTGTTCTCATTAGCACCCACTTAACTTAGTGTATGACTTCTTTACTAAGTCTGGAAAGAACCACTTTCAGTATATGCTATGTATGTTTAATATTGGAGAAAGATGCAGCTAAATAATAAACAAGCTTAGATTTTGTTTTTGTTTTTGTTTTTTTAGTGAGGCAATAGGGGTTAAGTGACTTGCCCAGGGTCACACAGCTAGTAAGTGTTAAATGTCTGAGTCCAGATTTGAACTCAGGTCTTCCTGAATCCAGGGCCAGTGCTCTATCCACTGTGCCACCTAGCTGCCCAACAAGCTTAGATTTATAGTACATTACAATCTATAATAATATTTGACATTTATATAACACTTTAAAGTTTATACCATGCTTTTAATATATAACACTGTGGTTCCCCACAACCATCAGCCCCTGGAAAGTGATCTCAGGTTTTAGGGATTTTGTGGGTCAGAATGCATACCAAGCTGTAGCTGACAGGCCCCCACTGATGTGCTTGCTTTTATTAGTCAGCCTGGAGTTACACTTAGTTCAAAGCAAAGACATTTAATGAAATCACATAGTAATAAAATAACAACAGAACATTCCCCCTATAAACCTTAAGAACAGTCTCCCAGAAATACAGATCAGTAAGATTAGACCTGAATAGGGATCACATGAGGGGAATGTTTATGTCCAGGTTTATGTTTATGTCCGTAGAGGGGCAACTCATGCCTCCAATGGTGCAGAACTTCCTCTGACTTCTGCTGATGTTTTGACTGTTCCCTGCTGGGCCTGCTGTCTATAAGGCATTGTTCTCCACTGGATATCATGTCATCTTCTCTTTGATGTGTGTCACATCTCTATTCCATCTGGTCTTCAGTTGTCTTCAGGATCATCTCATACTTTGTCTAATTTCTAGTAGGAAATTTATAATTAATCGTAATAATTAACATTTATATAGCATTTTAAGGTTTTCAAAGTGCTTTATACATATATCATTTTGTCCTCCCAACAACTCAGGGAGATCATACCTACCTCCCTGATTATTATTATTATTATTATTATTATCATCATCATCATGCTTCTTTTTAATAAGTGAGGAAACTCAAAGTTTAAGTGACTTACCTTAGGTCACACAACTAGTTAAATATGTGAGGCTGGATTTGAATTTAAGTCTTCCTGATTCCAGGCTCAGGGCTCTATCTACTGTACCGCCTGATAGCCTCAATCAAGTAGTAATTCCCTTCTCTTCTGCATATGACTACCATTCTTTCAACATCCTACTGGGCCTCAGCAGTAGTCTCCAGTTGAGGTGATGCTTCTAGGGCCATCTGCTACTCTGTTCTCATCTATCTAGTCAGCAGATTCTGTGGTTAGAGAGCCTCTTCTCTGAAGGGAGGGCTACATCTCCTTTCAAATCAAATCAGCAAACATTTATTAATAGCTTTCTATGTACCAGGCATGGGGCTAAACTCTTGGAATACAAAGGAAGGCAACAACATCCCTGCCCTCAAGGAGCAAACATTCTTCTGTTGGTGGATACAGCATGCAAACAGTGATGTGCAAATAAGATATTTATAGGGTAAATTAGAGCTAATCACACTGGAAAGCCTTCTTGTAGAAAAAAGGGACTTACACAGAAACTTGGAGGGGGCCAGGGAAGCAAGAAGGTAGAGATGAGAGAGATTGTTCCAGGAGTAGGGGACAGCCATTGAAAAGGCACAGAATGGGAAGATAGTGTCTATGGGAGGAATATTTTACTTCATCTTGTCTCCTAGAAAGTTCAAAACCTCTAACCATGACTGATCTTTGAACTCTTGATTCCTGTTTGAATTACTCTCTCTGTCTCTGTAGAGACATCTCTGAGTCCTTCATTCCAACTGGCGTCTGACTTAAGGCAAAAAGCCCATTTTAGTTTTTATCATACTCTCCTGGATGAAAAAAAATATTACTTCCTTACACAGGAAAAGAGTGGAGTGAAGCTATGGTAACTAAATCTTTTTTTTTTCCCTTTCCCATCATCCATCTCTGTTCCATGTAAATGAAAAGGGCTACGCTTATGTGCAAAAGCTATAAAGGCTAAGGACCTTTGTATCACTTCTATGCAGCAATAAGTCACAATCTGTTTGGTCTTTCCCTGGTTCATTTTTGTATGAATATTCTTTTTTTTTACTGTTTACTACTTTTTTTAAAAAAATAGTATTCCTCTCCCATTACATGTAAAGAAAATTTTTAGCATTCATTTTACAAGATTTTGAGTTCCAATTTTTTTCCCCTTCCCTCCCCTCTTCCAAAAATGGTAGGCAATTTGATACAGGTTATACGTGTACTATCATGTAAAACTTATTTCCATATTAGTCACAGTTGTGAAAGAAGAAACAGATCAAAAGGGAAAAATATGAAAAAAATATAGTAAGTGAAAAAAAGTATGCTTTGATCTACATTCAGAGTCTATCAGTTCTTTTTGTGTATGAGGATAACATTTTCCTTTTAGTCCTTTGTACTTGTCTCAGATCATTGCTGAGAAGAGCCGAGACATTCATAGTTGACTATTATACAGTGTTGCTGATACTGTATACAATGTTTTCTTGGATCTGCTCATTTTACTTTGTATCAGTTCATTCTAGGTCTTTCTGAAATCTGCCTGTTCGTTATTTCTTATTGCAGAATAGTGTTCCATTACATTGCATGAATATTATTCTTATTTAGGCCTCACCACAACTGTGTAAGATAGGTTGTATAAGTATTATTATCCCCATTTTCAGATGAAGAAACTGAAGTTCAGAGAGGTCACCCCAACTTGCACAACTATTAAATTGTAGAGCCAGGACCCAAATCCATCTTCTCTGACTACCAAGTAAAGGCCTCAATTCACTGTACTATTTTGCTTTTTTATAAAGTGTTTTTCATACATTCTACATTTGATCCTCATGATAACTTACATAGGTAGTGCAGGAATTATTATCCCCATTTTAAAGATTAGGACACTGCGGTTTCATAGAAGTTAAGTATTTACCACTAAATTGTGACAGAGCTGGGTTTTACATCCAGATCTTCTGACTTCAAGGCTAATGCTCCTTCCATTGCTCCATTATGTGCCAGACAATGTGCCTCTCCTTTGAGTATGAAGGTAACACCCCAAGTCTCAAATGACTCAACATTAAATTCTGAATGAAAATCAAATTTTTCTCGTTTTTGACTGGAAGGTTCTTTGCTCATTTGCTTCTGTTAACACACCTGTAAACTTGACTCATTCCTTCCACTCAAATCACATCACCTTTCTCTCTGCTTTCAATTTCCTTTTTGAAGCTACCATCAGTATTCTTTAATAGCAGCCTCAATGGCCCATTATGTCAACTTTATTTGAAAACCAGTTTAGTTGAATAGTCAACTTTTAACTGAAAATTCATATTCTGCCAGTTACTATTTTCCTTTTTTTTTTTTTTAATGGGGCAATGGGGGTTAAGTGACTTGCCCAGGGTCACACAGCTAGTAAGTGTCAAGTGTCTGAGGCTGGATTTGAACTCAGGTACTCCTGACTCCAGGGCCGGTGCTTTATCTACTGTGCCACCTAGCTGCCCCCTCAGTTACTATTTTCAAACCCCCTCACTGACTGTAAAGTACTGAGGAGATAAGCAGAACTCCTTTCACTCAATAAAATGGTACATGAAAACCCAGGTTTTTATGAAATCCAAAGTATATAGGCTTTGGAACCAGAGGATTTAGGTTCAAATCCCAGCTTTGCCAATTATTACCTGTGTACCCTTGGGGAGATTCAGGCCTTATTTTTTTTATGAAATGAGAGGGATAGAGTAGATGATCTCCATGGTTCCTTCCAGCTGTAGATCTAGTATCCTTGAAAAATAGTTCTGAAAATGTAAGTAAGATAAATGGCTAAGATGAAAGGAGTAAGATGTTTCCCCTGCTATTAGTCATTCATTTGTTCTTGGTTACCCTGAGTTATTACTCTGTTTCCTCATCTGAAAAAATGGAGATAATTCTTTTTTTTTTTTTTTTTTTTTTTTTTTTTTTTAGTGAGGTAATTGGGGTTAAGTGATTTGCCCAGGGTCACACAGCTAGTAAGTGTTAAGTGTCTGAGGCCGTATTTGAACTCAGGTACTCCTGACTCCAGGGCAGGTGCTCTATCTGAGATAATTCTTATAAAACCTATTTCATACAACTATAGTGAGGCCTGTAAGGAGCTAAAATCCTAACTATACTGTCTAAAATATCTAATGAGTGGTCATCAATAAATTAGAAGCTTTAGCAAGAGTATTTAAATATTTATTAAAGAGCATTAGGATCTAATGATCAGAGAGAAAGGTAAAAATATAACTATTTCTAAGAGACCCCATTATCCAACCTGCCATGGCGAGGTCAGGAACAAAAAAGGAACCAACATTTCCTTCTTCCTCCCAGAAGCCCTCTCTGAAACAGGAAACATCCCATCCACACGCACACACAGCTCCAAGCTAATTGTCTGGTAGCTTTGATAGACAGTACCCACGAGCAAACGTCACTTCCTGATGCCAAGGAAAAGCCTCATGGCTTGCCCTCAGATGCCTTCTCCTCATGGTGGAGCTTTCCTACAGTAACCCTCCAGAAGGCCGAAATAAAAATAATAATCAGGTAAAAGGGACCAGAGAACGACCAGACTGTGATTTGTTGCTGGAGAGAAGTGATACAGAGGTCTCTATTTGCTTGCTATCTTGTACTAGCTTATATTGCTAAAATTTAATGTTTCCTTGACTGTCTTGGCAAACAGGTTAAAACCTGGTATTGAAATTCAGCTTTAGCTCCACCTCTCATTCAGACCTTTCCCAATTTCCCTCTACTCTCCCACCACCACCTTAGTGCCCTCCCCCTCCTCAGTTTACTGTGTATTTACTTATTTCTGTTCATGCACTGAAGTATTTAAAAAGAACCTTCAGCCAACAACTCTCTGAATTAAGAAGTTCAAATATTATTTCTATTTTGTAAATAGCCTGTCGGTGCTTCTGCCTACTTCAAATCTCTCCCCGCTCTAATCTGTACTCCATTCTAACCACTAAAGAGACTTTCCTAAAATGCTCCACCTCCCCTTCCCTACATAATCCATAAACTCCACTGGCCCCTATCCCCTCTCCCCCCCTCCCCTCCAGGATCAAGTACAAAATGCTTTGCTTGCCATTCAAAACCCTTTATAACCCATCCTCTTCCTACCTGTCTAGTCTTTTTAAACCTTATTCCCTGTCACATGCTTTTCAGTCCAGTGACACTGGCCTCCTGACTGTTCCATGAACAAAACATTTTATCTGTCTGCTCTGGGTATTTTCTCTGGCTGTCCCCACAAGCCTGGAATGTGCTCCCTCCTCATCTCCACCTACTGACTTCTCTTGCTTTCCTTATGTACTAACTAAAATCCTAAACTTTTACAAGAACCCTTTCCCCACCCCTCTTCATTCTAGTGCCTATAATGTTATTTGTTTCTTATTTATCCTGTATTTAACTTCCTCTGTATATATTTGTTTACATGTTGTCTCCCCCATTAAGTTATGAACTCCATGAGGGTGGAGACTGTCTTTTGTCTTTTTATTTATCCTCAGCACAGTGACTGGCACATAGTAGGTATTTAATAAATGTTGATTGATTGAGGAAAAATAGAGGGACAAACCCATGAGACTTCATCTTAAGTTTCCTGGCTCCAATTGTGAGATTCTTTCTGCTATAATCTTTCTATGCTGCCTTCTAAAACAGTGTCCAACTATAGTATGCTATTTGTCCCTGAGCATTTTCCATAAATTAGGGCTCATAGCTAGAAAGACATATGAAAGATATTCTAAGTTGCAATGATGAGGCATTCTAGTTTTTTTTTTTAATAGTTCCAAATTTAGGAAAAGATAGTATCCATTTAATAGAGATTTGGGGAAAAAAAGATATATCCTTTGTCAGATCATGTTTCCCAATTTTTTTATTTGGAAATATGTGTATGTATGTGTATAAAAATATGTATGTGTGTGCATATATATATATGTATATGATCATTGTAATTTCTAGTTACTCTGACAGCATCCAGAGTCTTTGACACTTTTTCTTAAAACTAGTCATTTCAATATTTAGTCTTTAACTACATGTAAAAGAAACCTATTCCACACTAGAGACTACCATGGAGATATATTAAATGAAAATTTACAGATGGACAATTGGAAAGATTTTTATTAAAAAATGTCTAATTCAACCCCTTTATTCTAAAATGGTTTCTAAAAATGAAAAAAGCAGAATCTTTAAGAAATGAAATAAATTTCCTGAGGTGGTGTTGTTGCTCATTGTGTATTCTTCGCCCTTGAAATCAGTTTAGATAAGCCTTCCCATGCTTCTTCATGGTTTTTATATTCATTATTTCTTACAGTGCAGCAATATTTCATTGCATTCATGTGACATGCCACAATTGCATCAAATGCATTTATTAAGCACCTACCATGTCCTAATCACTAGGATGCAAAGACAATATCAAAACATTCTCTGCCATACAGAGGCTTACATTCCACTGGATATAATCCTCTCTCCCCCCCCTCACCCACCAGGTATCTTCAGAATATTAGCTAAAGTTCACATTTAGACTTTTCACGTAAATAAAAATCATTAAGCAGAATGATAAAAAGAAGCACATTCTTTCCTAATAGTTTTTTCACTTTACTTAGGGACTAGTATAAAGCATACTACAAAACTTCAAGAGAAAGCCAGGATAACAAAGTCCCTCTTTTTTTTTTTTTTTCAGTGCCCACACTTTGGAATCTTTATCTCAGCTGCATGCAATAAATTAAGCTGTTTTTTTTTCTATGAGTAGAAGTCAAGCTAAACAGAAGTTAAACTGAACTGGTAATTACTATGCAACACATGTAGACAGGCATTTCCATATAAAAGAAACAGAGTTGCTTTCCTGCTTTCAGTTTGTACATTAATAGTAAATCTGACAGTCCTTTAGAGTCCTTTGGTACCTAAATGATTGTGAAGAAATGTTCTATTCTTAGTTGTGATAATAACAGTCTATGGCATGTTTAAGTAAGCCTTTCAAAGGAGAACAGAAAGTATCTTAAGTCAAAACCTTGTTGGGGCTATTTATGTCAAGATGTTGCTAACTTCAATAGCAGAAAAAATCCATTCTTTTGGGGGTCTCATCAGATGGAAGAGAGAGTACAGGACTAGGAGTTAAAAGATTTGTTTCTTTCTCAAATCTGTCATTAACTATGTTGCCTTGGGACAGTTCCCCAAATCTAAACCTCAGTAATTTGTAATGTCAAGAGCCTGCTGCTACATTATATTCCATACCAAGGAGACTCTGGGTCTTGCTTGCATCCTCACCCTGAGGGCTCTGTTCTGCACAACCTGGTTTCTCTTCAACTGCCATTTGTAACACTCTGTTACCTCAAGTTTTATTTGTTGTTGTTTTAATGGAGCCAATCAATAGCGTTAGGCAGAGCAATACCACTCAAATGAAAAAGCATTTATAAAGTATTTTCCAAGTGCTAGGTGCCAGAGATTTGGGGAGTTTGGGGAAGAAGTTGAGGAATCTTGATAGTGAATTTATAGTTGATGTGAAATTAAATGCTACTATTCTAAGCACTGAAAATACAAAGAAAGTGAAACGAAATCCAACCACACACTTAGCTCCTGTCCTCAAGGAACATACATTCGAATGGAGGACACAACACTTAAATCTCTAGTGAAATAGAAGATATACACAAAATAGATGGAAAGCATCTTTAAGGGGAGGCATTAACTAGCACTTGGGGAGGGGAGGGGAGAGGCCTTCAGAAGGTGGGCTTTGAGCTGAGTCTTAAAGAAAACTGGAGTGGCAGTCAGAAACTTTTCCATAACTTAAAGTCTTATAAAGTTTCTTGGCACAAAAATTTAAGTCTCAAGGTTACACAGCTTATACAATATTTGACAGAGGCAGCTTGGGGTCTAGGTCTTCCTGACTCTAGAGGGGTTGTCTGTCTAGTCTATCATGTGTCCATCCCCTCTCTGGGGCCAGAAATATAAAAATAAAATGAAAAATCGTTACTGCTCTCAAGAAATTCTATTAGTAGGATTGTAGCTCATTTTAAAAATGGTTTATAATGGGGGCAGCTAGGTGGTGCAGTGGATAAAGCAGCAGCCCTGGATTCAGGAGTACCTGAGTTCAAATCTGGCCTCAGACACTTGACACTTACTAGCTGTGTGTCCCTGGGCAAGTCACTTAACACCCATTGCCCCGCAAAAAAAAAAAAAAAAAAGAGTATTTAATGATACTTCAGAAGACTGGCTCTTATTGAAACCAAACTATAACTTACTTGTATTAGCTTCTTTCTCTTCCTTTTTTTCTCTGCCTCCCAATCCTGCCTTTTCCTTTTCTTTCCTTCTCCTTTGCTCCTCCTCAAACAGGAATTGTTTTTCCTACTTATTTGTTTCCATTTTTATTTTGCTTTGGATTCATATTTTGATGAAACTTCTTTACATATTTTTATTTGTTACAGACAAACTTTACATGGGGCCAGGACAACTGTACCATGATTTACAGAATTTGTTACATGACTTGAATGTAGTTGGTCAAATCAGTCAATTGATAGGAAACCTTAAAGGAAACTATCAGGTAAACTCTCAAGTGCATTCACTATCAGTGGTGGTTTCATTTGAAAAGGTCTAATAATTTGTGAGGTTGCAAATAGTAACATTCTGTCACGGGGGAAATTGGTATTAGGAGGGGGGTGTCCTTAAGTATTTCTCTTTAAAGAATTATACCCACTTACTAGTTGTGTGACCCTGGGCAAGTCACTTAACCCTCATTGCCCAGTAAAAACAAAAAACAAAAAACCCAAGAATTACACCCTCTCATACAGAAATCCAATTAGAATAAAATAGTCTTTTATTTAGGCACTAGAGAAAGGAGACCAAGAGAGAAGTCCTTGGACTTCTCTAGAGGGTAGATGGTTCAGAGACATGGTTCTCTGAGATACCTATCTCCTCAAACAGGAGAAAGGCCATATCTTTTATAGATGGTAGATGGGGTGATCACTTGAGCCCTTATTGGGGGTGGGTTGGGAGAAGTTGGGTGAGAGGCAGTTGTGATTTCTGGAGCTATCTCTGTCCTCTGGCACCAACCAGGCAGCAGCCATGCCTAATGGGCTTATCTTCCTTACTTCTCAAGATGTGTCTGTCCTTTAACTTCTCAAGGAGAGGTAGACTCATGTCCCTTAGTTTAGCTGGCCACTTTATGTCCCAACCCCATAACACATTCCATTTTCCTTTTCTTTTTCTTCCTGGAGGGAACAGAATGAATTTTAGCCCTTGTAGCTGATTTGATTATTAATGTTGTTCTTTGAAAAACAACATGAAAACTATCTTTTTTTTTTCTATTTTCATAAAGACTTTTGGCTACCATTTCAGCTTCTTTTAAATTTAAATTAAATCTTCATGCTACTTGGACACTGCCATAATGCATCTTTAAATACAAAAAAAAAAAAATCCTTACCAGACATATGACTGAATCAGCAATTCCAAATTTTTCTTGCTACAGTGTTGCTTTGAATACTATTTCTAGTTCCTTATTACTTTACATCATTTTTATGTTGTTGTTGTTGATGTTGTTGTTTTGTAGAACTTAAATCAGTCAGTGGCCCTTGACTGGACATCAGGTTTACAAAAGCTTATCATGAAAAAAGAAGATGAAATCCGAGCAGCTGATTGCTGTCGAATTCAGTTGCAGCTCCCAGGGAAACAAGACAAGTTAGTAGAACTTTTAAAATGAGACTTCCTTTAGTATAAGCAATTTCTAGGGGGAGAAATGACCGTTTATGATCTATCTTTGTCTTTTACTCCCAGTGATTGTATTAGACAGACAAAACGTGTAATTAAATTTCAGGTTGAAGGAGCTTACTTTTTTTTAAAAAGTGATTACTGTTTTATTATTATTTCTGGCAGGTCTGGACGGCCTACTTTCTTTACAGCTGTGTTTAATACATTTACCCCTGCCATCAAACAATCTTGGATCAACAACTTACAGATGGCTAAGCTTGCCCTGGGTAAGATTTAGTTACTTAAAGCTAAATGAGGCATTCTTACACTTTCCCTGGGTGCAGTTTTCAAGATTACAATAAAATATGTTTATAAAAGGTTAATATGAATAGAATGACTTCCCATAGTGATTGGAAAACAAACAGAATGGTCTCTTTATGATTAAATTTAAACATGAACTATACCAGTGTCTTTAAAGAAAAGGATAAACAAAATAACCATAATAAAGAAATGAGCAGAATGTGGATTTTTTCTTTGTTTAGTTCTATTTTAGTGTAGAATTAGCTTTATTTTGCTTATTAGCTTTATCATCTTGCTTAATCTTTTCATTGGCTCAAGAAAAACCTTCTTTTTCTCCCAATAGTCTTCCAACTCAAGACTCTTGAACTTGGACTCCATCCCAAATAAATAGCTGTGTCACCTCAGGCAAGCCTGTTAACCTCTCTGAGTCTGTTTTGGCATATGTAAAATGAGAGAATTGGATGAGATGATCATTAAGATGATCTTCCCTCAACTCTTTAAATTATTATTTTATGACTGGGTAACAGGACTCGGTCCAATTTTGTCATTTTGTGATTTTTTTTTATTTCATATATTCCATAGTTTTTATTATGCCCCTGTCTTATCTTAAAGAATTATGCATTTACATACATTATAGAAGCATGTATAATGTATATACATTATATATTTGCATGCATTATACATATATGTAAATTACTGGGAGAAATTTTAGGTCGCGCGCGCGTGTGTGTGTGTGTGTGTGTGTGTGTGTGTGTGTGTGTTTTAGGACTCACAATTCTCTAAGCCAAGGGGAAACCTCCTAAAGAAAGAAAATTAGCTGTCCAAAGTAATATCTCATTAACCTGCTTAGCTGTCTTTCATGGGTGAAGAAAGGTTTTTGTTTTGAAATGGAAAGGTCCCTGAATTCTATTGGCTCATTTAAAAGAGGAAGCACTAACATAGTGAATTATCAACTTTGGCTGCAAAGGAGGAAATGTAGTCTCTGGAGAACAAGAGTTTAGGCTAAACCTTTTTCAAGATATTGAAGCCCCAAGCTGAAAATAAACTGCTTTCTTGTCTCTGGATTAAAGGACCTTTTTTTTTTTCCCACTAATATCATTGTTTGCTTTTTTACCATTAAATACTTTCAATTTCTGTTGCATTTTTTACCCAAGAGCATTTTGCCAGCATCAGTTAATTTATTCTCACTGCAGCCCTGGCATGTGAACTCAGACACCAGAATTACTTTAATAAAACCCATAGGGATTAAAACAGCTGGATTTCACAGTCTTTAATGTGTTTTCATCTCATTCAGGAACTGCCAACAGGAAGTGTGGTATTAAAGGAAATAAGGAGCGCCTCAGAGTTAGTTGAAACCACCCTCTAGTTTTCAGAAAGACAAAACTATGAAATTGTCTTTAAATTATAATAAGAGAAGATGTCTGTGAGCAGAAAGAACATTTGGTTTGGACTCACTTTGCCTAAAATCAAATCCCAGTTCTAATCCTGCTTTGTATGACCTTGGGCACATCATTTATCCAGCTTGGGCTTCAGTTTCCTTATATCTAAAATGACTGCATGTGTTCTAAGTTCTATCTGTCTCTAGAGTCTCTGAAAAGCACACAATGAGAGTTTTCCCCCCGAAAACAGAGTCTCCTTTACCTCTGCTCTACCCCTGGAAGAAACCTGGAAAGAGTTTAGCTGTTTAAGGCTCTCACAATTCTATTCTGTTTGTGGAGTTGAAATGATTGTAGGTTCTAGAAGGCAGTACCATTGGTGAACAGGCTGAAGAGTGCCCAGGGGGTGGGCCTGGTGCAAACTCAAAAGCTGTTGTCCTAGGGGCCTCCTTGCTAAGTTCATAGAAGTTTCTTACCACATTGGCTGATAAATTTTTCAATCACAACAACTCCTCAACCCATGTTCCCACAGTTATAGATGGATTGTGATCATGTTCATCTGAGGAGAGAGAATGTACAAAGGTAAAATCCAAGATTTTGGAAGTATTCAAGTGTTCAAATTTAATTAAACAAGACAAAGTATTGCAAAGTTTCATCAGTATGACCTTTGGGTACAGATTTTTATCTGTCAAAAGACTTCTTGCTCATATATTTTCTCTTTGACTATGGTTATAGAGGAGGAGAACCATCTGGGCTGGTTTTGTGTGGAAGATGACGGGAATCAGATAAAAAAGGAGAAACACCCCCTTCTTGTTAAACACATGCCAGTGATGGTGGCCAAACAGCAGGAGTTTAAGGTAAAGTACAGTGAGATCTAAAATGATTAATTCACCCTTGTTAGTCTCTCTATAGTATTTGCAATAACACTCAATTAGACAGCACAGTGAATGATTGCCAGGGGCAGGAATACCTCTCCTTTAACAGCGAATGGGGTTTCTTCTCTAGAGGTAGTTTCTTTAAGAAGTATTTGCCAATTTCTGTCAAGCTAAACTCATCTTCCTCACATATGCCATCCCGTGTTCTCTGGAACGTTCTCTCTCCTTCCTTCTGTCCTCAGTTTCTAAGCCCAGTTCAGACACCACCTCCTAAAGGAGACTTTTCCTAATCTCCCATATAGAATCCTTGAGGGTACTGACTTTTGTTTTTGTCTTTGTATTCCCAGTGCTGAGTGGCTGGCACAGGGTAGATACTGAATAGATATTTATTGGTTGGTTGGCTTCTGTCAGCTGATTGCTACCTGTAGTAGTTAATGCCAAGCAACAAAACATCTATTTAAGTGCTTTTGTCTTTGAAACTTCTTTGCATGTTATGATTTCCTTCAGGGTCTTCAGTATTAAAATAGCTCTGTTGCATTCAAGACATTATTATTATTTGAATGAGGGAGACACATGTTTCACATTTGTCCATTCTATTTGCCTCTGCTTGGCAAACTATCAGGAAACAAAATTAGTCATAATTAGAAACCTTTTTTTTTCCTTCAGTAAAGAGCTGGGCCTGCTTTGGGTAAATGAAATCTCTGACCCGGAGGCATTTTACTAATGTTCCCCATATTATCAATAGGAAAACAGAAATTAATTAGCTATAATTTATTCGATGACTGATTTTCCTGCTTGGTCAAATGCCAATGATGTTCCTTATTTTCAATGTTAATTTCCTACTCCTTCTAACTGAGATTCCTCAAAATTTGTTCCATGTACTGGAGGGTCCACGGTAGAAGGAGTTTGAATGGGCACTGCAAGAGAGGGTCAGGAGTCCTACTCTCACACTCTATCTACTGGCCTTGGAAGTTTCTGGTGCTTTGGCAGTACCTGGTTTAGTTTGATGCTGTTCTTTTTTGCTGAAGAAAAGTTTACATTCACTTTAACTTGTTGGACAAATGACTCTGTATGATGCCATTACTAAGTGTTTTAAGGAAAAGCAAAATCATCCTGCATTTAGTGACGAGCATTTTGTTTTTGGTTATTTAACTGAGGGTCTGATGAGTGAAGTATAGAAAATACAACTTAGCCAGTAACCCCATTAAATGTTGAATTCTACTTCTTAGTATTTATTTTGGAGATTTTTAGTTGGTTATCACTTTAATATTTTATAATATATGAATAGAAAGTCCTGTTGAGATATAAAAAAGGAATGCCTTCCACTTGTATCCAAAAAAGGAATAAATACACTATTACTATTTTATCTGAAGGTGGCTCATTTTATTCCATTTCAGATTGAATGTGCTGCTTATAATCCAGAGCCTTACCTTGGCAATGAAACTGAGCCAGATTCATTTTCCATGCAGCATGGATTTCTATGGGTAAGCTTTATTAAAAAAAATGTTTCACTGATGCTTTTCACATCACAGCCCTTTCTGAAGATATCTCTTCTTCCCCACTCACTCCAGGCCCCTTTGAAAACAAGAAAAACAATTAAGTAAAAAACAAAACTGATTCAGTGAACCCCTTCTGACAACATTTCTCCCCTAGGAGTCAGTGGTTTCATTATTTTTCTCTGGGACCATTATTGGTTTTTTAATTACTCAGTTCTGATTTCTTTAAGTGATGTTTTTTCCATTGCCATTATAGTCATTATTTGTATGCTTCTCTTGGTCCTGCCTCTTTTACTGTGAATCAGTTCATATAACTCTTTTCGTGTTTCTCTGAATCCTTTATGTGTTTTTTACTTTGCAATAATATTCCATTACATTGACAGATCATTAGGGGTTTTTTTTCCAGTCATTGCCCAAATGATGGGTACCCACTTTGTTTCTAGATCTTTAATAGCATAAAAGTGATATCATGAATATTTTGATATATATTGTACTTTTCCCTTTGACTTCTGTCACATAGATACATACATATATACACATACATATACCCCGTATATATGTATATGTATATAGATATACACACATATATCTATATATACACCCACACACACAGTAGTTTGATCACTTGATCCCCAGGTAAAAAGGTATGAGCAGGGGGCAGCTAGGTGGCACAGTGGATGGAGCGCCGGCCCTAGATTCAGGAGGACCTGAGTTCAGACCTGGCCTCAGACACTTGACACTTACTGGCTGTGTGATCCTGGGCAAGTCACTTGGCCACCATTGCTCCACAAAAAAAAATAAATAAATAATTAAAAAAAAAGTTTTGAATAGTTTAAAACCTTTTGGTTTTGCTTTTTGAAAATATTTTTTAAATTTATAAAATTTTAAAATTTAAAAAAATTTTAAATTATCTTTTGTTTTTAAATCACCTTGATTTCCCAATACTAACTTTCCCTTCTTCTATCTAGAGAGCCATCACTTTTAACAATTTAAAAAAAATAAAGAGGGTGGAAAAAAGCTCTTCAACAAAAATAACCAACACAGCAATTGAGTCCAGCAGTACGTGTAGTATTATACATCCAGAGTTCCTACATCTTCAAAGAGTGATTGTTGTTGTTTAGTCATGTCTGACTCTCTGTGACCTCATTCCTGGCTTTCTTGGCAGAGATACTAAAGTGCTTTTCCATTTCCTTCTCCAGCTCATTTTACAGATGAGGAACTGAGACAAACAGGGTTAAGTAACTTGCCCAGGGTCACACAGCTAGTAAGTGTCTGTGGCTGTATTTGAACACAGGTCCAGGTCTATACCACCTAGCTGCTCCTGAGTAGAGAGAAGTACATTATTGTAATTCTTCCTTAAGTCCAAACTTCTGGGCCAATAATTTTACGTGTTTGGTTTAATTTTTTTTATGTTCTTTTTATTTAGTTATAGTAATTATTTTCTTAGTTCTACTCATTTTACTTTGAATCAATTAATACACACATGTATATATATATATGTGTGTGTGTGTTTATATATATGTATATGTAAATATATGTGTATATACTTATGTATATATGTGTGTATACATATATATGAATGAAAGCTTAATTTTTAAAACTAAGGAATTTATTAAAAACTCTTTTCCTATAGAGCTATGGGATAAGGAAAATATGCCCTTGAAATGTTCCCTGGGGTGCCATGAATAAAGATTTTTAAGACTCATCAACTTTGTAGAATAAAATCAAGTGACTTTCTAAATTTAGAGCAAAATACTATAGTCAAATGTCAAGGCAAAAATTTTCATGTTTATTACAAAGATAAATATTTTAGCCTAATTGGAAAATTAATTCAGTTGTCCTTAAAGGTGAAACAGCATTTTTTTTTCTGTACTGAATGAATTTGATACCTTCTTATACTGGAAACTGGCTCTAAACACTTCCGGGAGAACAGTCCACTGTTGTACTGCATTGGGAAAGAGATGAATTTGCAACCACTGAAATGCTGACATCAGGAAATAAGCTATTTCGAGTTTGCAGTAGATAGTATGTACCTGGCAAGAGCCAAATGCTGAAAGGTTGTTGAAATTGTTCAGCAGCATAAATTAACTTCCCTAATGTTTGAAGTAAATCTTTTCAGTTGAATGCATTCTAACTTTGCTCATGCAATTTTTAAAAAATTATGAAAGTCACAGAAATATCTGTAGGCTGCCATAGGGAGGACCTTAGCAAATTTAAAAGGCATTTGGTTTATCTTGCATGCCTTCTCACTTCCTTTTCTAATAGCACTTCCCATCCCTAGGTGTCCTCTCTCCTACAGCCCAGCTGGCTGTCCAAATACTTCCCCAACTGTTATACACCTCTTAAGCCTGCTTTTGCACCTTAAGTGAGACAATTTGCAAAATTAGACCTTCTTCTCCCTCTTTCACCCTCCTTGCCCTCCAGTGATATCATCTGGTTAGAAGGATGAAAACAATCTGATTAAAGTAATTTATACTAAACTGTGAGTTGTGGGGCGAGAGCAAGCCTTTATTGAGTACCTGCTACATGCCAGGCACTGTCATAACCCCTTTACAAATAGTAGTCTCACGCAATCTACACAATAGTACTGTGAGATCAATGCTACTAAGATCCCCATTTTACAGTTGAGGAAACTGAGGCACACAGAAATTTAGTGACTTGCTCAAGATAACACAGTTACTCTTAGATTTGAGCTTAGAGGTGCCTGACTCCAGGCCCAGAACTTTGTCCTCTGCTAAGGTAGTTTAAATCTCAAGGGGTTTTTGCATTTTAAATGAGATGATTAATCCAAATGGATTTCTAATTAGTGAAAAGTATGTGGAAGGAACAATATTGAGCAGACTCAGCCTTTCTTCCTTCTGCTCCTTTGCCTGTTCTCTGATCATCCACCAAAGTCAAAAGAACAAGATTTAGTAAGTTGGCATCCATCCCACTTCTGAATGAGAACTAGGCTTAGAATCAGGGAGACCTAGGCTAAAGGCCTACCCCTGACACTTATTAGCTATGTAAGTGTCAGTAAGTACCTCAGGATTTACTAACTAGTTGGTGGACAATTGATGTTCCACCTACTGGGCACAGATCTTTTTAGTATTTGTGATATTGTTTCATTAGATTTTATAGAGGGGGCAGCTAGGTGGCGCAGTGGATAGAGCACTGGCCCTGGATTCAGGAGTACCTGAGTTCAAATCCGGCCTCAGACACTTGATACTTACTAGCTGTGTGACCCTGGGCAAGTCACTTAACCCCCATTGCCCCGCCAAAAAAAAAAAAAAAAAGATTGTATAGAGAGGTAGCATGGAATAGTGGACAGAGAGCTGACTTGAAAGTCAGAAAGACCTGGGTTAAAGTCCCACCATTGGCACATACTGACTGTGACTCAGGGAAAGTAATTTAATTTCTTGGTGCTTTCAGACAACACTGTAATTTGCAATGAATTTGCTGGTATGTTTGGAGTTTCTTGCACGGGGACCTTCTCTACGTGATAAAATTATATCTGAACCCCCCAAAAGTGTTAATATAAATACTCAATTATTTATAAAGTATAAAAGTTTAGGTCCTGCATGACTTTGAAATCAGATGCCCTGGGTTCAAATTGTACATCTAACATTTATGATTTCTGTGACCATGGGCAAATCATACAACCTCATTGGCCTTCAGTTTCCTTATTTGTAAAATGAGGGAATTGAACTGGACGACCTCAGAAATTCTCTTCAATTCCATACATGTGAGTCAATCACATTTATTAACATACGCAATTTACTTATCAACTTTAGGCTGTATTCACTTTTTCTTTTCTTACAGTTTTTAATTTGCTTTTAAAGGCATGGTGCTTTGAACTAAAGTGTCCCAGCATGTAAATTTCTATATTCTGTTCTTGTAAGATTTAAAATTATGTATAAATAAGGAAGTCTATTTAACTGAGTATAAGAAATAAGGATATCTATAAATAAGTAATCTGCACATTAGATTCTGTAGTGCAGTGGTGGTTTAGCATAACGAATACTGGCCAAGAGTCAGGTAAATCAAAGTAAAAATTCTGACCACAACATTTAACAGCTATGTGACCATAGGTAAGTCACTTCTTTCCTTTCAGCCTCAGTTTCCTTACATGTAAAGTTGAATTAACAATATTCAGTCTCTATTATTGTGGTGGGTGTTATTATATGAACGAGCTTTGTAAATATCACAGAAGAACTTTTATTATTATTATTATCTAAACACGAATCTATGAAGAGTAAGAAGTGTTGTTGCTGGAGGAAAATGGTTATATAAGAAAATGGGGTACAATCAATCCTGAGTATCAGTTTGAGTGTGAACATGTTTTCTATTATTATTTTTTTTTTTGGTGCCAGGGATGAGGGTGTTGTTGGAGTTGCGAGAGGGGTGGTCTGGACATGTGATTTCATCAATGTAGGCAATGTCTAGGGTGATCATTGATATAGACTGACAACTCATTTGTAAAATATAGTTTTAGACAGTTACCTGGAGGAGCTGAGAAATTAAATTGTTTGCCTGTGGTTACATGTTAGTATCTGTTAAAGGCAAGACTTGAATTCAGTTCTTTCTGATTCTTTTCCTATCCTCCATTGACTGGGCCACACTGCTTCCTTCAGAGCCATTACCTCTTTAAAATTTGTTTTTGTGAGTTCTTCAACTGTTCTTCATCAGCTGATCATCTTTTTTCTCTTCATTTCCTAATTCAGATTGGTAGCTGTACTAATCAGATGGGCCAAATAGCCATCATCTCATTTCAACATTCCAGCCCCAAAGTGATTGAATGCTTCAATGTAGAGTCACGAATTCTTTGTATGGTGTACATTCCAGTGGATGAAAAACATAAAGAGTCCAATGTCACCTCTGATTCTGAAACTGTGGCTGGAAAAACATCAGATGTACCTACTATTTGTCTAGGCACAGAAGAAGGGAGGTAGTATTGTCTTTCACCGTTTCAAATAATTTAATTCTCAAAAGTATTCATCATTAGAATAAAACAGTGAACCATCACAATGCAAAGAATTATTTAACTAATGTTGATGTTAGAAAATGATATGTATATATGCATGCTTGGTATAGTAGAAAGAACACTAACTAAAGTCAGAAGGTCTGGGGTTCAGATCCTGTATTTGACAATCACTATATGTGTAACTTTGAGAAAGTCCTGTTACATTTCTGAGTTTCAGTTTCCTCAATTATAAAATGAGAAGCTTAGAATAGATTTCTTCTGAGATCCCTTCTATTTTTCTCTATATCTATGATCATACATATTTATATCCTATTTATATATATATATATATATATATACAATGCATTGTAATACATGTATACATAGTGCAATATACACACGGACATTTTATAGATTTTCCTTTTGAAGTAAGTACTCAATAAGGAACATGAAAATTACCCCCCTCCTCCCCACCATGAATGGTAATTGTTTTAAAAGGTTTGGTTTTACTTATACCATGAAATTTACCACTGAGATATTTTTAAAACTTGTCACGCTTTGTACTGGAGAATAAAAGAGGACCACATTTTTGTACTGTAAGCATATTTGGGCATGGACTTAATTTAGAAGAGAATAATGTAATGACTCTGTGGCTTGATCTTCCAAGAAATTTGGGAAGTTAAAGACTAATGTTTCTATAACATGACAGAATATATGTTAACAAGAAAAGAATGCTTCTTGTCCAAGTGGAGGGAAAGGAATCCCAAGTAGCATCACTTACTGAAAGAGAGAACCATTGTAGATAGAAGATGAAGTCACACAGCATTGTTGGCCATGATCAAATTAAAATTTATTATTAAATAAATTAAATATAGTACATTAATGATTAATTTAATTCTTTAACCTTTTAAAGAAATTTTCTTGATGCTTGTTGTTTTTATATCACAATTGTTTCAGGAAACACCCTATTACTCCCTCCAATTTTAACATTCACTCCATTATAATAAAGTAAAACAGTTGAGCAAAAATTCCTGACTTTTCAAATCCTTTGTCTATATGTCAAACATATGCTTATTAGTTTATGTTTTTCTTTTAAAGCATTTCTATTTATAAAAGTAGTCAAGGCTCAAAGAAGGTGCGACTTCAACACTTTTTCACACCTGAGAAGTCTACTGTCATGAGCCTAACTTGCACATCACAGTATCTCTATGCTGGCCTTGTCAATGGGAACGTTGCTGTCTACACCAAAACAGAAGGTAACTATAATCCAGATTTACAGAAAGATTTCCACACCAGGTCTTGTGTTTGTTGCTTGCTTGTTTCCTTTTTCCTATAAATAATCAATGCCTAAGTATGTCAAGTATTTTTCTTCTTTGTACAACTTCTGAATTCAAATATTTCGTCAATAACTGCTTGTTGGGTATGTTACATTGAAGATTCCTTTGATGTGTATGTTGAACTGTGATCATTTCCAGCTCTGAATTATGGAATTCTATAGTTCTTATCTTTTATTTTGGCTTGGTACTTTAGATTTGGTTTGGCATATATTAGACATTTAATAAATGTTTGTTGATTGATTGATCTAAATTACCCACTATAGTGCTGTACAAGTATGAGACACTTAGTCAATATTTGTTGAATGAATGAGTGCTAAAGTGTTTGATGTTTCTTTGTTTAAATTTAGAAACTGTTGGCAGTAAGAAAAATCAGGTCAAATGAGTATTGTGACATTACCAAGGTGACTTGTTCAATAGAAGATGAAAAATCCTGCAGGGCTGGCCCCGGAGTGGTTTATGCTGTCCAACCTGATTACTGTTGATCAAATTCTTTTATTCCTCTCTCATTAAATCCCTAGGACACTCTCCAACATTATTTGGGACTTTGCTCTTTCTCCTCAAGTCTCCATTTCCGTTCTCATCATCACTTTTGCCAGATGGTCTCTCCCTCTATTTTGTCAATGTTTTAAGCTCTATTCAACAAAGGATTACAGATTCTACCATCTGCCCCCAGGTTTACATCAATAGATCACTATTTTCCTCTGCTTTCTCAGATGTCCCTCTACTCACAGAGAATGAATTTGATTTCTCTATCAAGCTAAACCATCCACCTGTACTCTGAGCCTCATGGCTTCAACTCTTTTAGAATATTACTCTCAGAGTTATTGATCCATTTCTAGTTTCTTCAATCTCTTTCTGCCTACTAGATCCTTTCTTAATGCTTTCAAACTTTCTCAAGTATCCCCCTAATTTAGAAAATAATAACACAGAAGCCATTTGCATGGGCCTGCTATTCATTCACTCATTCATTCCATCTTCTTACTATCTTCATTTTCTATAAACCCCTTTCCTGAATAGTCACCAAAAATCTAATATCTGTCTCTACCCATTTTTTTTTCAGGGCAATAAGTGTTAAGTGACTTGCCCAGGGTCACACAGGTAATAAGTGTCAAGTGTCTGAGGTCAGATTTGAACTCAGGTCCTCTTGAATCCAGGTCCAGTGCTTTATCCACTGCACCACCTAGCTGCCCCCCTACCAATCTACTGAAATAGCTTTTACAAGTAACCAATAAACTCTTCCTGAATCGAATGGCCTTTTCTCAGTCTATGTCCTTTTCAACTTCTATGCTATAACATTTAACGTTACCGACCACTCCTTATTTCTTGAAGCTATTTTCTCTCTTGTTTTTTGTGGAAAGCACTGTTTTTTCTTCTTTGTTCTTTGTTGCTTCCCTTTGGGTTCTTTCTTTGGTGTGGGTTTTTTTGTTTGTCTTTGGGCGGGTCAATGAGGATTAAGTGACTTGCCCAAGGTCACACAAGCTAGTAAGTGTCAAGTGTCTGAGGTCGGATTTGAACTCAGGTCCTCCTGAATCCAGGGCCAGTGCTTTATTCACTGCACCACCTAGCTGCCCCCTCTTTGGGTTCTTTCTTTACCCCTCCACTTAAAGTCTGTCAGTGAGGTCAACCATTTTTATGTCTTAAGTTATCACCCCCCACATGCATAGCTTACAAATCTCACTTCTTTACCTACTCTTTTAGAGATATTAAATGAATCATGCCAAGTGATAGACCACATAGAACTCATGATAAACCTCTCAAACTAAGACATGTAGTACAGATAGTCTGTGTTGGTTAAAGTGAGAACCATATAAAAATGTTGAGCATAAGGTGTTGACAATGAACCATTTCAGTATTTCAAGGACCTCTTATCCATGTGGATACTGAAGTTCACTGCTTCTTCACGGCCACTGCGAGTTGTGTGGCCCGAAAGATTCATTAGTATTTGGCCATCTTTTGCTTCATAACAGCTCCTCCTCCTCATTCATCACCTTTCTCCTCTTCTTCATATCAATTCCTTTGTTGCCGTAACATAAAACATACTATTTTAAGAACTGCCTGATGACTTTGTATACATTTCATATATACCTGTATTTGTACATCTGTTGATTCCTCTAATATGATGTAAGCTCCATGAGGTAATGGAGCTTTTTTTTTCTTTCCATTTTGGCCCTTGAATCCCTGGTGCTTAGCACACTACCTGACACATAGGCACTTAGTGAATAGCTGTTAATTGACAGATTGATTGTGACTCTTAAACCAACTATGAAAATGACCATGGGAAAGTCTAGATAGTTGTGATAAGACATTAGTTGAAAAACATATTCCTGAATAAAAAAACTTGATGGATGAAGTTATTTAAGATTGATCATTTAAATGCCAGTGAACCCCTCCCAAATATGTTCATTTTGGCTTGAGTGTCATAATTGCTAAACTGTTTCTTTTATACAATAACTAGATAAGAGAGTCAACTCTTTCTTAAGATAGTTCACCAAGTTGTTTAAATGTTGATTTAAAAAGAAGGACCACCAGTGTAAAAGTTTATTTAAGACTGTTTAAGACAAAGATTGCAACTGTCATTTAAGGCTATATTTGCCCATTCTACTTTTAGAGGGATAGTTTGGGATAATGGAAAGATTACTAGATTTCCTAAATTCCTTTAAAGGCCACATTCCTTAGGAGGTCTTCAGTGTTTTCCCTCCCTATCCCCTGTTCCCAGGTCTCAGAGGCCTACTAGTAGATAAAGAGATGACTTTGTAATCAGAAAGATGTAGATTCAAGATATGGATTCAAGTCTTGCTTCTGACACATCTGGATCACATGACCCTACACAAGTCACTTAACTTTTTAGCACTACAGGCTATTCTCTTAAGACTGCAAATTGAAGAGCTGGTGCCAATCAGCAATGGTAGAGATTCTTTCCTTCTCTGAGGAATATCCTTTGCTAGTGAAATCATGTCTGGTCTAGAATATTTTTTATAAATTTCAAATATGTATTTGTACAAGTTGTTTCCTCTTTGAGGGAAGGGATCTGCTTGCCTTCCTTCCTTCTTCCTTCCCTCCCTCCTTCCCTCCCTCCCTCCCTTTCTTCCTTCTTTCCTTCCTTCATTTTTGCCCTTGAATCTTGGTGCCTAGAATAATAACTAGCAGATAGGCAATTAGTGAATGCCTGTGACTGATTTATTGTGACTGTTAAACAGACTACCCATATGACCATGGCAAAGTCTCCTAGCCTCTCATACCTTCTATTTCCTCACTTATAAAATTGGCATAACACTACTTTGCCTGTCTACCTAATAGATTTGTCATGGGGTGTATGTTCTTGTATACCTTAAAGTCTTCAACCATTTTGACGTATTTTAATGATATTTTGTTAAGTGCTCTAAAGAAGGCATTAACAGTTTGAATTGTTTTGGGTCCATAGATGGGTTGAATCAAATACCAAAAATAAAGAAATTTATGCTGACAATAATCTTGAATTGCTCTTGCCTGTTATTAATGAGATTGAGCTTGTTATAATAATGTGCAGTGGAAAAATCAATGGATTAGAGGACCTGAGTTTGGGTTCTGCTTCTGCTGCTTACCATCTGTGTGATCCTAGATGAGTTACTTTACCTTTCTAGGCTTCAGTTTCATTCATTATAAAACAAGTGTCTTGGTCTTGATCAGAAGTATCCAACATGTGGTGCATGGGCTGTATATAACCCATGAGGAAACTGAGGCAAACAGGGTGTAAGGGCCTAAAATTCTAGCTATGATGTCTAAAATCTAATGAGCAGTCGCCTTAAATTAGAAGCTTTAGCAAGAGTTTAGACTTTTAAGTATGACTCAAACCAGATTAAAATGTAATTGGGAAACATTTAACAAGATAAAATAAAAATATAACATTAATATGTGATTTTCTAAGTTAATATGAGGCCTGAAGAGATCCATATGTAAGGCTTAGTGGCCACTATTTGTATTTGAGTTTGATACCACTGATCTAGGTCAAAGCTTCTTAAACTCTGGATCATGACCTCATAACTGAATGTGGGGGTTGTAAAAAATTTGGCAACAATAAAAGGTTATGTATAACTATTTTTATACCTATACACCCAGGGCCACATAAAAATTTCTCAGGCTAAAAAGGGTCATAAGTGGAAAAAGTTTAAGAAGGCCTGTGATCTCTAAAGTGGCCCTTCTAGCTGTGAGTCCCATGATGAGGTTGACAGAACAGTAAAAATAATTAGTGGTATCATCGTAATTATACTGAAACTTACCTCTTCTTTGTGTACGATACTAATTTGGAAAAGCCTCCCCTAGAGTTTTTGAGAAGAAAGTTAGCATTAAGCTATTTGAAGAAAAGGGAAGAAAGGAGGAAGCATTTATATAAGGAACCTACTATGTACCAGGCACAGTGCTAAACACTTTTACAAATATTATCTCATTTGATCCTAATAATAGTCCTGCAAAGTACATACTGTTATTATCCCGGTTTTACAGTTATGGAAACTAAGGCAAATGGGTTAAGTGACTTGCCCAAGGTCACACAGCTAGTAAATATCTAAGGCTGGATTTGAACTCAGATCTACCCAGTGGGATAAAGTACTGGGTCTGTAGTCAGAAAGAATCATCTTTGTGAATTCAAATCTGGCTGTAGACACTTATTAGCTATATTACCCTAGGCAAGTCACTTAATCCTTTTTTGCTTCAGTGTCCTCATCTGTAAAATGAGCTCAAACAACTGAAATAACTAAACAACTTCCTGATTGTAGGCCCAACACTGTATCCACTTTTATCACCTAGATATCTTATCAGGAATTTAAGGTTAGAAAGATAAAGTTCTAAACTTCCATGGATTTGTATTCTCATCAGTGTATTCTCATCAGCGATCACTGAATCAGATCATAATCCAACTATACTTTCTCATTTTATATAACTTCTGTCAATCAAACTTAGAAAAACCCAAACATTTGGGGGGCAGCTGGGTGGTACAGTGGATAAAGCACCCACCCTGGATTCAGGAGGACCTGAGTTCAAATCTGGCCTCAGACACTTGACACTTATTACCTGTGTGACCCTGGGCAAGTCACTTAACCCTATTTGCCCCACAAAAAACAAAAAACAAAAAAATTTTACTAAGTTTTCTCTTTACCCTAGGCATTATGGTAGATGCTAGACAGAAAGATATAACAAAACAATCTCCTCAAGGAGCTTACATTTGACATTTGTTTTGGAGGGATCAGACCTATGAGAGAACTAAGCATATCTCTTCTGAAACTGAAAAGCAAATAAGAGTTGCTTTGAGATAATGAAAGATTAAGCGACTTGCCTACCTTCACACATACTCTATGATCAAAGACAGGACTGATACACATTGGTGCTGCAAATTCCTAGGCCTGCTCTGTATTCAATAGACTCTATCTCCTTCAACATTTGTTGTTGTTGTCATGCTCTTTCAGTCGTGTCTGAATCTTTGAGACCCTATTTGGGGTTTTCTTGATAAAGATACTGGAATGCTTTGCCATTTCCCTCTCCAGCTCATTTTACACATGAGGAAACTGAGGCAAACAGGGTGTAAGGGCCTAAAATTCTAGCTATGATGTCTAAAATCTAATGAGCAGTCGCCTTAAATTAGAAGCTTTAGCAAGAGTTTAGACTTTTAAGTATTTATTAAAGTGCATCAGAAGTTAGTGAAGAGAGAGAGAGAGAGGGGAAAAGCAAACTTCATCCAACTATCTAAGAGGGCCCAGCATCTGTCCTTCTGCCAAGCTTCAGTCCCAAAATGAAAAGCCTCACTCCTCCCAGAAGCCTCCTGTGAAACAGGAAACAGGACCATACACAGACACACACACAGCTCCAAGCTAATTGATTGGTAACACTGATTGACAGGACCCACGGCAGGGGGACATCACTTCCTTCACATCTGACCTTCAAAACCCCAGAAAAGGTCACTTTCAGATGCTAAAGTCACATGCTTTCTTTTCATGGGCAGAGCTCACAGTGTCCCTCCCAGCAGGGGGTGCCATTCCAGTTCTCACAAGGGTAAAGGGACTTGCCCAAGGTCATACAGCTAGTAGGTATCTGAGGTCGTTTTAGAACTCACAAAGATGAGTCTGACTCCAAGCCCAGCACTTTGTCCACTGTGCTACCTAGCTGCTCCACTTCTTCAACATACCCTTCTCCATTGAATGTACTAGAGTTACAGCTCCAGGTTTTTTAACATGGGTATCCACTTTGTTTTTCAAGTACTAAAATTAAAACAATAATGCCATTACTTAGGGACAGAATGTCATTTTATTGAGCTCTGAATACAATAAAGTTTCCTCTGGGCAGAAAATTGAAAATTGATTTAGTCTGCTTGCTTTGGGAAAGTAACACTACTCTCATGCAAACTGAAACCATTCCTGCCTGAAGTGCAATGTCATATTCAAGCCAGAGTCAAAGCTGCTGACAAAAGGTCAGATTTGTAACAGTGTCATATGACCTACAAGTAATCTTTGGTTTGGATTCCATCCACAAGTCCCCTTCAGGCACAATCTACATAATAACAAAGTGAAATGTGCCATGGTACACACCTCCAGAGAAAATATTCTCAAGCATTCCACCATGCCTAGGCAGATGCCCAGGCCAAATCATTAACTGTGGAATTTCTGCAAGTTCCATACAATTGTCACTGGTGGAGAAAAGCCAATGAATGAGTCCTAGGGGTGCCGTCACCATAGGGTATCAGCATTGCTGCTAATGCCCAAAGAGGAAAGGACAAGGCTAAATTCCTTTGGCAGGAGACTGAGGAAAAAAAAATCTGTGAAAGCCAAAATGCCAAAGGTTGTGTTTCCAGAAAAAGTCTTTCAAAACCACCAAGTTAAAATCCGTGGCTTGAAATTTTTCCTTCAAACCCCCCAAAAGATATACCAAATGTTTTGTGATACAAACAGTAGCTATATAAAAAGTTAGCAAATACCATATAATATATACATGTTAAAATGCATACTGGAATGAGCAAGTCAAAGCTATTAAGGTTGACGTTTTTAAATTTGTTTTTACGGGGGTTAGGGATGTGGAGAGCAGTCAAGCAACAATTATCATGAGCATACAATCACTTAGTTGTTTTATTTTGGAATGGAAGTGGTTGTCAATTCTTAGCTTTTTTGTCCATGAAGGGCATGATCTGACATTTTTTACCAGAGTCAAAAAAGTTTTGAGTACCAAGCTCAGAAATATACTGTGTCATCTGAGCCAACCTGTCTAAATTCAGAGAGCCACATCATCAGAATCAACTCATTCAGATGTCCACTGCAGCATGGTGGGGGTAAAGAACTGTTAGTGGATGAACTACCCACACAAATGAAACTACAGGTCTTTTGAAGTATTAAAATGTAAATTATCAGTTTATGGAATTTTAGATCCTGGGGGACCTCAGGTTACCTGGTTAGCTCAATTTCAGACCTATAAAGTCAAAACCTTTAAATTACCAATATCAAGATCCTTAAGATATTGAGAGCCCAGGGCAGCTAGGTGGCGCAGTGGATAGAGCACCAGCCCTGGAGTCAGGAGTACCTGAGTTCAAATCCGGCCTCAGACACTTAACACTTACTAGCTGTGTGACCCTGGGCAAGTCACTTAACCCCAATTGCCTCACTTAAAAAAAAAAAAGATATTGAGAGCCCAGGAACAATTTCCATAGTACTATAGTACTATACGTAGAAATATGTTTAAAATGTAGCCATACTTCTATTATAGTTATGATCAATGTAAAGTTATTCCTCCTCTTTTCATTCAGTGTCTCATGCTCTATTGCCCTTGGAGACAAAAGCTATATTTCAGATGTGGGTTGGATTCGATGGAGCAGTGTCAAGCAAGACCAGGGAAGAGCAAATAGGCTCAGCTAGTTAGACTGGACTGTAGAATATATTAAGAAGAGTAGTATGAAAGTACGGCATAATATTCCAACTGCAAAACAATTTGGTCTCCACTTTCCATTCAGTTCTGGGTTCAAGTGATTGTCTATCTTCAGTACTAGTCCAAGATAGAGATTTATTATAGATAAATATATGTATATTGGGTAACACATTGAATTAGTCTCTCAGCATGCATAATATGAAGAATGGATGGAGGCAGTATGCATATGAACATAGGCCTATAAGAGCATATACATATATACATGCATGCATGCTGCTGGGCTAATTTAGCATATTGTCTGACATCTTTTGAAAATTGTTTGAATTAATCTGTCAGTTTAGAACACACACACACACACACACACACACACACACACACACAGAGTACATTGCCATAAATCTTGATACAGATATCTTGGAGTACTGCTACAGATAGAAGAGACAGAGAAACAGAGAGAATGCAGATATATTGATATTCTAATTCAGTGGGCCAGCCATCCAACTTCATGCCATAATTTGGACAATAAATGTTCTCTATTCTCTTGGGTTTTCCTCTATGACTTACTAAATGGATCATTTCTGAGTGGTGCTGGGTCTCATTAAGGAGGCCCTGTATTGTCTGAAAGCTTGATGCAGTCAACATTGTATTATCTGTAAATGTAGTGTCTGTAGAACTTTACTACTTAAATTAAGAAATCACTTCCCATTGGCCCTTGTTCAGTAAATCTTCTATGACAGTGTCAAGCACATGTCTCCCTGATTTATGCCTTGTTTGCTTTGATATTCAAAGAATATCAAGCTATTTCAATTTTGTATGATCTTAGTATATTCATGGGAGACACTTTGGAGAATTGTTATGAAGATGACATTTTGCCCTCCTAACCAAAATGCTATGCTATTGAAACAATAAGTTCAAAAGTTAGCTATATATTCCAAGTCAGTTCAAGGCTTCCTAAAGCCATGATGAAAAATCCAGTAGTGGTCAGTTCTACCCTTTTATTTGTTATTATTTAGGGATTTAGGTCTATTTTGTGTTTTGGGAATCTTTTCTGCAACTTGGGCTTTTTCCTATAATAATGTAATGGAGGGGTGGCTAGGTGACGCAGTGGATAGAGCACCGGCCCTGGAGTCAGGAGTATCTGAGTTCAAATCCAGCCTCAGACACTTAACACTTACTAGCTGTGTGACCCTGGGCAAGTCACTTAACCCCAATTGCCTCACTTAAAAAAAAATAATGTAATGGAACCATTCATTTTTTTCTTCGCCTGATCTTTGAAAATGAGCAAATAAGTACTCAAGAGAGGCATAGAAGGTATTAAGCCAGTAGATACCTTACACATAGACAGGATAAGTGACCACCAACTGTACCTAGAGTGACTTAATGGAGGTCTAGAAGAGTCCTCTGTCTTCTCCTTATATAAAGCACTCACCGCCTCTTTTGGATCTAAAGATCTTTTTACCAGAGGATGAAACCTTTCTTTACACTGCTAAGGAGAAGGCTTAAAATAGTTACCCCTGGGAGAAGTGAAACATGTATGTAGTGTGAAGTTAAGATACAGATGCCTAATTGATTCTTTTCTGAGTCTAGAGATTGACCAAGGAGGGGAAAAGAAGGAAACATTAGAAGGTATTTCTGTGGATAAATGGGAAGGAGAAACAGGGGGAAAAGGCTGTCAGGACCAAAGGCAACTTTCTCTACTTAACATTTTTCTGAGGAATAATTCTTCATGCTGTGATAATCCTTTTTTGGATGTTCAAGTAATTTATCTGCTCATAAAATTTAACTCTCTCTATAAGGCCTCACATACCATTATGCTACTAACCTGATTAACACCATAAACGCTTTCTAGTAAGCAATAGTTATTGATCACTCACTTATGTAGAACACTATGAAATAATCGCTGAATAGAGAAAAGAAGGACATAGAAGCCCATTTCCCTACCCTTAGGAATTTATGCTATCTTTAACTCATGCATCATGTACAGTGTTCTAACCATCTACTTCAATGGGATTTTATAATAAAAGGGAAATTATCAGATTAAAATAATCTAAATATAGGCTTTCTTTGTTGCATGTCTATTCATTTCTCTTATAACTGTCATCCTAACAAAGTAAAGAGATAGTGGGGATCCATATAATAGGGTTTCCCCTATCAGGATATCCAATTTTTTTTTTTAGGTTTTGTTTTTTTTCTTTTTGAGGGGCAGTGAGGGTTTAGTGACTTGCCCAGGGTCACACAGCTAGTGTCAAGTGTCTGAGGCCGGATTTGAACTCAGGTCCTCCTGAATCCAGAGCCGGTGTTTTATCCACTGCGCCACCTAGCTGCCCCTTTTTTAGTTTTCAACATTTATTTTTATAAGATTTCTAGTGCCAATTTTTTCTCCCTCCTTCCCTTCCTTTCCCCCTCCCCAAGACATCAAGCAATCCAATATAGGCTATATACATACGATCACATTAAACATTTCTGCATTAGTCATGTTGCAAAAGAAGAATCAGAACAAAAGGGAAAAACCTCAAAAAAAGAAAACAAGTAGAAACAGTATGGTACGATCTTAATCCAGAGTCCACAGTTCTTTTTTCTGGATGTGGACAGCATTTTCCATCATGAGTCCTTTGGAATTATCTTGGATCATTGAGTATACCCAACTTCTAATCCACCATGTGATCTTGGATAAGTCCTTTCCCTTGCTCTGAGTCTGTTTCCTCTTCTGTATAATAAAGAGGTTGGAATAAGCAATTGCTAAGATTCCCTCCATCTCTGACTTTTCTGTGATTCTGTCAAATGCCCACAAGATATTGGATAACCATGAACCAAACCAAAACTGAAAGTTCTCCCAGGAAATAAATAAAACCAGTTTTCTCTGCCCTTCAGCTGTAGTGGGGGCTTAAAAATGTTTGAGAAGTTGAATTGAATTGAATTATGAGAGATCTCAGATCATTTATTTGCTTGTGAACTGAAACAGTATCACTGTATTCTTATATCCAAAGTTACAGAGTAAAGCCCCCCCCCAATTTAATTGTTAGGAATAAAATGCCTGTTTTATTTTTTTAAATAGTGCTATGGTTTTAAAATAGTATGGTGATTTTTAAATGGTGCTATGATTTATTTAATCTGGAGTTTGCTCCAGAGAAGTGACCAATCATATTTTGAAAAACATTGACAAATGGTGCAAAACAATCTGAAAAGAAGTAGGTAATATTGTTTCTATTAAAAATGATAATTAATTATATATCTGCATAGCACACTGGAGTTTACAAAGGCCTTAAATGTACATAATCTCTTCTGATCTTTGAACCCCTTAAGGTAGGCAAGACAAGAGTTATTTATTCATATTTTACCAGTGATGAAACAGACAGAGAGGTGAAGAGATCACATGACTACTAAGTTCCAGACTTGGGAATCTAGCCCAGGTTTTCTGATTGCTGGGTTTTCTCTTTCCAGTCTATTATGCTGCCACTTAATAAAACCATTGACCACATTCTGTTGACCTAATTATAAAGGATGTGAATTTTCATGAAGGTTGAATTAAAGAGAGGACTAAGGCATAGAATGCCACAAGTCTGTCCTTACTTCCAGTCCATCTTCTACTCAGCCTTGAAGTGATCTTCCAAAATCTCAGGTCTCAACAATTCATGCCCCTCCTCCTGCCCCCCTACTCAATAAACTCCAGTGACTCCCTATCACCTCTTAGAATCAAATCTAAACACTTCTGTTTGGCCTTCAAAGCTCTTCAGAACCTGCTCCCATCCTACGGCCTTAAAGTGTAGTCTTACACCTTACACCGCCTCTTACATACCTTGTGATTCAATGACAGTGACCTCCTTGCCATTCCTCACACAAAACCCTCCATCTCCAGACACCAGACATTTTTACCAACTGTCTCTCATGCCTAGAATAGTCACCTTCCTCATCTCTACCTCTTGGTTTCCCTGGTTTCCTTTAAGTCCCAGCTGAAATTCCAGCTTCTACAAGAAGCCTTTCCCAATGCCTCACCTAGATGCTTAGTAAATGTTTGCTGATCAATGAATGGATAAATTTTAAAATAGAGAAAGCACTAGATTTGGAGTCAAAGGAACATGGGCTTGCCACATATTGTTGTGTGACTTGACTAAGATACTTTACATCTTGGGGTTTCCATTTCCTCATTAGTAAAATGAAGTGTTTGGACTAGTAAGAATCCTCTAAGCTCTAGATACCATGATTCTAAAGCATGCTACCTTTTAATGATTAGAAATTATTTGTAATAATAGTGTTGGTTTTTTATATTTAAGGGCATTATTACTGAATTACTTAATTTTACATATATATGCATGTGTGTGTGTGTGTGTGTGTGTGTGTGTATACCCATAACCCACCAGGAAAGAAAGCAAATTTAGCAAGAGAGAACAGTTTCTCTTAGACTAGTGCTTTTTGTATTGTGAAATTCACCTGATCATGAAGTGTGATTAGACAGAATAAAATATACTTACAGGACAAGGAAGAAGTCAGTTTCTAGTTCTTAGTTCTAGATCCTTCTAGTGTAACTGAATTACTTTATTTGAAGTATTATGATTTCCCTGAAAGGTTCAGGCGTGTCCCCCCACCTACCAAACACACACATACCCTAATGTCAGTTAAAAATAAGTTTTGGGGGCAGCTAGATGGCACAGTGGATAGAACACCGGCCCTGGAGTCAGGAGTACCTGAGTTCAAATCCAGCCTCAGACACTTAACACTTACTAGCTGTGTGACCCTGGGCAAGTCACTTAACCCCAATTGCCTCACTAAAAAAAAAAAAGTTTTGATTCTATGACATTTTGAATGGTCTAATTCACTACCCCCATCCCTGAAGTAGGGGGCAAGCTATTTACATCAATAATTTGGGTTAGATTATGATTTTATTTTATTTTTTCATTTAAGATGGATCCTGGAATTCTGAACCTCAAAAAGTCATCAAATTAGGTGTCCTGCCAGTTAGAAGTCTACTAATGATGGAAGATACGATATGGGCAGCATCCGGTGGACAAGTTTTTATCATCAGTATTGAGACTCATTCTATAGAGGTAACATCTTTTAAATGCGTTATTTTGATACTATGCAATGAAATAGACCCAGTGAACATATCCCTGAAAAAAGCCAAGGACTCCAGCTTCTGATACTGCCCAAACAAATGAAATCAGAAAGCCATTTGTCTGAATGAAAGAGTTTCAAAAATACTTGATAAACTAATGAGAGCACCCCATATCCCAAACATGTGGATTAGGCTATAAAATGATGTGTTAAAATCTTCTAAAATTTACTTTAAAATACTCTTGCAAAAATAGGTGAGTTATTTTTGGGGGGAGGGTGAGTATGTAAGTTTCCCCAGACTACATAATACCCTCTCCTACTGTTCAGTCTAAGCTTAGATAATTTTTTTTGCAGTCATTGCAATTAATTACTCCAGAAAAATACATTCCTATGAGCCTCTCCCAGTAGGTAACTAATAGCAGAAACAAAGCCTATTCCATTTCCTTAAAGCCCTCTGCCTGATTCCTTTGGGAGCTCTGAGTGTAGACATTAGATGGCTGCTTTAAGGGTTCCAAAGCAGACTAAAATCTAGCAAATGATTTTTCTAAACTGATTAGGTATTCAGTGTATGTACCCCAATAGAAAAGTAGAATGGTATATAGATGAGAGGGAATACTGGACTGGGGTCAGGAGACCTGGGATTCTTGAGCTGTCTCTGCTATTATTTAACCATTAACTAAATCACCTTGGGGAAGTCACTTCCCCTTTCTGGGCTTCAGCTTCCTGTTCAGTGAGGGGGTTGAATGGGTTGCCCTGTCATTTTCATTCACTCTCTAAAATTTTTTTCAGATTGTTTTGCTTGTTTTATTTATTTCAGAAAATTTCTGGATATTATAGAGAAAAACTGGTTTAGATTTAAATTGCATATAGCTTCTTAAAATACTGTAGCTTAGGATATCATTGCAAGTTTTATGTCTTCCAGCCTTTATTCCATTCTTCATACTACTGATAGATTAAGCTGCCTCCTGCACAGGTGAGGAAGTGCCACTCCCCTGATTAAAACTGTTATTATCTAACAAAGCCCAAACTCTAACAGTTTATGATTGAGGATTTTACCCCCTGGCATCCTCTCTATCTTTTTTGTCTTATGATATTCTCCCAACACACTCACTTCAGTCACTCTGGCCTAACTACCCTCCATCTCTCATCCAACACACCCCAATGCCTTTGTTCTTGCCAACTTCTGTGTCATGTTGTGCTCTCTCTAGTCAAACATCACCTCCTCCAATAAGCTTTCTCACCTCAACCTCCATTTTGAAAATGACTTTTTTCTCCTTTGAGCCTCTTTGTACTATTTGGTAAACTATTACCATTATTATGTTCTGCGTTAAAACCATATAATCATGGTACTGTTGTGTAGGCAATGCATATTTCTTCTACAAGTACCTTCCTTGTTAAGCAACAGTCCTTTATAAAGCACTTATTAGAAGCCAGACTCTAGATGCTAGATGTAGGGTCACAAAGAAAAAAAAGGGAGGCAGCTCACAAAATATGTATTTAGCACTTAGGATATGCCAGGTAGGCACTGTGCCAAGCACTGGGAATACAAATACAAGCAAAAAAGACAGTGCCTATACATAGACACTTTATATTCTGAGGGAAGACAACAAATAAAAGGGAACAAACAAGGGGGGAGGAGGTTTGAGAAGCCATGCAAGGTTTCTGAGAAGGTAAAGTCCAGTGAATGAGCTGGGAATTTCCTGGAAGAAAGAAGGAAGTTGGGGAGTAGGAGGAATGAGTTTAGGGATGAGGAGGTGGTCCTGGTTCTTAAGCTTGGATTGAGGGATGGATGATGGCCCAAGGACCAAGTTACTCATATTCATAGAAGCACATCACCAGGTTGACAACTGGTTGGTTAAATTTTGTGGCCATAATATGCCATTAAGAATTAAAGAATTGGGCAGCTAGGTGGTGCAGTGGATAAAGCATTGGTCCTGGATTCAGGAGGACCTGAGTTCAAATCTAGCCTCAGACACTTGACACTTACTAGCTGGGTGACCCTGGGAAAGACACTTAACCCCCATTGCCCCACCCCCCTCCAAAAATAATTAAAGAACTTGAGACTGGAAAGGACTTTAGTGGCCATAGAGTTTAATCCATCTACTAAGTCATGAAGAATTTGTGATCTAGATTAGTTGAGGGAAATAGCCACACTAACAAAATCTTGGGTCTTTAAAACATTGGAGCCTTTCCTAACTCCTCTTAATTCCAGTGCCTTCCCTCTATTAATTATTTCCTGTTTATCTTGTATATAGCTTGCAGCTAAATGGCCCAGTTGATAGAGTTCTGGGCCTGGAGTCCGGAAGACCTGAGTTCAAATCTGGCCTCACACATTAACTAGCTGTGTGACACTGGGCAAGTCACTTAACCTCTCTTTGCCTTAATCGACTGCAGAAGGAAATGACAAACCACTCCAGTACCTTTGCCAAGAAAAACTCTTGGACAGTAGGGTCCATGAGGTCACAAAGAGTCAGATATAACTGAACTACTGAATAACAACAGTATTTATATAATGTCATATCGTCCCTAAAAGATTTTAAGTGCTATGAGAGCAGGGACTGTATCTTAATTATCCTTATACGTCCCCTAGGGCCCAACATAGTGTTTGGCATATTATAGATGCTTAATAAAGGGGTTATTGAATTGATAGAAACTATTGAAAACAGTATAGTACAGTTATCCCTTCCACATTGTGACTTTCCACATCATGGTTTCAATATATTGCAGGTCAGCATAAGAAATTAAATGGGAATTTTGGGGGAGTTTGGTGGAAGCTGCAGATGATATGCAAAGGCCAATAGATGAAAGAGAAAAAGTTCAGAAACTCAGAAATGCATAAAATATATGTATAATATCAACATATTTAATATGTTAGTAGCATAATAATTCAGACTTCTGTAGTATGAAGGGAGGGGCAAAAAACTTTATGTGGATTTTGCAGATTGTGGGGGCACTGTGCCCCTAACCCCTAGGATGTGGAGGAGATAACTGGGATGTGGAAGGAGTAACTGTATAGTGGCTAGGGAGCTATCCCAGAAGTCAAGAAGACTTCAGATCAAAAATGGCCTCTGATGCATATCAGCTGTGTGACCATGGGTTAGCAACATAATTTCTTGGGGCCAATAGGAAACTCAGCAAGTCAAAGATCTGCATTGTAGGAGGAATCTCCATATGGGAATTTCTTGCACCAATTGGAAGGAAGAAAGGAAGGAAGGAAGGAAAGAAGGGAGGGAGGAAGGAAGGAAGGAAGGAAGGAAGGAAGGAAGGAAGGAAGGAAGGAAGGAAGGAAGGAAGGAAGGAAGGAAGGAAGGAAGGAAGGAAGGAAGGAAGGAAGGAAGGAAGGAAGGACTCCAGGTGCAGCTTTTTATCCATTGTGCTACCAGCTGACATCGTTTTAGAACCAGAAAGAATCTTAGACGTCTTTTAATCTAATCCCCTCATTTTATAATAGATAAGGAAATATAGAGGCCAAGAAAGAAGTTCCATATCTTGCCTAATGTCACAGGAGGAGTTGGTGGCAATGTTGAGATTAGAACCTTAGTGTCCTACCTACCAGCTTTTCACTACTTATCATGAGCCAACTTCTTTTTCTTTTTCTGCTGTTTAATAGCTTATAACCATGTAATACTTTACAACTCATATTTCCCCCCTCATCAGAGGTCAATCCATTAAAATATAAGAGAAGGCAGCCTACACAGAGCTGTGGTTTCAGACAAAGGTTTATCATAGTATAAGAAGAAAAATTTACTCTAATATTCCAAATTTTCCTCAGGAAATTTAAAAATTCAAACTTTTTTCCTTTGTCAAACAATTAGTAGGAACAACCCCCAGTATAAGAATAGCATGTATCATCTTGCCCCTTCTTCTTCCTCCTACTCTTTTTCCTCTGGTGTTATATAGTCATTAATTAGTGTTCTGGGTAGCAATGAAGTCTTATTTCAAGCAGTTGATTTTTTTTTCTCCTTTTCTATGCTCTCCCACCTGCTTTAATATGCAATTCTTAGATAATAATAGCATGTTTTTATAGAACTTTTGCAAATGGTTCTCTGAGGGAGGTAGAATGTATAATATTGTCCCCATTTTATAGATGAGGAAACTGAGGCTCAAAGGGAAGGGAATAAACATTTATATAGTACCTACTATGTGCCTGGCACTGTACTAAGCACTTTTTACAAATATTATTTCCTTTGATTCTCACAACAACCTTGAGAAGCTAGTGCAATCATTATCAACATTTCTTATTTGGTGAACCTGGGGCAAATAAAAATAGAATGATTTGTTCATTGTCACATGGATGATAATTGTCTGAAACTAGATTTGAATTTAGGTTCTCCTGACTCCAGACCTAATACTCTATTTGCTGCATCATCAGCTGCCTCTAGGTTCAAAGAAGGAAAGTGGCTTGCCTATGACTGACCATGGTTACTTAGTGATGGCCTTGAGTCTTCCATCTCCTCATTCATTGCTGTTTGCCTATATTATGCTGCCTTATAATGATGTGTGGTCTTTTTAGAACAAGAAATTAACTTTGTATCTGCCGGGATTGTGCTTCCCTCTTACAATGCAAAAATAATTCTGTGACAAACAAGTGAAATTCTTCATTTTAAAAAAAAATTAATCTTAACACTTATTCAACAACCATCTATTAAGCAACCACTATATACCTAGTGTATATAGCCAGGGCCCTGGAGAGGACACTCCAGCTACTCCTCATGGGGTAGATACAACACGAGATGCGGCAGTTACCAGTTATAAGTCACTCAGGAACTGCGGCTTCCGTATCGGACTGCACAGCCACACTGTGGCCTGTGGCTTTCAAGGCGCTGATCCATGGTCTGTAACTGGTGGAGGCCTACTACTACTATATACCTAGTCAAAAAACATTTATTAAGCTCATACAATGTGCCAAGAACATTCCAGCACTTATTTCAGAATTTAGATTACAAAGAACAAATCAAATGATCCCTGCCCTCAATGGAATTATATTCTATTGAAATCTAAGTAATTCTCTCTCTTATATTATAATTATAATATTATTAATTTATATTATATTATTATATAACATAGTATGATAATATCATTATATATAATATTCTGCAATGGCATCATTATATATTAGTTATATAACTTATTTTATGTAATCTATTAACATATTATGTATGATATATAATTATATGATATAATAATATTAAATTACAGTATAACATGTAATATTATAATTATGCATTATAATGTATAATGTTAGGGGCAGCTAGGTGGCGCAGTGGATAGAGCACCAGCCCTGCATTCAGGAGTACCTGAGTTCAAATCCGGCCTCAGACACTTGGCACTTACTGGCTGTGTGACCCTGGGCAAGTCACTTAACCCCAATTGCCTCACTAAAATAATAATAATAATAATAATAATAATAATAATAATAATAATATAATGTTATATATATATGTTAAAAAGAGAGAGAGAAAATGAGAAAATATTTCTTTAGTTTCAACCAAGACATTTACAGGTTGCTATTCCCTCTCTTCATGTTTTCCCTAATTCTAACATTTTCAGAATCAGCAATTTACTTTTAGATTATCTAAAAATGTATTTTAAAATTTGGCTAAGAAGGTAGAAGTAATAAAATTGTGTTCAAATGTAAATCTGCTTTATAAAGCTCACTGACTACAAGCTAGCAATTGTTTTTTTTAATGTTAAGGATAACAAAGGTCTGGCCACTTTCCTTGACTTTTGAATAACAGGATTCATTGTGCTGGTCTTGTGCTTGAGAAACCACACCTTCCTTCTTGGCACAAGGATGGGGGTTTGCGCTCATGCCTGAATTTTCTCTATACTGGGGGAAGCCTGTGCAAAGAGATTTCAGTTTTACAATATATTGGTGAAATAGTGGCAGGCCATGCTAGGTTTCACTTCTGGAGAGACAACTCTATGTTATATGCCCAATAATCCTGGGCTTGCTATAGAAAAGAAAGGTTTCAGAAAGTGAAATGGACTTGGGATGAGTGGGATGAGGTAGAAGTTGTTATCAATGACTTCAAAAGCATTGATCTGATATTTGAAGCTCTAAATAGCTTTAGGGTAAATGTATTCTTATGTAATTTGGTGAAGTTCTAAGGTAAAGTTTAAAATATATACTGTTTACATAATAACATGTAGAAAAAGTAATATTTCTGATAAATAGAAATAATGGGAGGGGCATTTTGGTGATTAAAGGAAAGAGCATGGGATTTAAAAGGTTGTTCTTTAAAATTTTGCTTTCAATCTGGATAATTCAAGAAAAAAAACAAGTTAGTTTCAGTTTCCTGGAAACTTCAGGTGAAAGCTTCCCCTCAAATTAGCTGAATAATTGCTTCCATTCCTATGGTTTCATGTTGTAAATCCACACATGGGATACATGTAGACTTTAAAGGCCTCTAGTAGTTAATATAGTTCATGCCAGAATAATCTGATAATTCTGTTCAATTTACTTATTTGTTCCTGCAAGATACATGGTTACTGCAAGACTTTTCAATTTAAACTTACTATTCCCCTTCTCTCTTCTGAGTCTGCTAGAATAGTGCAACTGGTATCTCTAAAGTGAAGTGAATAAAAGGAATTTTTTTCTTCCTTTGTTCCTTTGTTCCTTCCTTCCTCTCTTCTTTTTGCATCCTTCAAATAAATTGTAGAATGAAATACTAAAAAATGAGAGTTGATGCATGTTAACATATAATTTCTAATTGGTCATGTCCTTGAAATGTATATTTTTCTTTTTGTTTTTTGGGGTCATTATAGAATACTCCTGTAATTGCTATGAGGGACAGCTGGCCAAGAAGTACTTTGCCACCAGCATCATCACCACCACTACTCTCTAACTTTCTGGAAATAGGAGAAGCTGAATCCTCCCACACCATACTTGTCTTTGCCTGGGAAGTTCTGTCTGTGTAGAGTCATCCCTTTTGGTCCCAACTCTTAACTGCCCACTTCCTTCAGAGGTTCACAGATTTAGAGCTGAAAGGGACCTTTGAGGCAGTCTCGTCCAATTCCCTCATTTTACAGATGAGAACATAGAGATGCAGGAGGATTAAGTGATTTGTCCAAAGTCACATAAGTAATAAGTGTTGCAAGTGAGATTTGAACCCAGGACCCCTGAAGCAATGCTCTTTCCATCATACCATGTCTTTTTCTCTCTGTGTCTTTCTCCTGTTTATCTTGCTCATCCTCTCTTCTTTATCTCCTCTCTCAGTTGTCTGATTCCAGGAACCTGTTTTCAAAGTGATTTTCTCTAGCTATCATAAAACCCAGTGTATGTACCTGGTTACATTTGCAGTATTTATTTCTATTTTACTTTTGTGGGGTTTTTGGTTTTGTATTTTGTGTGGGTAAGCAGGGTATTCAGACTTGTTATTTCATCTGTATTTGAAACTCCCTAGAGATCAGTAACTCATCTGTAAATTTAGCCCAAAGTCACTCAGAGATTAAATTAATAACTTTCCCCAGTTCATACAGCCATGCATGTGAGAGGCAAGAGTTAAACCCCTATCTTCCTGTCTCAAAGACTAGCCCTTTACCCAGTATAACACATTGTGTTTCAAATTTAACACTGTGTTTTCATTATAACACTATTTTAACAACATGGTTAAAACAAAAATAATCATTAAAAACACTACAGCTCTTGAATTTTTAAATAAGAAAAATTTATCAGCATATTTTAATAGTTAATTGCTCTGATACAAAAGTTACAAAAGGGGAAAATGTGTTAAAAATGTGTTTATTCAGTGTGTGTGTGTGTGTGTGTGTGTGTGTGTGTGTGTGTGTGTGTGTTAATTTCAACCTCTTAGTAGCAGAATTTTTCCCATGTGCATTTTTTATTTGGACTGGGGAATGTGTAGGGAGATTATACCAATTAGTAAAATGCAGTTCACAGAATAAATGCCTGACTATGAGACTACTTTTCAGCTTGATACATTCCCTAGGAGAATTCATGGTGGATTGTTAAATGACCTGAAAGGAAAGTGTAGTTAGGTAAGCTCCTAAAATACATTAAGGGAAGGGAAAGAAGGAGGAAGATAGACAGACCAAGAGAGAGCCTTAATGACCAACATTGTTACCATTGCTGAACAATTGTCTTAAAATAGTAAATTTCACACACAAAATACCTTTTAGAATCTAGAGCTAGAAGAGACTTAAAAGTGTACAGCTTTAGCATTTTATTTTTTCTTAAAAATATTTTAAAGGAACAAGTACTTATTTTCTCTCCCCAACAACATTCCCCATTGGGGAAAAAAACTTGCAATAAACACATAATCAAATAAAACAAATTCCTACATTGGTCATGTCCAAAAATATGTCTCATTGGACATTATGAGTTCATTGCCTTTTTGTTAGGAGCATTATTCGTCATTACTCTTCTGAATTTGTGGTTGGTCATTGCATTGATATGAGTTCTTAAGTCTTTCAAAGAAAAATTTGGGAAGACTTGTATGAATTGATTAAGACTGAAGTGAGAAGAACCATCAAACAACCGATACAATGAATTGATACATCATAAAGACAAATAACTTTAAAATATTTAACAACTTTGATCAACATATTTTGACCAATAACAGTTACAAAAGGTTGATGCTTCCCACTTCCTGACAGAAGTGTGAAGACTGAGACATATGCTGTTTTGGGTTGTTTTGTTTTGTTTTTGCTGGACAATGAGGGTTAAGTGACTTGCCCAGGGTTATACAGCTAGTAAGTGTCAAGTGTCTAAGGTAGGATTTGAACTCAGGTCCTCCTGAATCCAGGATCAGTGCTTTATCCACTGCACCACCTAGCTACCCCTGATATATGTTTTTTTTATGTGAGCAAATTTGGATTCATTTTGCTTAACTATAGATATTTGTTTAAAATGATTTTTTAAAAAATTAAAAATGATTTTTTAAAAATTCAATTGGAAGTGGATAAAGCACTGGCCCTGGATTCAGGAGGACCTGAGTTCAAATCCAGCCTGAGACACTTGACACTTACTAGCTGTGTGACCCTGGGCAAGTCACTTAACCCCAATAGCCTCACCAAAAAAAAAAATTTCAGTTGGAGTGAGTGGAAGAAGGGGGAGAAAATAGGTTTTTATTCATTAAAAATATTCAATTGAGTCTTTCAAAGTTGTTCGGCTTTACAACATTATTAGTATTGTTTAGATTGTGATTCTGGTTCTGTTCACTCCAATCTGCACTAGTTCATGCAAGTCCCCCCAGATTTCTCTTCATCCCTTTATTATTTCTTATGGCACAATAGTATTCCATTCCATTCATTTGTCATAATTTGTTCAGCTGTTCCCAAATTAATAGGCATTCCCTTTATTCTACTACTTTGCCATTACAAAGAGTGCTACCATAATATTTTTGTATAAATGGATCTTTTTTTTCTTTTTTTGATCTCTTTGGTGTATAGTGATATTTTTAGGTCAAAGAATAGTAAACTTAGGGATATAGTTCCAAATTGTTTTCCAGAATGGCTGGTCCAGTTCACAGCTCCACTAACTATGCACTAATGTGCTTGTTTTCCCATAGCTCTTTCAGCATTTATTATTTTCCTTTTCTATCAGTTTGGTCAATCTGATGGGTATTAGATATAACCTCAGGGTTGTTTTAATTTGCATTTCTCAAATTATTAGTGATTTGGAGAATTTTTTTCTCTTGATATTAATAACTTTTGTTTTTCTTAGAAAAGTACACATTTATATCCTTGAACTATTGATCACTTGAGGAAGGGGAAAATATTTGCCAAAGGTAACAAAAATTAGTGTCATAGCTGGCACTCGACCTCAGTTTCTCCTATTTTTAGGTTCAGTTGCTTTTCTACTATGTTATCCTTGAGTATATTTGTCTTCAGTAATCAAGATAGAATTTAATTTTTCAAAAATATGTTTTTTTATTTTTATGCATTGTGAGTCATTTAGTAGTAGGCATGAAACATTCTATAAATAAGAACAAAGCCTGTGATTCAGGGATTCCTTATAGCCCTGAATGTGATCATTCATTCATTTTTATTGACTAAGTATATGAAATTTCTATTTTGGGTTTTAGTTTCTTCAGGAAAATTATGCAAATAAAGTTTTCATAATGGGAAACAAAGATTTCAAAGTTTAAAAACCCAAGACCATTAAGCCCCATCATGAATTATTAATTTTTTTCATTTGCATGAGTAGACTTAGAATCTGGAAAATCTGGATTCAAATCCTTCCTCTAACATTTAACATGTACATTGTGAGCATGTATAATTTATATAATTTCTGTTAGCCCCAGTTTCCTTAATTGAAAAGTAGGGAAAATAACCTTTAGAACTTACTTTAAAGGATTTCTGTCAGGCTCAAATGAGATGAGATATATAAAGTACTTTGAAAACTTTGAAATTTTACAGAAATGTCACTTATGAGTAATGGTATTATGATTAATTCTATTCAATTCAACATACATGCATTTGGATCTGACTGTTTGCAAAAGCATTGGGTTAGGCACTGAGGATACAAAGATGAAAATTAAACAATCCCTGTCTTCAAGGAGATAGCATTCTATTTGATGTAGATTCCTCTTGAGATACCAGATGGGTAGGGAGCAGACAGAATATATGGAAATAAGTATAAAGCTTATACAAATTGATTGTTTTGGGGAGGAGAGGGGGAAAAGGAAGTACTGGGGTGCTGCTTTAAAGGAAGCTAGATATTCTATGAGGCAGAAGTGAAGAGGGAGTATATTTAAGAGGAACCACTTCTGCATAGAGGTGAAATGGTTCAATTTTTTTCACTTTAACTTGCATAGTTCACCTGATAGAATGGTTAGGTGTATTCAGTTGAATGACGACCCAAATTTGGTATCAACTTGAAAAGAGGTCTCTCGTGAAGTATTTCTAGAATCTGTGCTTAATCCTGTGTTACTTATTAACATTTTTATCAATGGCTTATACATCTGCAGAGGACAGAAACTGAAATGGATATCTTACAATGGGTGAAAGAGAATCCAAAATGTTCTCAATAGTCACATCATTCATTAGCATTAATAAATACTAGTTTACTGACTGATGACATTATAATGAAGAGCCAAATTAGATAAAATTTAATAACAGTAATGTAAAGTCCTACACTTGGGCTCAAAAAATCTATTTCAAAAGTAGAGATGACTCTTTGGGCATAATTCTAGATTGCTCACCAAAATGGTTGGTACAGTTCACAAATCCAATAGTGAATTCGTGTCCCAATTTTTCACATTCCCCCTAACATTTGTCACTTTCACCCTCAATCATTTTAGCTAATCTGGTAGATTTAAAATGATATCTCAGTGCTTTTCAAATTTGCATTTCTCTAATCAGTAATGATTTAGAGCATTTTTGATATGACTTTAAATTGTTTTGATTTTTATTGGAATTGTGCTTAAAGAGTTATTAAACTATCTATACCATTTGACCCATCAATAACACTACTTGGTCTATTTTCACAAATGATTAGGGAAAAAGGAAAAGAACCTGTATGTTCTAAAATGTTTATAGCAGTTCTCTTTTTGGTGGCAAAGAACTAGAAATTACAGAGATGCCCATCAATTGGGGAATGGCATTGGGATGGAATACTATTTGCTATAAGAAATGATGTACTCAATGATCTTAGAAAAAAACATGAGAAAACTTGCACAAAATAATGAAGAATAAAATGAGCAAAACCAAGAGAACATTGTTTATAGTAACAGCAGTATTATTTTAAAAATAACTTTGAGCAAATAAGTCATTTTGACTATTATAAATATCCAAATTAACTATAAAGGACATATGAATGTCCTTTCTCTGCATCCAGAGAAAGAACTGATAAATAGAAGTATGAATGGAATAGTTTTACATACATGTACATATACATATAAATGTGTGTGTATACATGCACACACACACACATATACATACATACACACATACACCTATTTGTGTCTAACAGTGGCCATCCCTAGAGTGGGGTGGGAGGAGAGGGAAGAAAGAAAAAGGAAAAAAGAATTATATGATAAATTTATTAGTTATTTAATAACTTTGTTGTATATTTAAAAGGAATAACAAGTTGTACATAATAGATTTGCAGTTTTGTGTGCAACAATCTTTTTATACTATGTTATAGAAATGCTTGTTTTATTCCATAAATTAAAAATAAAATAAATGTGGGGGGAAAATAAAATAAAAGAAATAGAAAAAACATAACTAGAAAAAATAGCAGTCCATGTAGGAAAAAAACAAACAAACAAAACACTGCATGTGGAGTCAGAGGACCTGGGTTCCCTAGCCATCCAAATGATCTTGTTTCTTCAAACCTTACTTCTGATCACTATTTTTCAATGAACCTTCAGGCTAGCTAAATTGATCCACTCACTACTCCCTGATTACACATTCCTACCTCCCATGCTTTTGTCCATGCCATTTCCTATGCCTGAAATAAAATTCCCTGCCATCTGCTTGTCTAGATTCCATCCTCTCTTGAAGACTCAGCTTAAATCTCTTCCATGCCCCCGTGACAAAGAGGCAGTTTGATATCATGGAAAGGGCAGAGTATTTGGAATCCAAGAACCTGTGTTCCTTGTGTGCCTTTGTAACCTTGGTGAAGTCAGTTGATCTCTTGACTCAGATGGATTCTGTCATCTGTAAAGTGAAGGAATTAGACTTCATGACTTTTAAGATTTCTTTCAGCTCAAAAATCTATGCACCTATGAACTTTTTCCAATTTCTCAAGCGCTTGAAGATATCTTCCAAGTCCTGTACTGTTTCTTTGGAACTCTCCAAGTACTGAGGTAAAGAAGAAGCCAGGTGAAGTCTAAGTGATAATCTCATTTCTTCCCATGTTATTCTTTTGATTTATATTGAGATCTTCTCATCATACATACAGAACTGAAGGGATCTTAGCAGTTATTCAAACTCCTCATACTATAGATATGGAAATTGAGGCCCAGAACCTAAGTGAGCTGTCCCAGATTAAAAAAAATAATAATAAGTGCAGAGCCAGAATTCAAACGCACGTCCTCAGATACCAAATCCCTTCCCCTTTCCATTGTATCATGCTGTGTCTGTGTCATGATGGAGGAGGTATCTAAGCTTAATCTTAAATGAAGAATGGAATTTAGACATGTGGAGAACAGGCACTTTTATTTTAGGCAGGGGAAGCAGTATGGACAAAGGTATAGAAGTGGGAATGTGTGTATAGGAAGCAATAAGTAGACAAGTTTAGCTGAAATGAAGGGTTCCTGTGGGCTGGCTAGTGGTAGATTTGGAGAAACATGATTTTTTTAGTAAGGATTTGAATGCCAAGCTAAGGAATTTGAGCTCTATCTTATAATTATTTGAAGGTTTTTTGGGGGGAAGGATGAAAGGAAAGGTTCAGAATCTGATTATATATATATGTGTGTGTGTGTGTGTGTGTGTGTGTGTGTGTAGAGATATACATGTTATACTTTATATTATATATACATATATATAATTTTAAAGTACTAGTGTTATAATTTCTGCTCAAAGTGAAATGGGCTAGGCCTAACTCTCTTAGACACAGATGACAGTTTGACTGAAGTCCAGGATTTTAGAGCTACACAACTTGAGGTTTGAGTCCCAGTTGTTCCACTTATTAGCTCCATCTGAACTTTGAAATAATTCAATTAAGTTCTTTGAGCCTCAGTATCCTTGTCTATAAACCAGGAATAGCTCCTGTTCTACTCACCTTACATTGTTGCTATAAGATTCAAAAGGTAATTATAAAGTGGTTTATAAACATAGAATCCTATATGTGTGAGCTGCTACTATTCTTTTAACAGTTCTCAAATGACTTATTTCCTCACTCTCTGTGCTGTCTCCCATTTACCTCTCCTTCCTCGCCTCGTGCTGGTCCACAGGCCAGCTCACATTATGGCTGCAGCTATTAGCCTCCTTTGAAATTCAGATCTTTCCTCTTTCTCCATCTCCCAGGATTCAGGATGATTTCTGTGAGCTATGAAAGCTCCAAGTGCAAACTTTTGAAGCACATAAGCATGCTGCTATGGTTGCAAAGCAATTGTTAATTCTACCAAGTGCCTTCAACTTTTAGAAAAAAAAATAATATCAGTAACTTGATTATATTGAACTCTCAGTAATCTAATTTCCCAACAGACACAGAACTGTCTTTAGTGGTAAAATACTGATCATATCCACCCCTTCAATCAGTGAACTTCAGTGGCTTCCTATTATTTCCAAGATCAAATGTAAAATTCTCTGTATTCTAAGCCCTTAATAAGCTAGCCCCTTCCTACCTTTAGAGTATTCTTCTACTTTACTCACTTCTACACACTCTACAATCCAATGACACTGGTGTCTTGCCTGTTCTCCACACAAGACAATCTGTCTCCTGACTCTACATTTTCTCCAGCTGACCCTCCATGCCTGGAAATCTTTCCCTTCTCATCCCCACTTCCAGGCTTCGCTGACTTCCTTTAGGTCTCAGCAAGAATCCTTCCATACCTCTAAGATTATTTCCAATTCACTCTCTATATATCTTGTGTCTGCATAGTTGTTTTGTATGTTGTTCTCCCCTTTAAAATGTGAGGCCTTGAGTGCTTAGTCAAGGGTTGTTGACTGACTGTCTAATAATTTTAATTATGTATTAGATCACTGAAGTTGCCTGCTGAATACTCTGGAGATGTAGTTGCATGCTTTGTATCATATGCTAATAAATCATACTCCTTAAAGATATGTATTTTCAAGGGAATCACTTCTTAGGAGAAAAATATAAAATTAAGAACTATAGGAAACTTCTGCTTCTAGAAGTGCTATATGGTGAAACTGTATAAGCATTGAATGTTTTTTTTTTTTTATTTCGTATCTCCTTGTCATTCACTTTCATTTCTCCAGAACCATCTAGAGGCCCATCAAGAGGAGGGAATGGTGATCTCTCACATGGCAGTTGCTGGAGTTGGCATCTGGATTGCTTTTACATCTGGTTCTACTCTCCGTCTTTTTCACACAGAGACACTAAAACATCTCCAGGACATCAACATAGCTACTCCTATTCATCATATGTTGTCAGGTAACTCGTTTGGTTTTTCTTTGTTTGTTTTTAAGTGTGATTGTGTATGGCTCTGTGTGGGTGAGGGTTTATATGTGTTTCCTTCTAATAACTTGAACATCAAACTTCATTCTGTTTGGTAGAATCCATTCTGCTGCTTCTTGGAAGACTACAAACTTTCCTCATGATGCTTGAGAAGTTCTGTTTCAATAAATCCAACAAGAATTTGTGAAACGATTATTGTGCTCAGAATACACACTGTACTAGGATTTGAGTGAAGAACAAATTTTAATTGAGACATCTTCCTTGCTCTCTTGCAGCTCACAGTCTAGTAGAAGGCATGAGCCACCACCCCAAATAACTAACACATAGTATTGCATAAGCAATGAGTTAGGGAGTCATGAAACAAAGTGCTACTTGGGATTAGAGGGGGAAGTTATTATCAATTTAGAGGATCAGAGAAGACTTAACAGAGGAGGTAGCATTTAAGAGGGGGTTTAAAGAATGGGAAGGAATTTATCAGGCAAAGAAGGAGGAAGATATATGATACATAGGGAACAGTATTAGCAGAGGCATGGAATCAGGAGGGTTGACTGGAATGTAGGTAGAGGTGGATGCTTGGTGAAGAACATTCTCAGTGATTTAAAGCAGCATTTTCTCTTCAACTTTGCCACCTGATTTTTAACTTGTAGTCATAGAGAAGTGCCATGGTATACTGAGACCATAAGTAAGTTTTTGCTCAAGGGCACACTGGCAATATATGTCAAAGGTGGCACTAGAACCAAGATTTTCCTGAGAGGCCAGCTTTCTTTCCACTGTGCCTCACAGCTACTCAGAGCTTGTAGAGAGGGGAATAATGTGAGATAAAACTTGAAAGCTTGAGTGTTTCCACAATATGAGGGGCCATAAATGTCAAGCAAAGGCATCTGAGTCTGACTTGGTAAGACACTAGGGAGCCAGCGAATTGACATGAACAGATCAATACATATAAATTATTTTTGTCTAATATAAAGTACGGATTGGTTGAGGGGATGGTAAAGTTAATTCAGGAAGAATTGATGAGAGGCTATTATGATACTCTAGGTGGGTGGTGATGAGAAGTTTCAGTTAAATGACAAAGTTTGAAGCCAGACTATAGAAAGGTAAAAAGAAAGTGAGTGGAAAGGATGTGGTAGAACGAACAGTTTAGCCACAAAAGGAAGGAGAGATAGTAGACAATAGCTAAAGAGGAAGAACATACACAGCAGGTGACGGGTTTTTGAGAATGGGGAAACATGGGCATGTTTGTAGGCAGAAGAGTAGAGGTCAGGAGATAGGAAAAGAATGAAGATCAGGAGAGGCAATTTGCTGGAAAATCAGGATGGAATGAGATCACTTCTGCATGTAGAGGGATTGAGCTTGGCAAGGAGAAGGGCTACCTCATCTTGTTTAAAAGGAGTGAAAGTGTGGGAGGGAATCCAAGTGATATGATATGAAGAGAAGGGAAGAAGAGGGAGGTCTTGGTGAATGGAATCAATTTTTCCCAGTGAAATATGTGGCAAGATTCTCATCTGAGGGAGTAGGGCAGGGGAAGGAGAGTTATGGGAGATTGGAAGAAGGATGAAATGTTTTTGAAAAACCATTGTGGTAAGTGAGCTAATGAATTGATTAGGGAGGTATAAAAGGATTGCCTTGCTGCAGTGAGGGCCCACTTGAGATTATGTAACATAAATTTTTGGTGGACCTAGTTCACAAAGTTTTCTGATTTTCTTCAGCTTGATTGAGCAGTATGTCAACAGGACAAAGGATGGGAATAATTCAAGGCTGAGGCTTGACTAAAAGATATGGGGGAAAGGGACTTAAGAAAAGAGGACAGTAGAGAATAGAACTGGTTCCAGAACTTTGGAACAATTTTTTTCTCTGTATAACAGGCTATCAGGACTCATTATCCTCTCAATAAGGGAAAAGGTCTTTTGTGGATGGATGTTTTACAATCTGATTACTGAATTTGTTTGTTTACCTTTGTATAGCTTCAAATGGAAAGTGAGTTTCCTCACTAAAAGTTACTCTCCCCCAGTGTTTTGTATTCTTCATTTGTTGTATTATCTTGACCACATCAAGATTTTTTTTCTTCTTAGCAGTGGTTAGCAGATTTTTTTGTTTGTTTCAATCAGTCTTCTCAATGTTCTTACAACTTAAAGAGATTTACACTGCATTATAGAGGGATTGGATAACAGCTTCCCCAGGTTCCAGGTCTTTCTGAAGACTTTTGCTTATTCTATTAGGATTAATTAGACTAATTAGGTTATTTTGAAGCAAAATTTTTATCAGTTATTAGTGTTGTTTTACATTTTTTACTTTCTTTTTGTACTAATGGTCGCAATCCTATCATGTGATCCTTGAAGTGCCTCATTTCCCCACACCAACGGTCACTGAAATGTCTTTAACAGTCATTGAAGAGCTACAGTTTTGCATGTTTCCTCGGAATAATATCTATTATTAAAAACAGCAGAATTGGGGGCAGCTAGGTGGCAGAGTAGATAAAGCACCGGCCCTGGATTCAGGAGGACCTGAGTTCAAATCTGGCCTCAGGCATTTGACACTTACTAGCTGTGTGACTCTGGGCAGGTCACTTAACCCTTATTGCCCCACCAAAACAAAACCAAATTGCTTGCCTTCTCAAGAAGGAGGGAGGGACAAGAGGGATGGAGAGAATTTGGAACTTCAAATTATAAAAAATGATCATCAAAATTGTTACATATACCAAGTAATGCTACACCACCTTAACAAATGTCTGTTGCAGAATTTGAACCAAGGTCCTGCCTCCAAATCAAGTGCTCTTTGTTTGTCTTTTTGGTAAGCAATTAAGTTAAATACATTTTAGTTCCTGTAAGCTTCTTGGCACCAAACTAGCTGCCTTGGGGTGGTCTCACTTTTCAGGGAGCTTGCATTATAGTTTTTAAAAAGAAGGGGAGCCTACAGGCAACACAGTCAAAATCTATGTAAGACACTAAAGAGGCCATTTAATTAGGAACAAAAGAAGTGATTTTGGTACATATAAAAATATCTGCCCACAGGGGAATTCACTGTAGTAGAATTTATTGGCAACCTAGTTAAGGATGAGGGTGAGGAGAACTACTCCTGGGTGGTAGCAGAACCTCACCATCTTTTTACTAAGTAACCTCCACAACTTCTCTGCCCCTTGGATCATCTGTAGAATGGATTATACTTTCCATTTATGTATTTTATGAGGATTTGTGGTGATGAAATGAGATAATTATGTAAGCATTTTCTGAAAAGGGCCACAAGAATTCTTTAGTTGACGATTTAGAGTATTAGTTGAGGGGCACTAGAGCTTTATGGAAAGACTATTATCCAATACAGATGGTATTATTTGAGAACTTAACTCCATTCTTTCTTCATGTTTACATTAATTCTCCCACTGCATATGCTCCATTGACTTTAGTGCTACAACATTTATGCCAAATGTTATTTCCTGTTGTTGGAGAAAAGAAAATGTATACCTTTCTCTGGCTTTATTTAAAATGCATTTCTGTGTTTTCTTTGAGATAAATAAATGAGGCTCTTACTGTACAAGGTAGTAAGTAAGATATTTACTTCTAGCAATAGCTCCCCTTGGGCAAAGGAGTCTACTGTTGCTCCACAATAATACATTCATGCTTTGTCATACACATCAAATTAGTCCCCAGATTACTTCTTTTAAGGTCAAAGTGCTATAACTTACATAAGACTTAAGAGGGAGAATTATATTAGGAAAGACCTCAAGATACCATATTTTAAACCTGAGATCTATTTCAATTATTCTGGGGGGAAATTCTTCTGCATGCTTCCATGAGTCTGCAAGATAATCACCAAAAAAGGTTATGAGTCAAGAAAGTAGGAGGTTGCTATAATGAAAATGACGAGATGCAATGGAAGCTTAAAACACAAAAATGGAAAATCCTTTGTTAAGCGCTTAAGTAGTATCTGTGGGTAGGTGAATGTGGGGGGGGGGAAATAAAAGGAAATTTAAATATTTAATTAAATTTTTTTTTTTTGGTGTTTTATTGGAACTTTAAATAGCTAGCTTAAATATCTGATAAAGAGACAGGGGGCAATCAGATAAATGGAATTGTGACTTGGTGGATGATAGAAAGGTCCAAAATATCTCCTAGATTACCTAGCCCTCATTTCAGAAATGCCCCTAGAATAACTTTTTGAGTATAAAGAGTCTCTAAGAGGAAACCCAGCATGATGGATAGAGGGCTTGCCTAAGCCTCACACACCCTCAGACAACCTGGGTTCATGTCCTGCTTCTGACACATATGAACTCTGTGACCATGGGCAGGTCAATTAGCCTTTCAATACCCAGGCGATCCTAAGACTATAAGATACAGAATGGTTCTTAGAGCTTCTTAGAAACACTATATCACAGGTTCCGATGAAAAAAGTTTGTCTAGAAATCCTCTGCAGAAATGTAAATCCCTTGACAGTTTAATGAGGATTAGATAATCTGATTGCTCTTTGGTTGAGAGAGATAAACTGAAGTAGATCTGGAACAAAAATATTTTGATAGGACTGCAGAAAGGGTTCTAGAAATCTGGATCATGAAATGCTGCCTGGGCAGGAAGGCAAGTCTTAGTACAGTGAAACAGTGGGAAATTCTGAGTAACCAAGCCATGATACAAAAGGCCTCAAGGCACTTGGGAGCGGGAACCATTAAGAGGAAAAATGGAATGGTGCCAAGTACAGGCTTTGTCTGCTTCACAGATTTGCTGAGGGCTGACCCCCTTTTATGAAACATGTTTTGTTGACCTTGAGGTTGGATATAGGGTCTTTGCAGGAATTAACAGATAGCATATATGACTTCTTTAGCATTCTGAATGAATTCTCAGCTATTTTGATAGAATAGAAAAATGAAGCATTGAAATGACATGTAAATGATTTCTTCTTTTTAAACCACAAACTTATTTACAGTCTTTACTGCTCTAAAAGCATACTGACACTTTGCAACAGTCCTTGAAGTAAATGTTTTCACTGAGCACACATGTTAGTGAAATGAATGTTTGCTATTGGGATCTCTGTTGTAGCTGTTGGGATAAAACCAAATTAAATTTTTGGTTTGCCAAAGCATGCATTTATTTTTCCAGTTCATAGAAATAATTTATTTTCCCTACATATCAAAAGGTTAGATGTTGGGGGGCATAGGAAATGAGATGCCATTGCAGTGACAAGCCGTCTTGCAAACCTATCGAATGGGTGGAGGGGTTGCTGTGACCAAGCTATTAAATGTATCACTCCATTCCAGTTGGCACAGCACTTGTGGAACAGGAACCAGTGTTCTGGTTGACATCACTCTTGTCCTTCCCACCACAGTTGTCATGGTTTCCAAACTCCTAACAGGCTAGCAGCAGAAGTACTGCTGCAAACTTCCTAGTCAAGGCTTTGTACCACCCACAGGATTTTAATCAATCACTTTCCTCTTCTGGTTAGAAAGAAAAGGGTAGCATTTCTGTAGGCAAGTGTGGGAGGGATTTTTTTTTTAATTCCCATATACACTTTTGCATGTATGTATTTTAGAACCATATTTTAAAAATAATAATTTAGAAATCCTGTCCCTAGCCCAATACCATTAACCACAAATCATTAACCAGTTTTCTTCATGTCCTAAAGTGGGAACAGGGCATGAGAATGGTTCCTCTAATGGATGGACTCAATTGATAGGACCTTTTAGTTGTCATTTAGTCTAATTTGTTTATTTAAAAAGTATAATTATTATTGGTGTTTTTATTTTACATCACATTCATTTCTGAATATATCAATTCTGTTAAGTGATCCACTGAGCTAAATGCTTTTGTTGTTTATCATTTTCAATCATGTCTGACTCTTTGTGACCTCTTTTGGGTTTTTCTTAGCAAAGATACTGAAGTAGTTTGCCATTTTCTTCTCCAGCTTATTTTACAGATGCGGAAACTGAGTCAAAAAGGGTTAAGATACTTGCTCAGGTCACACAGTTAGTAAGTGTCAGGCCAGATTTGAATTTAGGAAGATGAGTCTTCCTGATTCATGCCTGGCACTCTATTCACTGTGCCACCTAGCTGCTCCAAGGTAAATGTAATAAAGATTAGAAAAAGAGAGAAAATCATTTTGTAAAACTAATCAATGTATAGATAGTATCTGACAATATGTGCAAAATTTAACACCTGCAGTTTCCCATCCCTGTGTGTAATTTAAGATTCTAAATGTGAATTCTAATCTGTTCCCCCAGTTTGGGGGAAACTGACTAAAATCACTGATAAAACGAGTTTAGGTTTTTAAGGGTTTATTGAAAGATAGAAAGAGAAAGATTGAGAACAGAATTCCAACAGCCTGGCATTCCTATCTTTCCTCAATTTTCCTGTGAAGTCCTCTGCCGCCACCACCACCACCATGAAGTTAGGAACCAAAAAGACACAGAGCTCTCCGCGCAGGCCCTCCTTCCTCCTTACTGTCCCCTCCCAGAAAATAGGAGACTCCTCAAGTTGATTGGCTGGTAGCCTTGATAGACAGCACCTATGAGCAAATGTCACTTCCTGACACAAGGAAAAGCCGCATGTTCTTGCCCTCTGAGGCATTCTCCTCATGGTGGAGCTTTCCTATAGTAAGTCTCCAGTAGGTGGCATCATTCCAATCATTACACTTGTAATGAAAGGATGGAAGTATATTTTTATATTTTCTCAATTCTTCTTCAAGGCCAACTTTGGATATTCTAATACCCAGTGTTAGAGTTTTATGTTATTTTTTTTCTTTAAATTATTGTAATCATTGTGTATGTTCAATTCCTTGTTTGGCTTACTTTACTGGACATCAGTATAAATAGGTTCCCCAATGGTTCTCTGAATTTTTCATATTCTTTTTCCTTATGGTACATGAATATTCCATTATACTCATGTACCATGATGTGTTTATCCATCAAAGCAATCAATGAACATATAAACTTTGTTCCTAGTTCTTTGCTTCTACCAAAGTACTGTTCTGAATATTTTGATGCTGTCATGGACCTCCTTGGGATCTCTACTTAGGAGTGCCAACCCCCTCACCCTGTATGTGAGGCAACTTAGGCCCAGAAAGGTGTTTAAGATCACCTAAGTATTAAGTAGAAGAGCCAAGATTTCAACTTACCCACTAGAGATGTTTACCTCCCACAAGGTAAAAGTCATGATGAAATTTTCATGAGTCTTTGAAGAACAAACTTAGAAACTTTAACCTAACAAGTTATTTCTGTTTGTAATTTAGAGTTATAAACTGATTAAGGAGGCATTCATTATTTTCCCTGCCTTTTGCTATTTCTTTAATATCCTTACCCTTTGTGTTTCTATTTCCCAAAGATGGTCCTAATAAAGTATAACTTTGAAATGTGATCATCTCTCAAATGTTGTAGTGACTATATATTTATGATACATCTCTTTATGTAACTGAATCTGTAGTTGCTTAGGTTAGGAGATTGCATAGGTGCTAACTTCCTTCCTGACTCTTTTAGAAAATAGCAAGGGCTTCCTGAAAACCTACACAGAGTGGAGAGAGATTGTAAAGATAACATTTCCTATGTACCATATAAGTACAGCATTCATCACACAGGTGTTTCCATTGAATTTTCTACCACAAAATAGTCAAGATGCTGTGTTCTTGGAGAAGATCTTAAAGTCTATCTTTGGGACATAGACTTGAAGCAGGGATTGGAGGTAAAGACTTTCTCATATCAAAAAAAGGAGAAATTTTTGTACTAATGGTCACAATCCTATCATGCAATCCTTGAAGTGCCTCATTTCCCCACACCAACAGTCACTGAAATGTCTTTAACAGTCATTGAAGAGCTACAGTTTTGCATGTTTCCTTGGAGAGGGGGAAAAGAAAGTACTGGGGTGCTGCTTTAAAGGAAGCTAGATATTCTATGAGGCAGAAGCTGTTATTGAAATCCCCTCTGACACTGGGCATGTCATAAACAAGAACGAAGATACATATTATAAGGTTACTTTGTATATAGTCAACATTTATTGAGGCTGTCTCCTGTGTTATAATGAGGTTCTCCTATACCTGAAAGATATAATTTGCCATAATTTACATAAAATAAAACTCATCCATGCATATTACCCACAGTCCAGCAATTGTGATATTACTAAATCTTACTTCATCTGTAATTAGCAAGCACATTCTAATACCAAGCAGTAAATATCTAGAAGTCACAAATGGCCAGGACTGAATAGTAAAACCCTGACTTAGAAAATAGGAAGTAACTTTAATGGAATTCTATTTACCTATCATAAGCTACTTCCTGAGGCAGCTGTTTCCTGGTTTTCCATGTGTCACAGGATTTAAAAGGACAGTCTTAATGACCTTTACCTATTTAGTGGAAAACTGATATTGTTAAACGTGTTTTTTAGTCTTAATATAATTGTACCTAATTTTCAAATATAAAGACCCTAAATGTTCTCCCCAAAACTACATTTAAAATAATAATTGCAAACAATTAACATTTTATTACCCATTGATACTTTTCTAAATACTATGCCCCTCATAATAAGAAAACTTGAAAAACAGAAGTCCATTAAATTTAATTTATGAGACTATTTTTAATTAGCAAATATATCTTTTTTCATGCCCCAAGTAAGATGGGACTGATCTTCTTAGGTCGATTCATGTTTTGTTTTGTAAAGAATTAATTGTTATTTGAGGTTTTTATGGCTCGCACTGGCCTGAGGCTCCACAAACTTCGCGGTGCTCCACCCACTGGTTGTAATAAGGTCTGTAATTATCTTGGTTGTTTCCTTTCTGGTAAAAATTTCCATAATTATTCTGGTTTCTCCTGAAAAAATATTCCAGACCCTCAGTTACTTCCCACCTGAGTTCTTGCTTTCTAATTCTACATTCTCTCAATGAGTGTCCTTGTTTTTCACAGTACTTACACACCTTAGGGGTTTTGTCCTGACCTGAAAGTGCTGGTGCCAGAATGCTTTGCTTAGCCATATTGTCTTCATTCGCCTCAAAGATATAGGTGGCAATTTCTTTAAGCCTTTCTACAGCCATATCTTTCCAGCCTGGACACTGTGTCATAAAAAATTTACGTATTTCTGGCAATGATTGATATATGAATGTATTCCATACAATATAGGAATCTTTTGAGTCTAGTGGGTCCAGTCTTGTAAATTGCCTAGCAGCTTCACAAAGTCTATCATAAAATCTATTAGGTTGTTCATTAGGCTCCTGAGCAAGTTTTAAAAACTTTTGCCATTTGTCAGATTTCTTAGAACAGGATTCCATTCCTTTCAGTAGCGTTTCCCTAGCATTTTTAAATTCTTGGAATTGCTGTGGATCATTATAATACCAGTTTGGCTCCTGGAGAGGCCACTCTGTTAACGCTTCCCCAGAGGCCACCAAGGAATTTCCTGCTGTGACAATATCTGCAATTTCACTTGGGGATAGTATAATTTCCATAAGACAAGTGACATCGGCCCAAGTGGGTTGATATGTATTAAATATAGACCTTAACTGCGAAATTACTGACTTCGGATTCTGATCAACCTTAGGTATAAGTTTCTTCCATGCACACAGATCCTTTGGACTGAATGAATGGGCTATATATTTTACGCTGTGCTCCTCTGTGGGCTGTAACATTCTGTAGGGGGAGCAGTTTCTGTTGATCTGATTCTAAAGACTGGTCTAAATCTGTTTCTGAACTCAGGTCATCTCCAATAGAGGGACCTGTACTGGTATCCCTCTGAATACATAGTCTACTATGATCATATCCCTTCCTCTCTTTACAGCTTTTTTGGAAAAAATACCACATTGCAATAATGACAATAACTAGAATAAAATTTATAGCCATTTGAGTTATAATGATAGTGGTATAATACAGTTCTAATTTAGTTGTAATGCTTCCAGTAATATTGTATATGTGCTCAGTGGGAAAGATAAACTCTCCCATACCATTGTTCCAAAGATTTTTTACTGTGTTTATGAGGAGGAAACCAGCAATGCCATGAAAAAGTATTGAGCAGGCCAACAGTTTAAATTGGGACAATATGCTGCCCCAAAATATGCCAATTAGAATATACAAGAGGGGAGCCAAATATTCAATCATGATGCAGTTCAAAATGAACCAGCTTTTCTCTGACCAGCAAGATAAACGCTAAGGTTTTTTTTAAGAGCAAGGGAGATTGCCTAAGGGGCAGTGGGGGAGGGACAAGAAGGTCCCCCAGGTTAGTTGGCTCGTGGCCAAATAAGGGGCTTCCACCTAGAATGCCCAATTCTCCTCCCCCAAACCTAGAAACACCCCACACAGCCCCAGCCAATGGGATGGCCATTCTGACAGTCACATGACTGCCCTCACTAGGCTTCCAATCATTATAATTTTGCCAGGCCCATGTAGGCCTCAGCAAGTGGTGATGACGTGAGGTGCCAGAGCCCTGGCAACGGCTACAACCAGTGGGTGGAGCACTGTGGGGTTTGCGGAGCCCCAGGCCAGTGCGCACCAAGGCATAAAAACCTCAAATAACAATTAATTCTTTACATTTTCCATCATGGTGGTAACTATAGGAAATAAATATATCAGATCCTTTTGGTTCCTGGTACTGTCTTGAATCCATTATCTTGGCCTGTCAGAGACTTGGTAAAAATAGAGACATTCAAAATCCTTAGGATAGAGCTCTCTCAATCTCAATCTTGAATTATATTTTGGTTTGTGTATAAGAGAGTATATTCTATTTTCAGCACTACTTGGTATTCTTTAATGTACTTTATTCATTTTTTTAAAAAGAGAAAAAATATATATTATAGGAAGGCAGTAGGTAGATCCAAACCTCTGTCATCTCCAGTTTGCAAGCTTCTATAATAATTACCATGGCCATCATTGAGCACAGATTGACCATTTTAATTAGTGTGACCCTCATCAAATCAAGTCAACAAGCATTTATGAAGTGTCTGATATGTGTGAGGCACTGTGCTAAGTCCTGGGATACAAAGACAAAAATAGTCCCTTATTTCAAGTTGCTGACAGTCTTAATAGAGGAGACAACAAATAAACAACTTAGGTACAATCAAAATATATACAAAATAAATTGTGAGTAATCTAAGTAGCATTAAAGAGAACTGGAAAATGCTATTAATTGAAGGTAGAGTTTTGGTTGAGACATAAAGGAAACCAGGAATCAGAGATGAGAAGAGAGAATTCCAGGCATAGGAGACAGCCAGTGAAAATACTCAGAGTGTCTTATACAAGGAACAGCAAAGAGGCTAGTGTCACTGGATTATAGATTACGTAAAAGAGTGTAAGGTATAAAGACTGAAAATTTATTAAAGGACCAGGTTATGACAGGTTTTAAATTTATATTTCATTCTTGAAGTAATAGGGAACCACTGGAGTTTATTAAAGGGGGTGGGACAGGTCACATGGTCATACTTGCCATTTAGGAAGATCAATTGATCAATTGACAGGGGTGGGAAGGGACTTTTGTCATGGAGATCAACCAGCAGACTATTACAATAGCAGTCTAGTTGTGAGGTGATGAGGGCCCACACTATGGTGGTGGCACTGTTAGATGAGAAATGAGGGAATATATAAGAGATGGGATAATGAATCTAAAATTGACACGACTTTTCAACAAATTAGAGAGAGTAAGAAACAGTGAGAGGTTGAGAATAACATTTAGGTTGCAAGCCTGAGTGACTGAGAGGATAATGGTTTCCTTAATTTTTGTTGTTGTTCATTAATTTCAGTCATGTACAACACTTTGTGACCCCATTTGGAGTTTTCTTGGCAAAGATACTGGAGAGGTTTTCCATTTCCTTCTGCACCTCATCCTACAAATGAGGAAACTGAGACAAATAGGGTTAATGGACTTGCCTAGGGTCTTACAGCTAGTAAGACAAGATTTGAACTCAGGTCTTCCTGACTCCAGGACTGACATTCTATCCATTTGTACTGCCTACCTGCTCCAGTTCCTTTCGTAGTATTAGGGAAGTTAGAAAAGAGGGGAAGATTTGGGGTATAAAATTGAGTTTGAAGTGTTTATGGGACATTCAGTTTGGGATGTCAAATGGATAATTGGAGACAAGAGACTGGAGAGCAAGAGAGAGATTGATTGGACAGAGAAAAAAGATTGAATCTGTGGGGTATAATGAGATCATCCAGCAAAACTGTATATATAGAGAAGTGAATAGAGCCCAGGAGAGAGCCTTGGGGCACACACTATTAGTTTACTTCACTTCCTGTAAAAGTCTATTTGGGGAACCATTTACTGATCATTTTAGGCTAAGCTTTATGTTGAAGAGCCAAAGTCCATCCTTCAGTTGCCATTCAAGATTGTCATTAGAAATATGATCAGGAAAAAAAATGATAAACCAATCATATAAAAATAGTGAGGGTTAATTGATGGACAGTTCATATGCTACAGTAGCATCCTATGGGGAATGGGGGCAGGGCAATGAGGGTAAAGTGACTTTCATAGGGTCACACAACTAGTAAGTGTTATTATTATTTTTTTCAGGGCAATGAGGGTTAAGTGATTTGCCCAGGGTCACACAGTTTCAAGTGTCTGAGGCTAGATTTGAACTCTGGTCCTCCTGAGTCCAGGATCAGTGCTTTATCCACTTGTGCCACCTAGCTGTCCCTACAACCAGTAAGTGTTAAATGTCTGATGTCTGATTTGAACTCAGGTCCTGAATCCAGGGCCAGTGCTTTATCCACTGTGCCACCTAGCTGCACCCCGCCCCCCAGATTTATTTTTAAAGACCATCATGAACTAATAATATTATATGGAAAATAGGATTGAAATATTATTTTTCATATGAGAATATTCACTGCTTGTTACTCCAAATATTACAGATTGTCTCTAGCACACAGCTCACCTAACATATTTAAGTTTAAAAACTGTACAGAAACTCTAGGAAAATTTTGGATATTATCCATAATCTGAGTTAACTAGATTTGAAGGGAAAAAGGACCCCAAACAGGGAAAAAATGTTATTCATAAATGTAAACTTACAAAATTAGAGAATGACAGTTTCAAATTGAGGTTATTAATTATGCAAGTGAAGGCAGTGGGGTATATTGAATAGGGTGTTGGACTTGGAATTAGGATGTCCTGAGTTCCAATCTTAGCTCTTACATTTTTAAGTTTTGTGGCCATGGGCAGGTGACTCACCTTTCCTGAGCCATAGCTAACTCTCTAAGTCTTATCTACTAAAGTATAGATGGGCTACAGTTCTCGAAGAAATATGTTAATATTTAAATTAGAGGCACTAAGTAAGATGTTGTGTTTTAGAGCTGGAGTTGAGACCTAGCTTTCAATCCAGGCTTTGACAGTAATTAGTGTGGTCCTGGGCAAGTTACTTTATCTTTCTAGCCTTCGGTTTCTCTATCACTAAAGCAGTGGTTGTTCAGCCACTCCATTCTTGCCTTCCTCTCCTCCCTACTATTGATTCATCATCTAAATGGGTTGCCCGTATGAACAGCTTTTCTCTGCTTTAGAAAGTTATAAAAGGAATCTATAATTCTCTATATTTCTAGTCCTGACCCCCTTGTCAGAGACAGCATTCTGGCAGACACTTTTAAAATCTTTCTCCTTTCCTGTGATATTCCCCTACAATTACTTCCTCCTAACCACAAATCCCAGTAAGTGTACCCAGATTAGCAGATATCTGTGGTTAACATTGTTTGTTAAGACAAAATAAATGTTTAAAAGTGAAGAGACTTTACCCATTGCTCAGAGGAAAAGACTGGTTTTCCAAAGCAACTCCAAGAAGAAAGAGAAAACAAAGACAGAATTATAGTCTTAGGGTCTATAGTTTATATGTGCTTGGGGCATGGGGGTGGAGGGGGCAGAGAGATAGGAAGAGGAGAAAAGGAAGATATATGTCTGAATCTCTTGCCCACTTGTCCCAAGTAGTCTGACTTCCAAAGTCCTGTCCCCCATTCCTTGTGGCAGCTACCTCTACCTGAGTTTCCTCTCTCCCAACTCCATGTAGCTTCTTATAGCCTCAATTTCTCTAGCTTTTTATTTGTTTGGGACCAGGCTTCCTCTTGGAGTCCGGCTCCTACTTGGCTTCACTTGAACTGTCTTCACTAGTCAGCTGTAGTCCCTCCTACATCCACCTTCCAACTTAGCTGCAATCCTTGGTTTGTTTCTTCTATGCTCTTTCAGAAAACACTAGGGATCCTTTCTCTAAAACTGTGAAAAGGCTCCTCGGTTCTGTTCTCTTGGGATCTCGACTCTGAAGACTACCACCTCCAACATATGAGAGAGAAGGATTGAGTTGTCCTGGCAAGCTAGTTCCCTTTTGACTTCACTTCTTTTTGATGACTAGGCCAAGCACAGGTCTGCCTCCCCTTCTTGAGAGGATTCACCCTATGGTGACTTTCCAATGTATTTCCTAAATCTCCACCTTACAGGATACACCCTAAACAGACAATGAGCAGTTGGCCAATAATAACCAAATGGCTCAGGCATTCAGAGTTCCTCAGTTGGTGGTGGTGTTTTAAATTCTAAGTCTTTCCTTTTGGTCCCAATAAATAAACTTGTAAGGGAATAGTACTGAGGTAATCTGTGCTCTAGAGGCAGGTTCCTAGACTCTTCTGACAATTCAGCTAACTTCTTGATTTTTTCCATATTCAAATGAACTAGTCAAAGTTTCACATCCCTAATGGGTGCAAATGACGCTACTTTCTGTTTAATATCCTTAACAAAGAATAAAAAGGTCCACACCAATCTGTTTTTTGTTTTTTTCTTTTGTTTTTTCTGGGCAATTGGGGTTAAGTGACTTGCCCAGGGTCACCCAGCTAGTAAGTGTCAAGTGTCTGAGGTCAAATTTGAACTCAGGACCTCCTGAATCCAGGGCCGGTGCTTTATCCACTGTGCCATCTAGCTGCTCCAGTCCACACCAATCTGAAACCCTTCACTAGATGTACTGAAATGGATGCACCTTTATATTCCTTTATCTCCATTACTTGCCCGTAAAACTTGAATAGGTGGCCAGATCTAAGAGTCTCACCCTTACAGTTTGCCATAGTAGTATCACTGGATTGTGGGGGGAGTTCTTTGCTAATCTCAAAGCCTCTATATACACCAAATTTATTGGTTTTGTTGATTGCATGCAGATTTAGAAACTTCTTCTAGGGGGGCAGCTAGATGGCACAGTGGTTAAAGCACAGGCCCTGGATTCAGGAGTACCTGAGTTCAAATCCGGCCTCAGACACTTGACACCTACTAGCTGTGTGACCCTGGGCAAGTCACTTAACCCCCATTGCCTGCAAAAAAACCCAACAACCCCAAAACAAACAAAACAAACAAAAAGAAACTTCTTCTAAAAAGTGACAGACCACAGTCATAAAGTTATAAAACCAATATTACTTTAGTTTTTTTTAATAAAGAGACTTGCTCACCTTTAGTAGCTTTGCAAATTAAAGATACCTCCTGACTTTCCAAGAAAATTTTTAAGTCACATTTTCTCTCCACCCTACAAAACCTTCATAAATTATAAAATAAATGTAAATGACATGAGCTTTTATATTAAGAATGAATGTTAACATTTAAAATAAAGTCAGATGTTTCAGGGGAAACAGTAGTAAAAAAAAAAGGATGAAATCTATAGCTAGAAACTGCTGGAGCATGAATTAAGATTTCAAAAGATATTCAATGATAGCAGCTGCTTTACCCTCATGTCCAATGGTTTAGAGGAATATCAGAGCTATAATGGCTTATGTAAGACTAACATGTTTGCATTAGAACTTCCAAAAGGATTTTTGAAAATAAGTTATATTTCTACAGAAAAGCTAAATAAAAACCAAAACCCACAAATGAATTCTAGTTATTTTGGGGGGTCATTTGTTCCTTGATAGGGATAAATTGGGTTGTTGTGTTGGATTGGTCTCAGACAGACACAGAAGAGTTGCTTCTGATCTATTTATTATCTGCCTGCTATGACTGATGCTGAAAATCCCGGGATGAAAATAAAGGAATAGTACTACTTCCTTTAAATTAGAAAAGGAAAAAAGCCTGTCCTTGAAAAAGTGGTTGAGTATATTTTGAAAATAATTGTATTTTACTCTTCCATTAAGTAGCTGTGGCTTAGTGTAAACAGGCACAGTTGAAAGAGTAATGGAATTGGAGTTAGAGCATCTGGTTTAACAAATCATCTCTCTGTTGCTACCTCTATAATAATTAACTTATTCATCCTCTCCAGGTCTCATATTCCTCATCTAGGAAATCAAGAGTTAGACTAGAAGATCTCTAACATCCCTTCTGTCCCATAATCAATGATTCTAAGGTCCAATGACATGGACAATAAACATTTAAGTACCAACTATGTGTCAGGCACTGTGCACTGCCTGGGATACAAAAAAAGGCATGACAATCCCTACCCTCAAGAGCTCACAGTCTAATGAGGGAGACAACACATAAAAAGAAGTTTAAAAGTGGAGTGGAGGTAGAGGAGTAGCCTGCACTGGGGCATAATGAAAGCATAGTGAAGTCCTACACATGGGGTAGGAAATGATAGGAGGAAGTGGGAAGTCACTTCTCTCTTTGATGATATGAGGGAAATGGGAAGTCACATTTCTAACTTTGTTTTTTTCATTACCCAAATGAGAGGACTAACCCACATTAAGTCTCTTGTATCTTAAAAATTCTATAAAAATTAACAATTTCTTTGGCTAAATCCTTGAACTTCCCCCCCCGCCCAGCTGTTAATGCACCACCCTTCAATTACCTTCTCTTTACTTTGTATATATGCATGTGTATGTATGTATATATGTATATGTGTCTACTTAAATATGTTCTTTTCTCTCAGTAGAATGTAATTTTCTCTCAATAGATTATAAACTCTTTGAAAGTAGGGACTAATCCATTAATTAATTCCCAGTGCCTATCACAGTGCTTGGTGTATAGTAGATTATTTATAAATGGTGTTGATTGATTGATATTATATTTAAACATATACTAACGTACACATTGCATTTATTCCAGTTTAATGTATTGATCATATTTTGTAACTGAAAATAACCTCAGGCCATTGACAATTTTTATAGGACAACAGCGAGTATCTGTCACTAGTCTGCTGGTGTGTCATGGCTTATTAATGGTTGGGACAAATCTGGGAATCATCGTATCACTACCAGTTCCTCGTTTGCAAGGAATTCCCAAAGTGACTGGTGAGTGAAGAGTCTCAAATATTTGTGTGTACATAATCCATTTAGTTTTAAGTAAACACTAATTTTAAAACATTTCATTTGCCATAATCTATACAGATTAAGCTTTATTAGAGTTTTTTAGTGTCCTGTGAGCTACACACATCCATATATATACATACATACACAGATGTACGTGTATATGCACATACATATATATATATATTATATATACATATATATGTTTTTCTTATCAATTTAAACTTTCATGAGTTTTCTATTTCTTGATATTACTCTTTAATAGAATGGAGAAAGCCTTTCAAGATAAGAGTTCTTCTCAAATTAACTTCACTGGTAGTAAAAATTTTGTTAAAAAAACAAAACAAAAGAGGGCAGCTAGGTGGTACAGTGGATAAAGCACTGGCCCTGGATTCAGGAGGACCTGAGTTCAAATCCAGCCTCAGACACTTGACACTTACTAGCTGTGTGACCCTAGGCAAATCACTTAACCCTCATGGCCCCACAAAGAAAAAAATTAATTTTTTTAAAAACTCAAAAACTATGGCATGTTTAGAGTCAGGAAAAACTTCAGATATCCTCTAATCCAGAATACTCATTTTGTAGAAGTTGAAAGCTGAAGTCCACAGCTTTAAAAATTCCATAAAAATTACAATTTCTTTGGCTAAATCCTTGAACTTTTTCCTTACTCCCCCCAGCTGTTAGTGTACCACCCTTCAATTACCTTCTCTTTACTTTGTATATATGCAGTGTATGTATATATGTGTATATGTATGTGTCTACTTGAATATGTTCTAGGTGGAGCAGTGGATAGAGCACCGGCCCTGGAGTCAGGAGTACCTGAGTTCAAATCCTGTCTCAGACACTTGACACTTACTAGCTGTGTGACCCTGGGCAAGTCACTTAACTCCCATTGCCCTGCAAAAACAAAACAAAAAAAAAAACAAACAAAAAAAGAATATGTTCTTTTCTCATATACCACAGCTATGAAATCACTTGGCCAACTTCACACAGTATAAAGTTAGTGGGACAAGTAGAACTAAAGAACAGATAACCAGTCCTGTCACTTCTCCATTTCTTGCAATCACTGCATCAAAGCAAAGTAGAGGAACTCAATAGATCATCGACTCCATCCCATATCTGAGTGGAAATGTGCCTGACAAATGGTTTTCCACTTGTACATTGTACAATGTTCTTGTACATTCCAGATGTACATTGATGGAGACTTCATTACCTTCTGATGCAATCTATTTCACTTTTAAATTGCTCTGATTTTTTATCTTTTTTTCTTAAGTTGAGCCAAAACCGATTCCACCCTCTGCTTCTAGTTCTATTATGTATAGGCAAGCAAAACAAGCCTACTCCCCCTGACTTCTCTTTAAATATTCAAATACAGCTACCATTGTGAAAAGAGTATTGGATTTGGAATCAAAAGAATAATGTTTATCTTTTAGCACTCTTAGTCATACCTGAATGACATCCATCAAATCATATCACCTCTCTGTTTCTTTTACCTCTCTTGTAAAATGTAGGTCAACAATCCTTTGGCATACTGCCTCTGTCAGATCTCCATCTTTAAAATAATTAAAATTATTATCTCTTTTATTAATAATAACATAAACTGGGGCGGCTAGGTGGTGCAGTGGATAAAGCACCAGCCCTGGATTCAGGAGTACCTGAGTTCAAATCCGACCTCAGACACTTAACACTTACTAGCTGTGTGACCCTGGGCAGGTCACTTAACCCCCATTGCCTCACTAAAAGATAATAATAATAACATAAACTGAGAACACTTTGCCTTGAGTTAAATGTCTCAGTGTTAAAAATTATTTAAATATATGGGGTGAGGGTGGGGGGATCAAGTCAAATCAACAAGCATTTTTTAAGTTCATGTGTACCAGACTCTCTAAAGGCTGGGCACCCAAAGAAGGGCAAAGGACCATTCCTACTCTCAAAGAGCTGACAGTCTAATGGGGAAACAGCATGCAAACAGTTACATATAAACGATCTACATGTAGGACAAATCTGAGAGAACCAACAGAAAGGACACTAACCTTAAGGAGGCTCAGTAAAGGCTATGGATAGAAAGTGGGAGTGAAATTCTTACTCATTTAATATCAATATACATGGAAAAGCAGTAATGTTCTCTACTTTAAAAATATGTATTTTCTTCCCCTCAGGCAGAGGAATGGTTTCATACCATGCACATAATGGCCCTGTGAAATTTCTTGTTATGGCTACAGCTTTAAACAAGAAAAATAAAGGTCACTCCAGAAACAGTCTGCTCCCCAACTCTGAAGCTCAGGATGAAGACCAGAAGGACATCCTTCCAAATGAGGTATCTAACTCCTGTCTAAGTCAGAGCACCCATGACAACGCAGTTTGGTTAGGGGACTCAGTGGGATCCATTACCCAAAAAAGTGACCTGTCGTCCTCATCTGGATCATTAACCTTGTCTCACGGATCCAGTTCTTTGGAGCATGGGCCAGAGGACAGCACCATTTATGAGCTCTTGAGAGATCCCAATATTGCACTTCATAAAGGGAAGAGCCACCACTTCAAGAAAACAAAGGCAAGCTCAGTATTAGTCATCTGCGGAGGACAGGGGCACCGAAGGGTGAATAAGAAAACCAAGCAACAGCGGCAAGATGATCTGGTTTCCTCTGTTATGGTCTGGCAGATTCCTCTGTTAAATATATAAAAGGGAATGCAGCATACTCAGCAGTCATGGAGTTTGCAATTGAGGATAACTTTGTAACTAAATCATAGAATCCATGATTTAGACTGTGTCGACACTGGTAGGGGTGGGTGGGAGGGGAAAGCACAGTATTTAGGGAAAGCATGTGCAATATAATAGTGGTGGCTACTCTGTCAGGTCACCTATTTTATCCTCTGCTGCAGAATTGGGATTACAAGCACTATGGAAACAAGTTTCAGTTGAAACAATTTTTTAAGTAATTTGAAAAGTGCAAGGAAATGTGCTCCAGTTTTTGTTTCATTTTTATTTTTTTTGCTACTGTAGCTCTTACCCTAAATGCTAAACTGGTTACACCGATTCATCCTTTTCAAAGCTCTTGTGACATAATCGTCCTAAAGATACTCTCAAACTAAGTGCTAAAAATTCAGTATATGGGATAGTGCAAGAAGACTTTCTATTAACAATTCTTAAAACATTCCTACATCTTTTCAGATGTGTGACTATTTATATTTTCTTTTATATATTTCAGAGTAAAATTTGTAACAGTTAGAAAAGGCAGGGAATGCATATCTGTCCATATGTTCTTGTTTGCTTTAATAAGTCAGCTATTTTTTCCAAAGTGATATGCATGTTTTGTATATTTTAACAAAGTAGCATTTTATATTACGTTTTTTCAATAAAAATTTGAGGTGAAAACTGTAGTCAATGTATAATCTCTAAAAATATTCCATAAAAAGAGTATGTTTAAAACAAAATGTTCAGCAAGTAGGTGACTTTCAAACAACTACTACCAAACAACATATTGTTGACTTCTAATATTAAATTATATTAATTCTTTTTTTACCAGACTCCTATGTACTTGCAGTGTTATAAAAGATATATAGTATGGAAAAAAAATATTAGCTATTCCTATTGCAGGGTCTCTTGCATTTGCTGAACTTGGACCAGTGTAGCTATTTCTCCATGCAGACTGAATATTCATTCTGAAGGATTCTTGGTGCTAGCTATTGCGTGTACTTTATTGCTGGCAGTGGGATATGAGCCAAGAAAACTGATAACCTTTTATCCTATCAGGGTTTTTTTTTTTCCTGCAAAATGCACAGTTCTGTGTTCTGTAATTGTACAGCTGACTGTACCATGTTGAGGTACATGAGTAATGCATGATTTACATTTCATTCAAGACTGTGTGTGTGTGTATGTCAATATTTTACTTGCAAAAAGGGCAAATAACTAATGGAGGTATTCATTTGAAATCAATTTCTGTGCACTTTACAGATGGTTTTTTTAGATTCTACTTTTATGATATAGATGAATATTTTCTAAGGTTCATACACATTCTCATGAAAATAATGTTTTAATCTCTCTTAAGCTTTCTAAACGCTTAGGTGCTATCTGATTTGATAAATAAAATCTGACTTTTATATAGAACCAATAATATTATGACTACTTAATTTCCAGAGAATTCAGTGGGAAAATGATATTCTAAGGGGACACTGTCAACATCTTGTTACAATTGGAAATTTATTTTAGTATGCAGTCCTAAATAATGCTTGAAATTAGGAATAGATATTAAGGAACTTGGAAGATATCTTTATACTTACCAGTTTTCACTGATTTTAATTTATATGAAATCAGGATAATTCAAAAACTATAAAATGTTAAATTTTACAGAAATTTTCTAAAGTAAATGAAAGTTGAAATATTTGGGGAAAAAATGATCATAGAATTTTAGAGCATAAAGGGATTTAGAGAGCTCCTGTAGTCTTTTTCATTTCTGGCTAACACCAGAAAGCATCTAAAAATGTTCATTGCCTAAATGGAATGCAACTTTTAACATTTTTTAAACTTACAACAACATTATTTAAAAGATTTCCAGGTCTTCTATAATATTCATTATCTCCAAAGCATAACATCCCGCCATCAAAATGTACTTAAAGCAGCTAAGTGGCACAGGGGATAGAGCACTGGCCCTGGAGTCAGGAGTACCTGAGATCAAATCCGACCTCAGACACTTAACACTTACTAGCTGTGTGACCCTGGGCAAGTCACTTAACCCCAATTGCCTCACCAAAAAAAAAAAAGCATCATTATTTACATTTTTTAAAGCCTAAGTCAAGATTTCAGTTTGGTTTTGTGTAGTTTGACAATACTTTCCAAAAGAAATTATATTCGATTCAAGAGTTTCTCAGCTCATAAGTTTTATTATTTTTTATTTTTTCTAGTTTCCCAAACACTTTGTGTGTATAGACATATGTATATATTTATACATATTCACACAAAGAATCAAACTCCCTCAGAATTGCTCTCTTTCCCTGGGATCTTTGATTTCAAAAAACAAAAACAAAACTTTCTTATTTTGTGGTGAAAATAATCTTGTCAATTTTTTCTAGACACAATGGAATATGTTCCACATCCCAGGTTCACTTTTTGTATTGGGTACAATATTATGTATTATTCACTTTAAGGAGTTTTATTAACAGCAATGACATGCATTTAAATTTTAAAGGAAGAATATGACACTAACTTTGTAGGTAAGTAACCTTTCCTGATAGCCCATGAGAAACTGCATCCATAAAACACAATCCTGAATACTGAGTCCCTTAGTTGATTCAGTCATACAGTGTGATGTGAACAGTTGAGGTAAAATGCATTCATTCATCCACCTTACAATGAATTTAGAAAATCTGCTCAAACACTACTAAACTTCTTTGCCTTAGTAATAGGTAGATATATGGATAAATAGGTAGGTAGGTAGATGGATAGATAGATAGATGATAGATACATAGATGGATAGATATAGACAAACAGAGCATTTATTAAGCACTCACTATGTGCCAGGTACTGTACTACATGCTAGAAATAGATAAAATATGAGCAAGCAAGACAGTCTCTGCCTACAAAAGAGCTTACATTCAAATGGGAGAAGATATCACTTAATGGGATGCTGTAAAGGAGGAGAAGAGGGATAGCATGGTGTGTGGGGGTGGGGATTGTTAAGTTGGAGACCTAGTTTCTAATGAAGTAGAACTGATTGAAAAAATGAGATCATGGTAAGGATATCCCCTGGAAGTAGCACTTAAAAGAAAACCAGTAGCTTATAGGCTGGGTTTTTAACCTTTTTTTTTTTTTTTGATCATGTCTGGAGAAATCTATGAACCCTATTTCAGAGTGTTTTTAAATACATAAAATAAAATACATGTTTACAAAGAAACCAATCACACTAACACACACACATATGTATTTAACAAATTTATATGGGCTTTAGATTAAGAACTCCTTTAGTGGTTTGGTGGTTTCAATTGTTTAGCTTCTTCTGCTTGGGTAGACTTAGTATTATAAGTCAGATAGGTATGGATGCTACAGAAACATCCATAAGCCACAATTATAGAAATATCCATAAGCCCCAGAAAGCAAAGCTTTCTGTAGATTTCGTGAGCCTTGTCAGAAGTCTTACTCACAAGTTTTTTAGGCAAGTCCAATAAGTAGTGTTAACAAAATTCCCCTCCCTACTCTCATTAAGTATCACATTGTTTTGATGTCTAATTTCACTTCCTTATCATGAAAGCCAAATATGCTTTTTGCCTTTAGCATGCCAACTTTGGACTTCTTTTATTACAGGACTTTATTCCCAATATTGTTGTAATAGGTCTTACTCAGATACCTCAGTCATATGACCATGACTTCACAAAGGCCATGCCAGCAGAGCACAATATCTGGTGGTTCCTATCAATCTGGAAAAGCTTTGATGTGAGCCTAGTCTTTGTGTATTGCCTAAGGAACCACATGGCTAAGTATGGACTGTGTATGTAAGTATGTACTATGTGTATAAGTATGTCACATCATAGTTGTGACAAGTTCATGAGTTTTTCTGCCACAGCAACTCTTGAAGACATTCTCCTAAATCATAGAGGAGTTTTGATCTGCATTGGCAAGAAAGAATACAACACTGACTTCTCTTGCAGCCTTTCCTCCCTAGTCTCTCTCTAATTCATATTTTTTTCACTAATGCTACTCTTTTTATAATATTTTAATAGAATAATATAGCTATTTACAAAATACTCCCAATGTCTCCTTGATAAGCTCCTGGATATACCCTAGATATATATCCTCAATATACCCTAGGTTGGGAACCTCTTTGATTTATATTCAACATGTACACTGTGAGTTGCAATGACCATAACATAATGACTAATACCAACAGATCTGAACATTTAAATATACAAAAATGCATAGAAAAATAATTATTTATGAAACTCAATTATGTATAGCTTCTTTAAAAAGTATATGCTAGGGGGCAGCTAGATAGCACAGTGGATAAAGCACCGGCCCTGGATTCAGGAGTACCTGAGTTCAAATCCAGGCTCAGACACTTGACACTTACTAGCTGTGTGACCCTGGGCAAGTCACTTAACCCCCATTGCCCCGCAAAAAAAAAAAAAAAAAGTATATGCTAATGGGAGCAGCTAGGTGGTGCAGTGGATAAAGCACTGGCCCTGGATTCAGGAAGACCTGAGTTCAAATCCGGCATCAGACACTTGACACTTACTGGCTGTGCGACCCTGGGCAAGTTACTTAACCCTCATTGCTCTGCACCTCCCCCCCAAAAAAAGTATGTGTTAAATTTAACATGGTGTTTACAATAATGTTCTTTTTATCTCTTTTTCTGAATTTCCTTTTGTGCTCTAAGTTTGTTTCTGACTTTGGATTTGATTAAAAGGAATGAAAACCTTGATTTACAAAGGTAAATTGTAAGCGGGATTAAAGTTTTGTGAGCAACAATGAGATATGCTTCTATGAAAGTAGACCAAAATGTTGTAACTTAACTGAAAATCAATGCTGCATTTTTAGTTATTGTGAAGAGCATTAACTTATATTTTACTGAGTGATTGTCACCTAATTTTTATAGTTCGGTGCCTTTCTTTGTAATTAATAAGCAGAGTCAAAGAAAGGAGATCCACACACTGGTTGTATCCAGAAAAGCACGTCTCATTCTTCACCTCTAGCCCATTATCTCTCTGTCAAGAAATAGGGGATATGATCATCAATCAGTCTTCTAGAAGCATGGTCTTCATTGAATTGATCAAAGTATTTAAGTGTTTTAAGGTCAGAAAATATCTTCTAAAGTTCTTCACTTTTGAAATCTGCCTTCCTTTCCAGAAGCTCCCACTTTCACTAAGACCCAAGTCTCTTGTCCATGAATTTATAATTAATCAACAAGAATTTATTAAATGCCTACAATATACTAAATGCTGAAAATATGAGGATATGTTAAAATAGCTCCTTCCTTCAAAGTGTTTTCTTTCTATTGGGAGAGATGACAATATACACACACATAGAGATATACTAAAATTTCTAATTTTCCCATTATTGTTGAGGGTAACAACTTTAGATATACATAGATATCAAATCTATTGACATGTAAAATGGGTACAAGATAACCTTAGAAGAAAAAGAACTAGTAAGTAGGAGGACTGGTAAAGGCCTTCTGAAAAAGGCTTTTGAGGTCCTTTGGTGTTCTAAGAGTCAGTGGTGAGAAGGGAGAACATTCTAAGACATGGGGACAGCCTGTGCAAACACACTGTGGTAAGAAATGATGTATTATGTGTGAAGAAAAGCAAGGAGACCAGTTTAGCTGGACTATAGAATGCATGAAGAGGAGTGATATATAAGAAAACTGGAAAGATAATCAGAGGCAAGGTTGAGAAAAGCTTTAAATACAAAGGAGTTTATATTTGAGCCTAGAGGTAATAGGGAGTCACTGGAGTTTCAGGGGTTGCAGGGAGGGGTGACAATCATTTCTATACTAGGAAAATTAACCTGGTAGGAGATGGATGGATTTGAGTGAGAAGAGATGAGGCAGAGAGAGATACTCTAGTCTGCACAAGAAGTGCTAAAGACTTAAATTGAGGTGAAGCCATGTGAGTGAATAAGGGATGTATATGAGATGTTTTAGAGCTAGGAACCATAAGATTTGGCAACTATTTGGATATAAGGGATTATGAGGAATCTAGCATGACACCAAGGTATCATCAAGGAATCTCAGTAACTGGAAGGATGCTGGTACCCTCCACAAAAACGGGGAAATTTAAAAGTGAGGGTGTCTTTAGGAGCATGTTAGTATTATTTTGAAGATGCCTACAGGACATCTGGTTAGAGATACCAATAGTTTGTGATGTTTCCTGAAAAATCTCAGAAGACAAGTCAAATTGTTTATCCCTATATGAATTGCCGGACTTGGCTTGTGGTCATCAGGTCTGACTAGTCTCTGAAAGTCATCTGTCAAAGCCTGGATATATATCCTGGATATATTGATGTCAGTACCAATATAGAAATATGCACAAGATCCCTTTTAATTCTAGTGCCTTTCCTCTTACATTTTTTCTATTTATCATGTTTATAGCCTGCTTTGTATATATTTGTTTGCATGTTATGTCCCCTATTGAAGTGTAAGTTCCTTAAGGGCAGTCTTTTTTTTGTCTCTTTGTATTACTAGTGCTTAGCACAGGGCCTGCCATGTTTATGGATTGATTGTTTAAAGGCTGTAAACAGTGGATTCTTGTATTGTTTGTCATGTAGATAAAGAGCTAACATGATGGTCCTCAGCAGGGAGTTATGAATCACCTTAATTGTCTTTTCTTCCTCTGACCATTATTGGATAACCTCTTTTAATGACACCAGTGAATTGACATTGTCTTTTCTTGGAGCATAAGAAACTGGTTCCTCCTTATAGCATTCAGTTCTGATTTCTATGGGAAGAGCTTCTACTTTGACACTACCTATTTTGGAAAAGGGATATAGAAATGAATTTCTTTTTTTTCCTTTTTCTTTTTTTTTCTTCGGGACAATGAGGGTTAAGTGACTTGCTCAGGGTCACACAGCTAGTAAGTGTCAAGTGTCTGAATCCAGATTTGAACTCAGGTCCTCCTGAATCCAGGGCTGATCCTTTATCCACTGCACCACCTAGCTGCCCCTAGAAAGGAATTTCAACCTCACAGTGTTTCATACTCTACTAAAATACAGAGGAAAACATGTGTTGACACTAGTTCCAAGGTTCTATATCCAAACTTGGATAATGAGAGCTGTAGCCAGGAAAAATGAAAAGATGATCTTCAAAGTCTAAAAAATTACTGACATTAATTGAGCTTAAGAGAAACAGAGCATATATTTTCTTCAATGAATATCTCTTCCTCCAGGCTCTTGTCATCTGTCAATCTCATAAATAATAGAATAGTAGAAAAATCTGCATTTTATAGCAACCTCTTAATTAAACAATAACGTTTTCCAAATACAAATAGTATCTTTATCCAACATAAAAATCTAGAGGTTTCTTTCAGTTGTAAAAAAAAAAAAATGGTACCCAAACATTAATAGACTCCATTGGAATTCATGAAAATATTTGAATGAATAAATGAAAAATCATTTATTAAGCACTTATGTGCCAAGAATTGTGCAAAGCACTGGGGATACATACATATATATATATATATATATATATATATATATATATATATATATATATATATATATATATATATATATATATATTTACATACACACATATACATATACTTATATATTAAAAATAGAGAGTCTTTGCCCTAGAGGAATTAATATTCTAATAAGAGAAAGTAACACATATAGGGAAGTGATTACCAAAGAAGGAATTGTCCTGGGAAGGTGTAAAAAGCTGTAATCACTGCAGTCAAATGGTAATCCTGGCTGGATGACAATATGGATGTGAAGCTAAAGTATGCTCTGGTGTTGAGAGCCATATGTTGATCTAAAGTGATACTTAAATATGGACAAACTCAGTTACCAATTGACTAGGATGATTGAAATCTGAAATATATATTTGTCACACTCTCTTCACTTCAATCCTAGTGAAAATTTTATGGCCCGTGTTGTACAGATTAACTGGAACAAAATAAAATAATATTTATCAACTAATAAAGTATACAAATTTTGCATTCTTTAAAAATATTTAACATGCAATATGTCTTTTTAATACAATCACTTGCCTTACAGGATTTGACATTGAGTTTACAAGATTTTGGCATATTCTTCTTTGACACATATTCATATTCATCATGAAATTACATATCACACTAGCTACTTAGCATATTCTTGATTAACGGTCCATTTTTCGAAATCTACTCAATTATATGTAGTCCATACATTTCTTAACCTTTCACAATGTGTATCATAGTACAAGCTCATGTTGCAGTATTTCATTTCTATTTCGAAATGTCTGTAATTCCAGAAGAATTTTATTTCTCAGTATAGCAATCTTTTTTTTTTTAATCAGAGTTCATCATTCCCTCAGGCGTGACAAGATTTCCAGTCCCACCAGAAGTTTCTTTCTTTCTTTCTTTCTTTTTAAGAAAATCCCCCTATCATTTTTTTTGGAGGATGTTTTATACTCTGATCAAGATCCTTAGATCTTACAGGCTCACCTGAGGTTATCATGACAGTGGTTTGATATAGCCCTGTGAGGGAAAAATTCATCCTCTTCTCAATAATTCTCAGGAACTCAGCAGCGAGGTGACAAAGGCTTTATTTTCTTCTCATGAGAAGGAGCACCCTAGTGTACAGCTAGTGGGTGCCCAGAAAGAGGGCTCGCAGGCCCTGTTTTATACCCTAGTCCCTAACGCGAATGGACCTTCCCCTTTTTCATCACTGGTCAGGGTTACAATCTACACGGAAAAACTAGCTAATCGGAATGCAGTATTCCCACCCCTCTTCCTTGTATGGGCATAACTCAGGAGTGGACCTTATACTTCCTTATATGGACAGAACTCTGGAGAGGACCTAATTGAGACCAGGGCTCCTTGAACCATGTGACCTTGCTAACCTGAGGGGGAGGAGGGGATCTGAGACCTTTGTCCTACAAACAGGTTAGGGGAGTATGACTGTTATATCCACATTGAGAGGAGACAATTACCCATTTCTCACAAGCCCGAAATTTAAATTTTAAAAAAAGGTCAGTCAATAAACATTTATTAAGTGCCTACTACTTGCCAGGCACTATACTAAGTGCTGGGAATATGAATAAAGGCAAAACACAGCCCTTACTAACCTCAAGAAAAATCACAGTGTGATGAGGGAGACAACTTACAAACAGCTATGCACAAACAAACTACATACAGGAAAAATAGGAAATAATTAAGAAAGGGAATTCACTAGAATTAGGAGGTTTTGGAAAAAGTTTCCTGTATGAGGTGGGATTTTAGCTGGAAGTTAAAGCCTGGGAGATGGAGTGTTGTATTTGAGGAGAAAGTGGACTTTGACAGTAAAATTAACTTATACCCATTTTCAGGACTTTACTATTTGACTTTTTTACCCATGAAAAGCATTTTATCTTCATGGCAATAGTTAGCAGCTTTTTTTTTCTTTAATTGGTCCAACAAGACTTCCAACTTCAAGAAAGTCTGTTCCACACCCCAAGCTATATAGGAATCAATAGCAACTATTCCAATTCCCAGGTCCTTCTGAAAGTGTTTGCTTGTTTTCTAAGAATTAACTAGTTCAGGGCTTCTTAACTTAAGGTTTGGGAACTTTTGTTTTTAATATATTAATAATTATTTTGATATAATATGTTTCCTTTGTAATGCTATATATTTTATTTTATGCATGTAAGAACATTAGTGAGGAGGGGATGGTGTCATAGGTTTCACCAGATTGCCAAAGGGGTCCATGACCCACAGAAAAGGACAAAAAGTCCTGAACTAAGCTGTTTTGCAACAGTTTGTCATTTTGGAGGGTGGTGGTGGTGTTTGTTGTTTGTTGTTGTTATCTACAACTACACTTGCCCTTAGGCATCAATCCAATTGACTCTCTTTCTTTGTGCACTTGAATGATGCCCCCAGACCAACAACCACTGGCATTTCTTTCTTTCTTTCTTTCTTTCTTTCTTTCTTTCTTTCTTTCTTTCTTTCTTTCTTTCTTTCTTTCTTTCTTTCTTTCTTTCTTTCTTTCTTCCTTTCTCTCTCTCTCTCTCTCTCTCTCTCTCTCTCTCTCTCTCTCTCTCTTTCTTTCTTTCTTTCTTTTTTTGGTGAGGCAGTTGGGGTTAACTAACTTGCCCAGGGTTACACAGAAAATAAGTATCAAATGTCTGAGGTCATATTTGAATTCAGGTCCTCCTGACTCCACGGCTGGTGCTTTATCCACTGTGCCACCTAACTACCTCAGTGTAGTATTTCTGAGCCATTCAAGAATGCTCTTTAAAGAATACTCATTTTTTTTGCATGTTTCTTTGGAGTTGCAGGCAATTAAAAATATAACAAAAGATATTATAATGTATTGATCATTTCTTACATGGACATTTTATTTACTGGAAGGAGAAGAAAAAAAGGAATTTTGTGTGAAACAGAAAAAATCAGATTAAGAAGTCAAATGACAGTGCTGAGGGAACCTGAAAGAAAATGGGCCCAAAAATAAAAGTACTTGAAGGGAGAGAAGCACATAACTCATAAAGTTACAAGAAGGCCAAAGTGTGAGCGTGCTTTTTAGGTGTGAAAAGTACTACCTACACTTTAGAAACCTCACTTTGGTAATTGAGTGGAGGATAGACTGGAAGGGGAGAGATTTGAGGCAGAAAAAACAATTGGAAGGCACTCTTAAAAAAATCTTGGCATAGTGATGATTCTCTGAACCATGGTGGTATCTATGTGACTGGAGAAAATGAGATATATGAGAGGACTTGGAGGTTTATTAGTAAGAAACTCTTGTTCATTTGTTTGGGGGATTATGGTATTACTGCTTATTAACTATTTTTGAGACCTAAACATTAAAAAGATTAAAGAGGTATGTTGTTTGGATAATAAATTGTTAACCAAAGTTAATAATAATCAAAAGCAAAGTTGTAAGGAAGTTTGACACTGGATTAGTAAAATATGACATGAAGAAGAGATTAGGATACTATCCTAAGGGCACCATCACAGCTAGTTGTACATCTGAGTGGAGAGAGCCTCAAGGTACTGTGTTAGTAAAGTATTAGTATTGTACTGGTAAAGTACCTGTACAATCTGTAGCTCAAGGTATGGTATTGGAAAAATACTGTAAATGGTAAAAAAGGGAGTATTACTTAGAGGCAGTTGGAGAAGGGAAATTTCAGGGTTAAAAACAATGGTCAACATAGTTAATGGAAGGAGGCAGCTAGGTGGCACAGTGGATAAAGCACTGGCCCTGGATTCAGGAGGACCTGAGTTCAAATCCGGGCTCAGACACTTGACACTAACTAGCTGTGTGACCCTGGGCAAGTCACTTAACCCTCATTGCCCCACCAAAAAACAAACAAAACCATAGTTGATGGAAAAATGCTTGTCTTGGAATTGAGGGGGGATTGGATTTGAGTCTCATTCTTAATAGGTCTGTGATCATGAGCAAGTCATTTCACATCTTTGAGCCTCAGTTTCCCCATTTGTAAAATAGAGCTATTGATACCTGCTCTGTCTATTCCATAGAATTTTTATGAGGATAAAATAAGTTCAAATATGTAAAAGTATTCTGAAATAGTAAAGTGCTAAGAATATTTTTCTAAGGTCCCATTTCACTTAAAATTTTTTTTTCCATAAGACATATGCCATAAGTATACTAAAAACAGAGTAAGAGTAGAGCAAGGAAATCAGTATACTTCCTTCTCCAGATGTCTCCTTTGTTCTCTGTTGTCTACTATCTAAAGCTAACCCACCCTCCTCAACTCCTAGGCCTGTGATATAGTTGTTGAATAACATTTAAACAATCATGGAATTCATTTTTTAAAATATAAACTCTCCTTTTTACTAACTAAATCTATGCCCTCCCAAACTAAATTGAACTTAAATATAGGATTTCTGATAAAGTCATTCACATTCTTCTTAACTCCTCTATTCAGCAACTCAGAAACTAAAGGTCAACTTGTCATTAAGGAGAAAAGAAGCCCAGCATTCTGTCATGCTGCCAATTAGTATTAATAATTAATCAAAGAAAATCACAGCTCTTAAAAAAACTTTTGATATTTTTAGGTTTGGGGTTTTTTTTGCATCACAATCCTCCCCATGACTCTCTTCTGTAAAACAAAACAAAACAAAACAAAAAGTCAAGTTTTCTTTGAATTCTTTGGAGTATAGGCCTAAATATAGTATCTCTGCATCATAGGTTATGTATAGTTTATTGATTTGGAGGGCATAGTTACAAATTGCTTTTTGGAATAGCTAGTCAAATTCAAAGCTCCACCAACAGTGCAACATTGTGCCTATCTTTCTACAACCCCTTCAAAAATGGTCATTTTCTCTTTCTGTCAACTTTAACAATCTGAAAGGTTCATGGTAGAGCCTGAGTTGTTTTACTTTTTTTTCTCTCATTACTAGCAATGTGGAGCATTTTCCTCTATGTATCTTCCTTTAAGAAATAAATATGCCTACCTTTGACCATTTATGTATTGGGAAATGATTCTTCTTATATTTTTGAATCATTTCCTTATGTATTTTGGATATGAAAATGTTATCAGAGAATCATGCTATAAGTATTTTTCCCAGTTAACTTTTTCCCTTTTAATTTTAATTGCATTGGCTTTATTTGTGTAAAGTCATTTTAATTTCATGTAATAAAAATTGTTCATTTTACCTTTTATGATTCTCTATATCCCTTTATGATCATGAGTTATTCCCCTCTCTATAGTTGTAAGAGGCATTTCCTTGCTTTTTTCTTTAATGTATTTGTGATTTGAAATTTTCTATTTAGGTCATGTATGCATTTGGAGCTTATCTTGAAATATATTGTGAGATGTTCATCTAAACCCAATTGTTTCAAGACTACTTCCCAGTTTTCCCAGCAGTTTTTGTTTTATAGTGAATTCTTATCACAGTAGCTGGTGTCTGAGTTTGTCAGATCTTGTGTTCATTTGCTTCTCTGTGCTGTGTGTCTAATCTGTTCTACGAACTGACTCCTAAATATTTTAACCAGTACCAAATAGTTGGATCATTATGGCTTTATTGCATAGTCTGAGATCTGATAATGCTAAGACTACTTCCTTCCTACTTTTTTTCATCATTTCCCATTGCTATTCTTGATCTTTTATTTCTTCAGGGGAATTTCCCCCTCTATGTTCACAAAGTAACCCTGTGGTAGTTTGATTAGTGTGGCACTGAATAAATAAGTCAAATTAGGTATTATTGTTATTTTGTCATATTGATTCATTGCAACAGTGAGCAATGAATATCTCTCCAATTATTCTCTTTATTTCTATAAAGCATGTTTTTTGGGTTTTTTTAAATCTATTATTCCTGCTGTGCCTTGGTATGTAGTTTCCTAAATAATTTATTCTGTACTTTTTTGAAATGGGATTTTCCTTTCTATCTCTTATATTAGGTTTTGTTGACAAAGTCTGATGATTTATTTGGGTTTATTATATCTCACTACATTTCTGTAATTATCATTTGAATTAATTTTAGTTGACTCTCTAAGGGAGCTAAATAAAAAGGCCATCTCATATGTAAAAAGGGAATATTTTGTTTCTTCTTTACCTGGGTTTACTTGCCTAATTTCTTATTCTTATCTTTTGTTAGAATGCATTTCAAGTACTATATCACACAATTGTAGGGAAAATGAACATCCTTGCTTTATCTCTGGTCTTACTAGAAATGTATCTAGTTTATCTCCATCATATGATGCTGGCTCTTGATTTTATATAGAAACTATTATATTAAGGAAAGGTCCATTTATTACTATGTGGGCTTTAATAGAAGTGGATATTGTATTTTGTCAAAATTCATTGATCTATTCATTGTCCCTTGTGTAGATTGAAAGTGTTTACAAATTTAAAAAAAACAAACACATTCTTAGAGATTGCTTAGGCTGCATCCCCAATAGTTTGATATATTGTATTGGAATTTTGATGGATGAAATTTTTTTCTACAATATATTCTATGACCCACCAATTATCTAATGTTATTTAGTTTCCAATAAATTTTAACCCTTTCTTCAAAGGTCCTTTATGGATTACACTTTTATTTCACTGTGGTCAGTAAAGAATGTATTTAACATCTGTGCTTTTCTGCAAGTGCTTATGTCCAAATACATATTCAATTCTTTAAAGGTGTTTTACACAGCTGATTATAAATATACATATATAAAAGCATATATACTATGTTACATATACACATGTACTATATAAGAAATATATGTGTATATATATATATCCCTTTTGAGCTCTATTCACTAATTGACAGAGATTAAATATAATTTATCTAAATTGTAAGAAAAATTCCATTCACATTCTTAACTATTTCCTTTTTTTCTCTTTTTGTTAGCATTATCTAGATTCAAGAAGTCCCCAGTTATTATAATTTTATTCATCAAATTCTTCATATAAATCACTTAACTTTTGCTTTCATATTTAGATGCTAGGGGCAGCTAGGTGGCTCAGTGGATAGAGTGGTAGAGTTGGAGTCAAGAAGACTCATCTTTCTAAATTCAAATGTGGCCTCAGACACCTGCTAGTTGTGGTTCCCTGGGTAAGTCATTTAATCCTGTTGGTCTCATGTTCCTCATCAAAAAATGATCTGGAGAAGGAAATTGCAAACTACTTCAGTATCTTTGCCAAGAAAATCCCAAATGAGGTCATGAACAATCAGAAATGACTGAAGGAACTGAACAACAAAATTTAGATGCTAAGGCATTAAAGGCATATATCAAATATTAATGCTAATTCATTGTTTATGGTACCTTTAAGAATACTGTAGTTTCTTAATTGTCTTCTTTTAATCAAGTATCTTTTTTACTGTTGCCTTGTCTGAGATCACATTTACCTAATTACTCTGTGTGTGTGTGTATATATATGTGCACGCATGTGTGTATGTACATATGCACGGGCATGTGTGCTTGTTCGTAGTTTACTTGAAACGTGATAGATTCAGCTCCAGTTTCCTATTTTATTTTATTATTATTTTAAATTTACCATCTTTTTTAATTAAATAAGAAACAAAAAAGAATATCCCTGCAAAGAGGCTTGATTATTTTTGCGTTATAGTTCCAGAGTCTTAGTATAAATCAATCATCAGTATTTGGTAGTATTCATATAGTGTTTAGATATTTTTTTAAACTGTAAAGACTTCCCCCTAATAAATTTCTTTAAAACATTTGTTTTTACATACATATATAAGCTATATATCCCACCCCCATTCAATAACAATAACAAACCAAAAAATAAAGCCCTCAAAATAAAATTGTATAGTCCAGCAAAACAAATTCTCCCATTGACCATGCCTAAAAATTTGTTTCTCTTTCTTTTTAAATATATTACCTCCCTAGAAGGAAGTTCATGGTATGTTTCATCTTCAACCTTCTTAGATAGGATAGTGAACCTATTTTATCTTTATATCATCTAGGGTCTTGCTTCTGGCTTTTATATCTATTAGTGTCTACACTCAGAGTGGTAGTAATTAACAAATCTCATATCATCTGAATTCAGATCGATTCCTCCTTCAAGGAAAACTCAAATAAGAGAGATAAAATTATTCAGAGCAATTAGGCTGTATGTTCTGATTGCTGCGCTCTGTCAGAGCTTTGTCAGCTCACATCTATAATTTCAGGGCCAGAACATTATGGTTATCTGACCATCCAAGGATTTTCTCTTTAAAACAAATACCATGTCTTTTTCAGCCATCTTTCTGGCCGTCATCCTCAATTTCAAATGATTACACATTTCTTCAATGATTTTCTTTAGCAACTTTTGGAAATATTATCATGTTGGTTATGTTAAAATTGCCCAACCATGACCACTGTAGTTATTTGGAATGGGATATGACCTTCTATTATTAATTTTGGGGATTTGTAATAATTATATAGAAATTCTGTTTGAGGCTTTATGATAAACTCTGCAACTTTGCTGAAGCTATTATCTTAGTATATTTGCTAATGCCTCAGGATTTTTTAAATAAACTATCGTATCATCAACATATGGGGATTGCTTTTTTGTCCTCTTTACCCATATTTAAAGCTTTATTTTCTTCCTCTTATCACTATTACTAACATTTCCAGAATGATATCAAATAATAGTAGGGAGGATAGCTATCCTTGCTTTACTCCCATATTTATTGGGAAAGTTTCTAGTGTTGTATATGATTGCATTGCATTAATCCTTGTTTTTGATTTAAAATAGATATTTTTGATGATATTTCAAAAGGTTCCTCTCTGCCACATTTTGTAGGATTTTTAGTGAAAATATGGATTGTGCTTTTCAAAAATTTTTCCCTATCTATTGAGATAACTGTGATTTTGGATTTTTTTAAATTTTCAATGGGATTATGTTCTCATTTTCTTTAATACTGAGCCATTCTGGTATCTGTGGTATAAATTCATTTTGATCACAATGAGTTATTTCTTAAATAAATTGCTATAATTCACAAAATTTTATTTTAAATTTTTGAATCACTATTAATGATATTGAACTATATTTCTCCTTCTGTGCTTATCCTCCCTTGGTTTATGGTATTAGGACTATATTTGTCTCATAAAATGTGTCTAGTAGGATACTTTCTTTCTAGATTTTTAGGAATAATTTGTGTAGTATTGGTACCAATTGTTTTTTTTTTTTTTAAGTTTGGTAGAATTCTCCTGTAGGTGCATCAAGATGAACAATTGTTGTTTCAGTGATTCATTTAGAGCTAATTCTATTTCTTTTTCTGAGAGTGGGTTATTTAAGACCTTTATTTGATCTTCTATTAGTTTGGGTATTTTATGTTTTTTAAAGAATACCTATGTTTATTTTATGTTACTAGTTTGGTTAGTAAGGGGTTCTGATTATTCTTTTTGTTTCTCCCGGTTTTGTTGTGATTTCACCTTGTTCATTTATTGACCATTTATCAATATTTTTTCAAAGAACCAGCTCTTAGTTTTAATAATGATTTCCATGGTATATATGTTTTTTTCCATTTATCCTGTTCTCACATTTTTAATGTATCATCTTTTGTGCTTATTTTATGCTTGTTTACTTGTTTGCTTTCTAATTCTTAAAATGAATACTCAATGTTGACCTACTGTGATGGACTATATTCTTCTCACCAATGCAATGGTACAGAAGAGTTCCAGGGAACTCATGATAGAAGAGGATCTCCAAATCCAAGAAAAAAAAAGAAAGAAAGAACTGTGGAGTATAGATGCTGATTGAACCATATTATTTCTTTTGTTTTGGGTGCTGTTGGTTTTTTTTTTCTATTTTGAAGTTTTGCATCACTGCTCTGATTCTTTCTCTTGTAACAGGATTAATGCAGAAATAGGATTAATGTTATTATGTGTATATATATGTGTGTGTATATATATATATGTATATGTATAGAGATATATAGATATAACCTATATCAGATTACCTGCTGTCTAGGGGAAGGGGGAGGGAGGGGAGGGAGGGAGAAAAATCTGAAATTGTAAAGCATGTATAAACAAAATGAATACTGAATTCATTAGACTTTTCTTTTGCTCTTTGGTATATAGTTTCATCATTATCATTTCATTTTATATAATTATTGTTTCTTTGATTTTTCTCTTTGGCTTACTCATCATCAAGTGTCCATTTTTGTCTGTCTTTTGTTTTTGTTCCCTAAACTAGTGACTTTTTATTGTTAAAGTTTGTGAAAGATGTATTTACTGTCTTTTTATATTTATATTGCAATATGGCTGTGCCCTAACACATAGTCAATTTTTGTAAAATGTCTAAGTGGTTCTGAGATACATTGTTTATCAATCCCATTTAGAAGACACTATGAGTTTTTAAGCTCCAGTTTCTCTAGCAATTTGTTAAGTTCTACATTTTCCCTTTTGTTTATTGATCTTTTAAACTTATCCAAAACTGAGACACATTGAGATCTCCTGACACCATGTCTTTTTGTATTTCAGTTATTGTTTCCTTTGTGAATTTAGATGCTAAGGCATATGACTTTAATATTGACATTGGTTGTTGTCTATGGTTCATTTTAGCCTAATAAACTCATCTCAATCTATTTTAAAACAATCCAATTGTCTGGCTCTCTTTCCCTCACCTTCAAGCTCCCCCTCCCATCTGTCAATCCTTTCCTTAGTTTTGCTTATTCCTTTTTCTTGCTTACATTTATTTAGTTATTTAATACTTTCTCCATTTTCTCTCAGTTTAGTAAAGTAAAATCTTGCTTCCTCTTGTTCCCTTCAGCTTGTTTTGTTCATATTTTTTTATTTAATTTTCTGTGTCCTTTTTCTAAAAGAAAAAAAGGATTTTCCTCCCACCCCACACCATTCTCTTCATTATTCATCTTCCCTTGATTCACAGCCCTTATGTGTATTTAGTCCTTCTTAAGTCTTTTTATTCTTCATGAAATTAAAACTTCTAAAGTACCTATTTTAGGTTCCATCTTTTTACAGTTTCTATATTATTGTCTAGTACACCTTGTCCCCCTAGACCTTCCCCTGTCTTTTCTGTTGTGCCTCATTTGGTAAAATATAGTTAGGTCTCAACTTAAGTGAATAATGAATCCTGCAAAATAGTTACATTATTCAGATTTTCATTTCATATAACTTCAAATAGTGTGTATTTGAATAATGCGACCACTTCTCAGGATTCATTATTTGTACTAATCAGCACTTAGCTTCTCCATGGTAGCAATTTTTCTGTCATTAACTATATAGTTCATTATTGATATTTACCCTCCTTGTGCTAATTTGTTCCCATTTGCCTTGAAATCTTCTCCCTGTATCCCTTGACTTCCCTCTTCTCAGTGTCAGTTCCCCTTAGGAGCTCTGATTCTTCTTCACCCTGAGGCAGAATGAGTGTTATCCCTAAACAACAAATTCCTCCAAATGATACTCATTAATAGAGTATTTCTTCTCCCACAAGAACATTCCTCAGTGGTTACCATTCCTACAGCTGAAACAGTATTCCCCCTTTTGCTCCCTTTTTCATTGCTTCCCTTTGTCTTCTCCATTCTCTTGTAACACTCTTCCCCTTGAGAGACTAAAAGAGCAATTTTCCCTTCACTGTCATCCTTTGACTTAGTTTAAGTACATCACATATTTCCCTCCATTTTCTTCCTCCCCATTACCTTTTATGTGCCTTCCCATTCTGTAGTTTAGTCCTGCAAAAATGTTGATTCATCCATCATTAAGGTATAGTGAGATTTAATCCAATAAGTTTCATGTCTTTTTCTTAAATATGTCTACTCAATTTCTTCTTTCATCTTGTTTCTTTGTATGCAAAGAACTCTTTAAAAATGTCTCATGTGGAGCAGCTAGGTGGCACAGTGGATAGAGCACTGGCCCTGGAATCAGGAGGACCTGAGTTCAAATCTGGACTCAGATACTTAACACTTACTAGCTGTGTGACCCTGGGCAAGTCACTTAACCCCAATTGCCTCACCAAAAAAAAAAAAAAGTCTCTTGTTATTTTGTTCTTCTTGCCATTGGTTGTGGTATTTTTTTATTATTCTTGAATTTCTGTTGTCTGAATTGTTTGAAAAGCAAATAAGCTCTTCAAATCTGATGTTCTCTCTAATAATTTTTTAAGTTTCTCTTTCTCAATGAATATTTCTTTTCTCATTAATAGGTCAGCTCACTTTGCAGGACAGGCTACATTGGGTTTCATATTGGGCTCCTTTGCTCTTCAGAACACATTATTCCATTTTATCTTGTAGTTGTTGGTGAGTACAGAATACTCTTGTTATTCAAATTTATTTTTCTTTATATTTGAAAATTTTTCATTTATTCATATGAGGAATTTGTTGTCTGTCAGTCAAATTCTCAAATTTAATCACTATGTGCCTTGGAGTTTACAGCATAAGTTTGTGAGGTGATCTATAGATTTTTTCAATTGCCATTTTGTTTTCTGAGGTCAGAAGTTCTGAGCAGTTTTCTTGTGTTATTTCCTACATTATGGTATTCAGGGTTGTTTTTTTTCTTTACATATCACATTCTCCTAGGAAAGCTATAATAAATTTTCTCTATTTTCTCTGCATCCTGTCTTTGAGATCAATTTTTCACCTGTTATGCTTTCTTTGTTTATCTTTGTTAAGATTATGCTTTCCTGGGGCAGCTAGGTGGTGCAGTAGATAGAGCACCGGCCCTGGATTCAGGAGGACCTGAGTTCAATCTGGCCTCAGACACAACACTTACTAACTGTGTGACCCTGGGCAAGTCACTTAACCCTCACTGCCCTGCAAAAACCAAAAAACCAAAAAACCAACCAAAAAAACGATTATGCTTTCCTTCAGTGTTATTGATTTTTGCTTCTTTTCTTCCAGTTGTCCTTTATTTCCACATATTTTCATTCCCAATATATTGTTCTCTTTTGTTTCTTTGGTGGGTTTGCCATCATGGATTCAACCTTTTCTATTCTGCCAATAATTTCTACTGTGCAGGTCATAAATTTTGCTTCACGTTTATTTCTCTTATAAATCATTAGGAAACATCTGGCTATAGTCTCATGTACTCTTGGGATTTTCAGGGGTTGATTAATTTTTCTTTTTTTTGTAATATTTATTCATAGATGTCTGGACTCTCTGAGACGATACCATATTTATTTTTCTTATTGATATTTTCCCTGGTGGATTACCTACTTATGGTCAAGACCTTTAATTGAGTTTTCTTCCTACTGAGATCTCTGGTAATATCATTATTTTTTCCTTATATTTCCCTATTGCTCACTTTCTTATTCTTTCCCTTTCTGATGGAGTTTACCCTGGAGGCTAGATCTCAATGCTAACTCAGCTGCCTAACATTGGACAATTAATGGTTCATCAGCCTTGAACTCTGCCTCAAGTGACTTTTAGGGAGACAGACCTGATCCCAGGTAAATGCTGGGCTCTTTCCATGTAGTTTCATGGAGTACTACACATGAGTCCTGCCCTAGTTCCCTCCTTTCTCAGTTCTCTGGATGAGCTCTCTTGACACACTAAGTACAGCAGTAGCTGTCCCCAAGCATCTGCCATTTAGATTTCCTTGGTACTGTGGGTATAGAGTTGATTTTTAGAGTAGGCCTATGGGTCAGCTTGTGCAGTCCTATGGAAGATAGTGGACACTAGGGAATGAACATTAAGGGTTAAGGATTATTAGCCTTCTCTATTGTTAGCTCATCAGATTTCTTGATGTCCTAGACTTTGGAGATAGCTGAAATTGTTTATCTTTTGCATATAATTTCTGTTTGGGAGAGATTTTGGAAGTCATGGGAATGGAGAAAAATGTCTAATCCTATTGGTTATATGACCCAAAAGTCTCTCACACCATATTGAAAATATGCTAGAGCCTACTTCTAACCACCATGAATATTTCCATTGACCTTCGGGTCACTTACAATTTTGATTCTTTGAAAACTATAGTGTTCTATAATTCATAACCATATTGCTTCACTACTAAAATTTATTTTTAATGAACTTTTATTCCAGGAATCAGAATTATATCTTTAAAAGCACTATACCCTTTTACAGAGGGTACTTTCCTTTTCCTTTTCAATTATGGGCCCAACTACCCATCTACATTATGTGCCCCAGATTTGTGTACTAATTGTCCAAATTCAGTGGAATGATCTTCCAACTGCATGTTGACATAAAAAATGCTACATGTAGAGGCAGAAGACCTGAATTAGGATCCTGTTTCTTCCATTTACTATCTGAGTGACCTTGAGCAAGTTGCTAAATCTGTTTGGGCCATAGTTTCCCCATCTGTAAAATTAGAGAATTATAAAATTAACCTATAATATTCCTTCTAGTTCTAAAACTATGATTCTCTGGAAGTCTGACCAATGACACATTTTAATCCATTAAGTTGTTCCTTTATGAATTCCTAGACCAATCTGTCTAGAGTAATCACAGATCTCATTGATCCTGTGAAGTTCTAGAGCTTAATGTAGAGTGATACTACATGTGATGTTACCAATGGATAGGAGCATCTGGAGGACCTCACAATCTACATGGAAACCTTCTTTCATTTGGACTATTTAAGGGACATCTATGAGAGTGATGAACTTCATGTGTTTCAGGGGGGTAAAAAGTGCTCGATTTGGCATTATAAGACCTGGATTCTCATCATGACTCTGCCACTTACTCACTACATGACAGTTAAGCAAATTACTCAACAACTCTGTACCTCAATTTTCTATTCTGTGAAATAAGCGAGTTTGACTAGATAACCCCAAAGTCTCTTCTCATTCTGAATTTATGACCCTTCAGCAAACTCCCTGTTTTATGTCTTATTTTGTGTAAATCATCTAAGATTTGTTGAACGTTAATTATTTGTGGTTGATTACGTGAAATAATTTTCTTTTTAAAATTTTTTATTTTAATTTTAATTTTTAAAAATAATTTTCCATAATATTAAGATATAAATAAGAAAGTCCTTATAAAAGAAGAGCCTTTAAGGCTGAGTTTTGCTCTATTGAGTTAAATGTTTGGGTATTTTTATGTGTGTGTTTATATAAACAACAAATAGCAAGTCCAATTTGATCATTTCTCTTCTATACTTTCCAGTCAATTGTTTGATATGATTTGATATAGATTAAGATGTAGTCTGTCATAGAAATTCATCTGTAAAACCCTGCCTATGACCTTCTCATATTTATAGCAAAGATGTCCCTAATACATGTGTAGGTCGTTCTCATAAAAAGGTAAAGAAATAGGCATATGGGTCTCATTTGAATAGTAATAGCATCACAATAGCAATTTTGAGTTCTGCCCCACTCTGGGAATTTTCCCCTCCCTGTTTTAACTCACAAAATAATCCCTTAATACTGTGAAGATTATGTTGCTACCAGGACAGAGTTTCTTGATATGCATGGATCTTGTTCTTGTCTAGCTTCTCTTTCTTACTTCATCTTCAACATATCTATTTCTGCTTCCTCATAATACACAATGAGAACAAAGGGTCAAAGGTACTTCATACTCGCTTTTGTTAATAATCAAAATAGGGGGCGGCTAGGTGGCACAGTGAATAAAGCACCAGCCCTGGATTCAGGAATACCTGAGTTCAAATCCGGCCTCAGACACTTGACACTTACTAGCTGTGTGACCTTGGGCAAGTCACTTAACCCTCATTTCCCCACAAAAAAAAAAACAAAAACAAAAAACAAACAAAATAATCAAAATAGATATTATCATGACATTCATGAATCTGTCCATTTTCTATTTATCATCCTGCCAAATTAATCTATGAATGTTTAGTTGGGTTTCTATGCCAGGCTTTTGTGGATTTCTTTTATTTTTTCTTCAGCTGATTTTTTCCTATTTATGATGTGACACTGCTTATAATTGTCTACCATCATTCCTGGTCATGTTTTACAAATGAGTTCTAACCCAATGTTGCCCTTGGCTGCTGTGTGTCTCCATTTGGCAAGCAGATCAGTTGTTCGTTGGCTAAGTCAGTTTTTCTGCATTTTAAAGTACTGGACATGCTTAAGCTTTTGTAGAATATGGTGGGAGTCAAGGCCAATATTTTTGCCTTCTTTTCTTCTCTTTTTTAAAAGCATTATTGGCAAATTTAATAGGCCAAGGTGAGGTTAATGGAATTGTATACAGTGTCTTTTTATTATTATCTTTTCTCCTAATTTGATATTGATTTTTATTTTTACTCTAAATACATAGTGGTCAGACTGTATATAGCTAATTCTGAAATAATTCCCACATTCCTTGTTTCCTGTCTGTTAATATATAACTAATTTTGGTGAGGGGGGTGGGGGGAGGGTGAGATGTTCTTAGGTATTATGCATATCTGACTTTATTTTTGAAGAAAGTATTCCTAATATTCTAAGTAATATTTCTAAGTAATCTATAACCCCTCAGCCTATATAATTTCTTGGACATGGGCCATATTTTCCAGCACCCAATTTGCCACTATCCTCTGTGCCCATTTTCATAATGAATCACTTAATATAATAAGTATAGTTGACTTTGTTTAAATGATCCTGTCATGTTCTTTGGAGAATTTATTCACCTCTGTATTCTCTGCAGCAGGTATCGATTCATAATTGGACATTTTTTTCATGGTATTACTTTTGTTTGTATTCATCATAAGTGCTACAAGCTTCCATGACCTGTTATCAGAGAATCATTGAATTATAGAGTTAGAGGTACATCAGGGTCTATCTAGATCAGTCTATACCTGAAGAATTCCCTTTAAATCATGTCCAACAAATGGGTTTTCAACTCTCATTTGAAAACCTCCAATGAGGATTGGAGGAGCCTACTACCTCCAAAGGCAGACCATTCTACTTTGAGACATCTCTAATTATTAAGAACATTTTTCTTATATCATGATTAAATTTGCTTCTTTATTACTCCTACCCATCATTGCTCGTTCTTCCCTCTGGGACTAAGCAAGAACAGAACTAATCTATCATCTGTGTGCCAATCCTTCAAATAACCAAAGACATCTTTAATAAGCCTGAGTTTAATAAGCCACCCCCACCCTGTGCCAACACACACATCTTTTCTTTGTTAGACTAAACATTTCCAGTTTTTTCAAATAATCTTCATATGGCACAAATCTGAGGCCTTTAACCAACTGGGTCACTTTCCTTTGGACAATCTCCAGCTTACTATTTTCTTTCCTGAAATGAGGTTCACAGAATTAAATTTGCCACCACAGATTTGGTCTGTCAAGAGGAGAGTACCATAGACCTAACACCACCTTACTCTTGGACATTTTGCCTCTCTTCATGAAGTCTAAGCACATTAGCTTTATTTTCCTTGTCACATCATACTGTTTTTTTGTATTGAATTTGCAGTAAACTAAAACTCCCAGATCTTTTTTCAGATCAACTTCTCTCTAGGTACATCTTTCTTATCCTGTACTTGGGAAGTTGATATATTTTTTAATCCATATGTAAGTTTCTATCTATCTATCTATCTATCTATCATCTGTCTGTCTATCTATCTATTTATCTGTCTATCTGTCTATCTCTTGCATGTAATCTTATTGAGTTTGGCTCAAGATTCTAACCAATGAAGAAGATATTTTTATATCCTACCTCAATCAACCAAATTTTTTAACTGTTCTTCCCACCTTTGTGTATAAAGTTAATATATGTGACATAAATGCCTTTATCCCAGTCATTTATAAAAGAAAAGTTAAATAGCACATGGTTAAGTATAGATTCATTGGTTATTGAAACTATTGGTAACTATTCCTTGGTTAGATCATTCAACTATTTGCAAATCTACCTATTATACAATGATTTATCCCATACTTCTTTTCTATAAGAGTTTCATGAATAATTTCATGTCAAATATTTGCTATGAAGTGATAATTTTTTACTTTGAGTATATGATTAAATGAAGTCATTTTTTTTACCTCTGTAAGGACCGTCTATGGATTATCCTTCCATTTAGCTTTAACTTCTATTAATTTACTGAAAGAATGTCAATATTGCTGTGGTTCCATTTTTCTACCAGTATGTTGATACATTAGGCATTTGATACAATTCTAATATAATCAGAACTTAGGCTAAAGTTTATAGGTGATTTAAAAATGAGGATTCTTAGCCCCTTTGCCTTCTTTTCTGCTACTCCACCATGGTGTAGAAAAAGGGGACAAATGGAACTAAGGTCATTTAGATTTCTGTTTGTTTCCTGAGTTTCCATGGTCAAAGAATCTATTACAAAAAAATGGTCATCCTGATGGTGATAAACTTCTGTGTTCTTAGTTAAACCTCTGGACAGCAGACCCAATTTGTTATCAGAACCATCCTCAATGCCTCATCTGTATGTTAGAACCTGTCTGGGATTATAACTTTACAACCCAACTTGCTAATGGTTAGTTGTAGCTATAGTTGGGGAGTAAATGGAATGGACAATGGACAGTTAGATTGAGAACTAGATGGACGGTCCCTGTTGTGACTGCCTCTTTTCTCTTTTCATGAGTATAAACCTTACTCCAATAACCCTTTGCATGAGGATTAGAATTGTTTGTTTTGCAGTTGTTTGATAAGGAGTTGGTTCTAAAAGGGGTATGGGGGCCCAATTTAATATAGGGAGAGTTAATTGAGTGTCTCACTGTAATATTGGGGTCCTGGAAATAATGAGGGACCTCTAGGTCCAAAGCTCCCTTCCCTCCGAACTGCCCCTCTGAACTCCCACCCCAGGGGAGAAGGTAAGGAGAAATTTAGTTGTGTCATTTTCAGAACCTAAACTTTTGCCATGGGTAAAGAGTTAAAATATTTTGAAGTCTAAAAAAGAAAATGTAGTGCTACATGGTTGTTAACTATATTTTTTTCTTGAGATCTCCATTTTTATTTCTTTTCTTTTGATAAACTCAATATGACAGGATGATTTGTCTTATGTTGATACTCCTCTCACTGTAGTACAATGCCAATAACAACAATGTCTTGGTATGGGTCTGTGAACTTGACTTCGGTTGTTGCCAAATTCTAAAACATATTATTTTTTAATGTTATATTTTATTTCCTCCAAATTACATGTAAAACAAATTTTAACATTCATTTAAAAAAACTTTTGAGTTCCAAATGTTCTCCCTCCCAACCTCCTTTCCCTCCCTCATTGAGAAGGCAAGCAGTCTGATATGAGTTATACATGTACAGTTGTGCAAAACACATTTCCATGTTAGTCATGCTAAAACATATTATTAAAGAGATGGTTAGTGAACATTTAGTAAAGGAACAAGTTATCACAAAGAGTCAGCCAGATTCTATTAGGGCAGGTCATTTCCTATATTGGCAGGTAGCCAGACTGGTATATTAGGAGAATGAGGCAGATATCATTTACCAAGGTTTTTAACAAATTATTTGAAAAATCTTTCAAGCTATTCTTGTGGACAAGGAGAAATGTGAGCTAGATCCTAATACAGTTAGGTGCATTTGGAAATGATGGAATGGAGGGATACAAAAAATAGTCATTAATGGGTCAGCTGAGGAGAACTCTAGTCAACTCTCAAGGATCCATATGGTTTTTCATTCTCACCAGTGACTTGAATAAATTCCTACATTACATGATTATTAGATATTTAGATAAAACAAAGGTAATAAATTGAATAACAGAGTCAGTATCCAACAAGGTCTCAATAGTCTAGAACATTAGGCTGATAAAAATCAGACCCAATAACAGTTGTAAGTGGATGGCCTCACCTTGTCTCTCTCTGTTCTACAAAGAGGTTGGTCCCAGAACCTGATAACAATAGCCCATGTAAATAGTAAAGTCTTACCAGGTCAGACAATCTACAACCCCCTTCCCTTCCACAAAATAGCTGAGATACAGTAACAAGGACAATTTAGGACAATTGAGTAAATATAAAATAATTAACAAGACATGTGGAAACTCTGATTATCAGTATTAGAGAACCACATAGAGTATAGTGGAATGGAAAATTCCTGCTGTAGAATTCTAGGCTAAGTAAGAATAGCATAATTGTAATGTTGGGAATCAAGCCAATTGAACAAAGGCAAATCAACAGAAAGACTGAAAACAATAACTGAACAATAAAAGCTGCCCTGTGAAGCAACACCAGGGACTTGACATAAATTTAGAGGCATTTAACTCACAGTCTTCAAAGTCAGCTGTTCATTATATTGACAATTCATTTAAACATCTCTGTCTTTACAGTGGCCCATTTAATTCAAATTGCCACTAGGTAAAGTGCTTCAACTGTGTTCTGCTTCCATAATTTCAACACATAGATCAATAAGTAAAAGGGCAGGATTTTCTCCAATAAGGACAAAATCTTGGGCATGATGTAAAAGGATGTTGTACAGAATGGTATCCCCAAATGCAGTGGGGAAATATAACTTTAAGACCAACAGGAGGGAAGTTTTGTTGAAACTCAGTTCAAGAACAATGGAGCTCATGTTTAGTGACCTCCTGTCGACACTGGTGCTTTGAAGAAGAGCTGAAGAATCAAAAGTTGTAATCTAGGAAAGTGAAGAAGGAACTTTTATACAGAAAACACAGAGAAGGATTTTCAATGGGACCAACTAAAAGACCAGGAGGACACAGGACTCTTTTAAGTAAGTGCAGCCAAATATCAGGTATTCCAGATCAGTGAGTATTATTTGGCTGGACCTAAAATTATTTGCTGCTTTTCCTTCAGCATGTGGAGTGGTGACTGTTAGATTTCTCAAATGCTTTGGACTTTATTCATCATTAACCCCTTTTCTTTTCTTTATCCTTTATTTTTCTAAGCATTACTATCCTTATTTGAATATTCAAATTCCTCAACTGGTTGATGCAAGTGTAATTTGTTCATAGGAACTGTAAGAAGTTAGAAGTGCTAATTAGCTCAAATAATCACCCTCTCAAATTATTCTGTTAACAAAGTAGAATGCAAGAAGAGGAAAGGATCTTTTCAGCTTTGAGATAATTGAGGAATGAGTATTATAACAATACTTGAATCCTATGAGGCAGAGAGAGCAAAATACGCTCAGGTCAGAGGCAAGATTCAAACCTGAGACTTCTTGACTCCAAGGGCATCAGATATTCATATACTGTTTCCTGATAGTCTATAAGGGGTAAAATTTATTTTAGCCCTGTGCATGTATTTCCTAAATGATTTGAACTTCTTTCAAAAGAATCAGAAGACCTGAATTTGAATCTTAGCTCTACTACCTATAACTGGAGTGACCTTGGTCACACTACTTCTCTTATCTGGGTTTCAGTTTCTTATCTGTAAAATGAGGAGATTGGACCTGTTAATAGTGAAAGTCCTTCTAGTTTAAGTTTCTATGAAATATCCCAGGGGAGAAAAGTAGAATAAAAGGCCATAGTATCACCAGTATGTTCAGATATATCTCATTTTGAGCAAACTTAATATAGGAAAATCCAGATTTATGCAAAAGATAAGATCATAGCTGTGGAGCTGGATCTTAGAAATCTTTGAAACCAACTCACCCATTTTATAGACGAAAAAAATGAGGCCCAGAGAGGTTGAGTGAGTTGCTCTAGGGCATGCCTATTCACTGACAAAAGGCTTCAGAGTAGGATTCACCTTTAAGATTATTTTTTTAAAGGGAGATCCTTTAGTATATTTAGAATATAATCTAATTAATAAATATTTAAATTTACTCAACTTTTTAGAAAAATATTTATTGAATTAAAATGAGGGAAGCTAATTGGACCTCTCTCCCACACTGTTCTACAATTGCTGATTACTCTTTTACTGAAAATACTTTTCAAAGACATTGTTAGGGACTGAAATATTGATGCTGCTTCATTGACAGTGAGCACTTGATCTCAGAGACCAATATCAGTATCTCCAGTCAGATTTTAGAAAGTTTATTTCCATTTCTACAGTAATTAATGAAAAAACACATTTTTTTTTGCTGGTATTTACTCATATTATATACCTGCTTTGTGTGTAGGCTGGACTCAGAGTAGCACACAGATAGATATTTACTTCAATTCTCCTATTCCTATTGCTGCTGACAATGTCTACTTATGGGCTGTGAGGGTAGTGGGTAGAAGTATGAGGAGAGGGGGCAGCTAGGTGGTGGAGTGGATAAAGTACCAGCCCTGGATTCGGAAGGACTGAGTTCAAATCTGCTTCAGACACTTGACACTTACTAGCTGTGTGACTCTGGGCAAGTCACTTAACCCTCATTGCCCTGCAAAAAAAGAAGAAGAAGAAGAAGAAAAAGTATGAGGGGAAAAAAACCAGTGTAGAATTTCTTCCTTTAAGTAGGCACTTATTAGGGCAGCAACTATGTGGTACAGTGTATACAGCGCTGGACCTGGAGTCTGGAAGAACTGAGTTCAAATCTGGCCTCATACACTAACTGTGACACCAGACAAGTCACTTAATCTGGTTTCCCTCAGTTTCCTAATTGTAAAATAAGCTGGAGAAGGAAATAGCTAACTACTCCTGTATCTTTGCCCAAAAAAAACCCAAAATGGGGTCATGAAGAGTCAGACATGAGTGAAACAACTGAACAACAACAACAAAAGGCACTTACTAAATGCTTGTTGATTTATTGATGGGTAGGCTATTTGGCAAAGGAGTGATACCCAAGTAAGTATCACAACTGATTTATTTTATTCTGTTTATCTCATAACTTCCTTAGAGCTTGCCTTGGAAAGGGGGAATCACACATAATTTCAGAATTGGGAGTCCAGATGTCATCTCTCCCAACCCATTCCTAGCCATCACTCACCTCAACAAATCTTATCTAACCTTTGTTTAAAGACCTTCAGTGTGGGGAGAAACTTCTCCCTCTAAAGGTAGCCAGCCTGTCCATGTTAGATCAGCTGTAATAATTAGAAGGTCATAGAATCATAGATTTAGAGCTGGAAGGATCTTAGAGGTCATTGAATATAAATCCATCATTGTACAGATGAAGAAACTGAGGCTGAAGGTTAAGTAACTGCACGTTTACACAGCTTTCAAGTGTCTGAGGTTGGATTTGAACTCAGATCTTAGTGAATCCTAGCCTAATGCTCTATCTACTGTGCTATAGCAAGCCATATCTCTTATCTCTGCAATTTTTATCCAATGCTCTTTGTTCCACCATCTTGGACTACACAAGTCAATCTTTTTTCTATTTTACAACCCTTCAAAGATGTGAAGGTAATTATCATTTCCCTTCTTGAGTCTTATCTAGGCAAAATATCTCCTAGGTTCAGAATTACCAGAATTTCCTTACCATTTATTCTTTGTAAAACCACCAAACCCTATCTATATTATTCCTGATCCTCAGACACAAGAGTTACTACCTTGGTTAAAGTGCTAAGAGGCCAGTGGAACATTCTGGAAAAGATGGGAAAAACCTATTGTAGGGATAAAGTATAAGTAAGAAGTGTGTGTTCAGGGAGGATGGTGGGAGGATGGAAAAAATGGAGGAAGAAGGGGGGAGGAAGTGCAAGACCAACTGAGATCAAACTTTAAGGTTAAGCCCACCCACAATATTCTTTCCTCCCTTCTCCTACTTTCCCAACCCGTAGGGCCACAGGGCCAAAACAACCTCTGGTTGTTAGGAGTAGCAAAGGAAGCCTGTAGCCTGGGGATGGAGTATACACTAAGTTCATTGGGACCCAGTTGCAGCTGTGTCCTTTATATTTAGTTTCTTTGTCAGCAAAAAAGACTGACTGAATTCTTATGGTTGTTTTGAGGAAAAACTGTGAGGTTGGCTCAAGGAGATGTTAGTGTGCTAATCAGAGTCCAACACCTATATAAATACAAAATAAAGACACCCACATGTTGGAAAGTTCATTTTTAAACAAGACAACCACCCAAGATTTGACTATTTGTATGCTCTTAAAAAAAAGTAGTTTCCTGGAGACCTTGCAAATTATAGCCTTTTAATACCACAAAGTAGAAGGAAAGAGGTTAATCCATGTTGTTGGGATACATGAGTTATTTTTGGCAAGCCATGCATTTGTGGATCATATTCAATGGAAATTTTTTTCAACTCACTTTCAAAAGTTAAAATCAAAAGAAGGTGCATTTTGACAGTGTATTGTCTAACTGAACAACACTGCCTCTTAAGCAATGTTGGGAAATACTGGGCCAGGGGAGAAATTCTAGCTGGGCTACACTCTAGTGCACTGAGGTTACTGCAAGGGCATGGGAAAACACTTGATTTTCCAACACACAAGTGAATGATATAACAAGCCATAGTATAATTATCATCAAGCAGGTATGCTTAGTATCAAAGCTATACATTCCCCTAAAGGAATTAAATCAGAATGTAATTTCCTCTGAGTGTCTGTTTCACATAGACTCCTGTAAATTATTTATTTTCACAAAAAGATGACTTTAATATGGTGATTTTAAAAAGCAATATAATAAAACAAAGCATGCTGAATGTGGAGTCAGAAAAACTGACAATAATTACATGATCCCAACTCATTTAGTCTCTCTATGCTTCAGTTTCCTCATCTGTCAAATGATGGGTTGGATTTGGTGGCCTCTAAAGTTCTATCCAGGTCTAAAAATATGATCCTTTGGCAAGTCCTAAAAATCTCTGTGCCTCAGTTTCCTAAATTGTAACATGTGCATGATAACACCCACATTGCTGAATTCACAGAATTGTTATAAGGAAAATGTCTTGTTAATCTCAGCTCATCGAATCCAGTCCAAAAGGTACATATAAAGTGTTGACTATGCATAAGGCACCATTCTAGGTTCTGGGGAGAAAAAAAGAATAGGCAAAATAGTATTTGTCCTTGAGTATCTTAATGTTTTGCTGGGAGGACATAACATGTAACAATGTAAGTAATTAAGTATTACATAAATGTGTGCTTTTTAACCAGTGGAGAACAGCAGAATAGTAGACAAGATATTGATTCTAATTCTAGACTTCCTGCTTTATTGAGCCTTTGATAGCATGAAGTTCAATACTTATGTTTCTTTGTCAAAAGAATGTAGACTATTCTACTGAAAAACTTGTTATTATGCTATTTTTTAAAATACCTTTGTTTTGAGCCACATGTGCCTTCTGGCTGACTAAGGAAGAGGTAACACACCAGAGGGGGCTGATAGACATCATTTTGAGTGGATGTGGACTTGAATCCAGGATCCCTATTTTGGGTGCATCATATGTCAGAGTTTAATAAAAAACATTCATTCTTGAAGGAGTGCCTTTAAAAAGTCTCTTTGTTAGCCTTGAGGTATGTTTCCAAATTGCATTGTATTGTTTATCTCCAAAAGGACTTCTCTATTAGTTTCCCACTAATAGCCTAAACAGTGAAAAGGGAACTCTCTTTGGGACCTAGGGACCTAAGTTGAAGTCCCACATTTTATACGACTATCTTGATCACTTAACCTTACTGGGCCTCAGTTTTCTCATCTGTAAAACAAAGTGTTTGGATGTCATGGCCTCAGGTCCCATCCAGATCTATCATCTATGATCTATAATTCTAAGGCAGGGTTTGACTTAACTGCATGTAGCCCTAAGAAAGTTACCTGTGGGGTTTTGACCTCGAAACTTCTCTTAGTTACAGTATGGTAGTATATACTATCAGAGGCAGGCATTAGGAATACAGTGTTTTTGTAGCATGGGACTCGTTTCTAAGTAATGAATGCCTACACTCTGGTTTTGTGCCTCTAACATTTTCAAGGGGTATCATTAAGTTTTCAAAAAGTTCTCAGAACAAGATTAATTTTTCTTCAGGTATTAAACATGTCACAAAGAAATCCCCCTTACTCTTGTCTCTCTTTTTCAGTGGGTGGGGCCGGTGGAATGTTGTGAAATCAAATGAACAACAATAGAGTGTTGCAACTCTAAAAAAAAGTTTCAGAACTACTCCCCTATGCTTTAAGTTTTTAACTTATTTTTAAGCAGTTTCTCTAAGGCATGAGATTGCCCTGTACAGTAGATATGGAAAGATCTATGCCCTATCAAATCCATCTATACAAATAAGTCTTCAGGCAACTTTTAATGTTGGATTTAAAGCTAGGAAGGTCCTTACTGGTCATCTAGTTTAGGGCTTCTTAAACTTTTTCCACACAGGACCCCTTTTTATCCGAGACGTGTAACCCCAGGTACAGGTATACAAAATAGGTATCCATAACCTTTTACTATTGCCAACTTTTTTGTAACCCCTCCCCACAGTATATCTAATCAACCAATCAACTAGTTAACTAGCCATGACTATGTGCCAAATATTGCATTGTGTTCTGAGTATGAAAATTCAGAAGAGAGATAGTTCTTGAACTTAAGTAATTTACAATTTACACGGAAGAGAGAAAAGATTCAGAGAAGTAAATACAGGATGTATACAATATAAATACAAAAGCAGGCGGGGTAGGGGTGGGGAGAAGGAAGATTAACAACTGGGAGAATCCAGAAAGACCTGCTGAAAAAGATGACACTTGAGCTGAGTCTTGAAGGGGAGCTAGAGGTTCCAAGAGGTGCAGTTTAAGGTAGTGATCATTCCAAGTCCAGGAGATTTTGTTTCTTGTGAATTTCTGTCTCTATTGCTATTTGTCTTTTTGCATTGTACCTATTCTGCAAAAGAGGAAGAAAAAAAGAAAAACCACTTATTGGTGTTTGTTTACTATGTTCCAGGAACTGTGCTAAGTCCTTTACAAATATTATCTCATTTGATCCTCACATAATCCTAGGTGCTATCATTATTATCCCCATTTTACAGTTGAAGAAACTGAGGTACACAGTGATTAAATGACTTTCCAAGGGTCACACAAGTGATAAGTAACTGAGGCAAGATTTGAATTCAGGTTTTGCTGACTTCAGACCTGACACTTTAACCTGTAACGATTGGAATGACGGCACCTGCTGGATACTTACTGTAGAAGAGTTCTGCCCATGAAGCGAAGGTCTTTGAGGGCAAGACCAGGAGTCTTTTCTTTGGGAGGAAGTGACGCGGACTAGTGGGAGGAGGAAGGAAGAGACTGGCGCTGACTCTGGGGCTCTTTCCTCTGGACTCTGGCGGAGAAGGGAGCTAGAAATGTGCTCTCCCTTTAATAGATAGGAATCTAGGCCTTTTTCTCTCTCTTTACCAAATTCTTATTCTCCTTAATAAATGCTTAAAAGTCTAACTCTTGCTAAAGCTTATAATTTATTGGCGACCACTCATTAGATATTTTAGACAGTTTAGCTAGAATTTTAGCCCTTAACAGATGGCTGACCACGAAGAGGAAAGCTAACCCTCAGTCTTCTGATCTGCTGGTTGGGTAAGAAATTTCCCCTCCCTCTCCCTTTAACTGCTAAGTACTGGCGCACTGGCTGTGTTTTCCTTTAAATTTTTTCGAATGGACCTTTTAAACTCCCTAATTATCCTATTTTTGATTTTAGTCTGTTTAACCAGACAAATGGGAGATAAGATCATGTTAATGCTTTGTTTTTGTGGATTTTCTATTTTTCTTTTTATTTTTGTTAAAAGAGCCAGCAACTTACTCACACAAGGAAATATCTCTCCCTCTCCCAACCATGCTTTTTCAGAGAAACCTGAAGAGATTCCTGCAGCTTTTCCCAGTTCTAACACTAATTGTTGCTTTAATTTTGCATGCCTGGAGGCAATGACCCACCCTCTAGAAGCTTTTAATCCCCTAGCACCTGGAGGCAAAGTGGGGGAAGAGGAATCCAGGCCTGAGTTCAAAATCAAGTCTGATTCAAATTGTGCTGGTCCCTCCCCTCCTCTCCAGACCCCACCCTCTACTCCTCCCATGGCCAAGCCCATTGCTTCCCCTGCCTGGGAAGTCCAAAGATCTAATGCGCATGCTCAACTTTCTCTACCTGCATTTGCAGCTTCAGGCTCAGCCCTTCCCCGGCCTGGCTGTGCTTTTGAGACAATCTTAGAAAACTCTTTAAATTCCAGATATGCTCGTTTTGTTCATAATTTTGCTAACCTGCTTTTGTCTTTAATTAGTAATCTTATAAAGCATTTGTATGGTGAAAAGACTGACAGACAATATAGAGGGGTTAAAGAAGAAAAACTTAAGCTGAATAAGAATGACAATCAACATAGTTCAAGACTCTGCCTCTTTTGCCATGGAAGGGTATATATTTTACAGAAATGTAGAAGTAAGCAGCACGTTATTGATATGAGTATTGGGGATTTTAGATATTGGAATCAAAGGTGTTCTGAATTCACTCAGAGTATTAATATCAGTTCAGAGGTTACATAGGATTTCTATGCTATTACATATACATTTTGAAATTAATGGTATGGGTTTATTTTCATAGAGATTTTCATGCTTTTGAGATTGTGTTTTATATTTAGTTTTTAAAACAAGGAGAATATTTGTAAAAGCTTTTTATAGTCATGTGATCAAGTTTATATTTTATAATACTCTTATTAATATTAAGTTCACATTCATTTAGACTTCCTTAGTTTGAATTTCATTGTCTTTTATTGTTCCATGTGTATTTTCTTCTATTCATTTGTCTATCTAATTTTGAAACATTGCAAGATGGTTTTGATTTTATTATACAATGTTAATTCTAGGAGTATTGTGCTCCCATATTCTGAGTTGTTTGTTTTTGTTATTTTTTCTCAACTGATTATTTGATCAAACTCTTTAAAGCATTTCCCTAGCAAATTGTTTGCCATGGCAAGTGTAAATTGATTCTAGAAGTATTATTTTTGATAAGCATATTCCAAAAAAAAAAAAAAAAGAGGGGAACATTTGTAAAAGTTTTCTTTTTTCAAAAAAAAAAAGTTCTTTGAGATTCTGTTATGCTTTAACTTGTATTTAAATATATTCAGATTTTTCACAAAAGTAATTGTATACTAAGTTTTTAAAAAAGGGGTATTATTTGAAATTGTTGCATAATTATATATTGTGTTCTGAGTCAAGATGTATTCACATTTTTTGCAATCATTTATTATCCTCAATTTTTAAATACATATGAGACTTGGATTATGGGAACTTATCATTTAAGACATTAATTGCCTTTATTCTGAGTTATCAGATGCCAGTTGGCCAAGATGCCATCCAATCACAAGAGGAATACATGCAAGAGCAGACACTGAACTGTCACATGAGGGGAGACATGCATGAAGTCAAGGTATGGCCAAGGGAACGGCTTTTGACAAATGTTGAGGTTGGATTCTCTTGGTTTAATATTTTATTTTATTTTTCCCCACAATATTGTACAGATGGCTGGAAGTATTGATCCCACCCATCTCACTTCTACACCTGGCTTCTATGCTCCCTCCTATATGCCTGATGCCATGGACATCTCAATCCCATGCATCTGAATAAGTCTGACTCAGTTTCTTCCAATATGTTCGGTGGCATGGACATATATTCCATCCACCTCTTTTAAGCCTGGCATACTGTATGGGCAGTACATACTGCTCAAGTGTGGGAATGCTCATATCCCATCATTTCTCTGTTCTTTTATGGTAACCCCCATAATTATCTCAGGTGTCATGATAAATACAGTGTTGAATTTGGCCTTGACATCTGTTACCAATTATATTAGATTTTTTAATTTCTCATAATGGCATGAGGATAATTAGGCAGATGATGCAAAAAGTGATGAAACAAAGATAAAAAATTATTTTTAATAATTAATATCGCAGCAATTGTCTTCTCAATTACCCTCCATAAGGGGGGGGACTATAGTAATATTATAATTTTAAAGAATGGTTCAATTTTTGTTTTATTATATGTTTCATGTGTAACAACTAAGATTCTGAATTCCCTTAGACATGTTTTTGAAAACTTTCATTGTTTGATTTGATTATTGACAAAGCTATTTTAAAGTTGTGTTAAGCTCAATTTTGTAGGAAATTTCCTGGCTAATTACCAGCATCCACACATCAACCCCTGAAAAGACTTCCATTCCACGACTACACCTAGAGGACATCTGAGAAAAGACTTTCAGAGACTTTAAATGAACAGTTTTGATTTGTTGTTTTTGTTGTTTTTTTCTCTTTCTGTTATAATATACACCATCTGTAACATGTATTCTCTGCAGAGGCCCTCCCTTTGCAAGACTAATGTCAAAGCGTCGGTTCATGAGGACAAAAAAAAAAATCGCCCCTCTGGACAAAACTTTCCTCTCTTCCTTTTCTATATTGTTGTTCACATATTATTAGTTAGCAATAGTTATTATATTGTTTTTACTGTTCCATCAAGGAAACATTTTGTTTCTTGAGGAACAACAGGGGGGACTGTAACGATTGGAATGACGGCACCTGCTGGATACTTACTGTAGAAGAGTTCTGCCCATGAAGCGAAGGTCTTTGAGGGCAAGACCAGGAGTCTTTTCTTTGGGAGGAAGTGACGCGGACTAGTGGGAGGAGGAAGGAAGAGACTGGCGCTGACTCTGGGGCTCTTTCCTCTGGACTCTGGCGGAGAAGGGAGCTAGAAATGTGCTCTCCCTTTAATAGATAGGAATCTAGGCCTTTTTCTCTCTCTTTACCAAATTCTTATTCTCCTTAATAAATGCTTAAAAGTCTAACTCTTGCTAAAGCTTATAATTTATTGGCGACCACTCATTAGATATTTTAGACAGTTTAGCTAGAATTTTAGCCCTTAACAAACCTCTATGCTAACCTGGTTGCTACACATAGCCAGTATGCTAGAGCAGGGTTTCTTAACATTTTCCACTCATGACCCCTTTTTGCCTGAGAAATTTTTACTTGACCCTGGGTATATAGATATATAAAATAGGTATGCATAACCTTTTACTGTTGCCACATTTTTTGCTACCCCCACATTGTTACTCAATGCCATATGGGATTTCAACCTACAGTTTAAGAAGCTAGGTGTTAGAGTACTTCCTCTGGGTTCCTTTACCTTTTGTGGTACCAGTGAAGTCCTAGGCCTTCTTAAACATGTCATCAGTTAGCAGTCTACTTGTTTCTGCTATATACCTCTCCATTATACTTTTCATATCTATAACTTTAACTATTGTAAGATTGTGACACTATAAGATTTATAACCATACATCACCGGGAAAACATTTATTTCAAAATGATGATCTTTTGTGCTAGAAGCAAGCCCATCATATCTCCCAAATGCAATTCAGCATGCTCTCTTCCTATTAAATTCTGGGCCCCCCAAATCTATCTGCAGTGTTTTCTCCAGACATATGTAACCTCTTTTACTAACTCATTTGATAGCTATCTAGATGCATGTCATTGTCTGGACAATAGGCAGTTTTCACCCATTTAGTTTTTGTGTGTTTTGTAAGAGTAATTGCTTTTGAGTATGTATTAATCTGATTTAGGAAGCTCTATACCGTTCTGGGATTTGAGATAATCAGCACAGTGTCATCCACAACAGGAACATCTAGAGGACTTCTTCACAAATAGGGAATCCCTTAGCACAGTGCCCTGGCACTTAACGTAGTGCCTGGCATTAGTAAGCATTTCTTAAGCACTTACGTAATGCTTTTCCTCATTCGAAACTCCAAGGAAACAAAAAGCAAATACAATCTCTGTTCTCAAAGAATTTATATCCAAATGGGTGAAAAACATGCAAGTAAGCACATACAAGATAAATAGAAGGAAGATGGAAGGTAATCTCAGAGAGGAAGGTGAGGAGGATAGCATCTGAGCTGAGTCTTGCAAGAAGCCAGGATAAATTAGAAGGGTAGAGGGCATTCTAGGAAAGAGAGATATCTAGTGCAAAGGCACAAAGATAGCTGATGGAATGTCTTGTGCTAGAAACATCAAGCAAGTCATTGTTGTAGAATCATAGAGAGTGTGGAAGGAAAACATCCAGTAACAGGCCAGGAAATGTAGGAACAGGCTGGGTTGTGATAGAGGACTTTACATTTAATCTTGGAAGTAATAGGGAGCCACCTATGTCTCAGGATTGTTGTGAGGATCAAATGAGTTAATATTTGTAACACTTAGCATAGTGGTGAGACATAGTAGGTGCTTAATAAATGCTTCCCCTCCCACCTTCCTTTCCTCTTTCCTAGACTTTATTCTGGGCATCCTTCTTTCTCTCTCAGTAGTATTTCACCTATGATCTCATCAACTCCCATGGATTCAATTAACCTCTCTATGCAGATGACTCCCAGATCTACTTATCTAGCCCTAAACTCTGCCCTGACCTTTAGTCTCAAATCTCCAACTGCCTTTTAGATATCTTGAACTAGATTGCTTACAGACATCGAAAACTTAACATGGCCAAACCAGAAATCATTGTATCTCCCCAAGCCTTCCCCTCTTCCTAACTTCCCTATTACTGTTGAGGATAATACCATTCTCCCAGTCACCCAGGCTTACAATCAACGTATCATCCTGGACTCTTCATTCTCCCTCCTCTACATTATCTAATACAGTTGTCAAGTCTTTTCTTTCCACCCCTGTAACGTCTTTCACATGCTCCCTATCCTTTTTCTCATCTGACACTGTAACCACCCTGGTGAAGGCTCTCATCTTTCAAGCTTGGGCTATTACAATAGCCTTCTAGTTGATTTCCCTGCCTCAAGTCTCTCCTCACTCAAATATATCCTTTTCTCAGCTATCAAACTGATTTTTTCCTAAAGGACAGGTCTGATGATATCCTTTCCCTTACTGCCCCCCCTCCCCCCAGCCACCCCCTGCCCACCATGGTATTCAGCAACTGTGGTGGGTAAAAGATGAATGACTAAGGAAACAAAAGTTTGATCTTCCAAGCATATCAATTTATTACACAATGCGTGGCAATTGCCCAACAAACCAGGACCAGCCCTTCTCAAAGCTCGGGCCTAGACCCTGAATATAGTGGGAGACAGACTTTTATATATTAAAAACGATCAATCAAATAAGGCCAATTAATTAAAAGGAAACAGTACAATATTAGGTAATCTGATTTTTAATTGGATAAAAGATTAGGTACTTTTCAAGTTGGGAGGGAGCATGTGAATACATCCAATTTTCTGAATGCAGAAGAAGGGGTGTCTCAATCACTCCATGTGAATGCGTACAATCAAAGGAACATGGAAACAATAACTAAATCAGGATGGGACCAGTTGCCTGAGATGAACAATTGTGAGAAATCTCCTTGCATCAATGTTTGCATCTGACTGAGTTTCTGGTCGGCATAACCTAGGTCTTTAGTTAAGGGTCTCTAAACAGCAGGTAGACATGGGCCAGTTTCCCAGTCACGCAAGGCTAGATTCAAACAAAGCAATGATATTTTCTCCTAATTTCCACAATTGAATGAAGTTTTCTAAGACAGAAATTGGACTAGACCCATAATTGAAAAGAAAGGGAACTGAATTAGGTTCAGAATTGAATCACAAGATAAAGTCAGTACGGTTCATTCAATTCCCATTACCACTTGCTGCTCCAATTGTCTCAATTCCCTCAATTCTTCACAACTCCCTGATACTTTTTATATTTTTTCTAGTAGCTTAAATTTTTATTGTGTGAAAATAAAATGTATACAGAAAATTAAATTACAAAATGTATACAAACAAAACAATTGAAACTAAATGTTGTAAAAATTTAAATGACCAAGCTTGGCCCAAAGAACAGATATGAAGATACTCCTAATCTGGATCCTTTGAAGAAAAATGAGGTTCCATGGATATAGAATATCACATATAATGACAGACTTTTGATATGTTGATTAATTTTGCTGAGCTTTTTAATTTTTCTACTTTATTATAGGGAATGGCTTTCCTGAGAAGTTGTAGTAAAAGTGGAAACTAGGCTTAGCAGGAGTAAAACAGAATAGAAAGAGGTGGAAGGATAGGAGTTAATGTTGAGAGAAATTCCAGAATTCAGGATGATGGAAGTATACCAGTTATGAGTGATGGTGAGATTAGGTCATGATTATCCCTTGTGGATGGCTGAGGTAGAATGAAAATATAGATCATAAAAGTTGAGGAAGCTAATGAACTGTAAGGCCAAGGAATTTTTCAGGATATCAACATGTATGTTGAAATTCCTGACCATAAAGTTTAGGCTAGAAAGAAAGACTAGGAATTTAGCTCCATGAGGAAGGTGGGTCAGTGACCTAGAGTCCAGCAGAAGACCACAGATATTGTCTGTGTGATAAAGATGGATGGAATGTATTTCAAAGGAGGAAGGCCTACTGCATGATGGTGTCAGGAAGAGGGACTGGAAAAAAGAATCAAAGAGAATGCCTATTCCTCCTCTTGGTCTTTTTTTGCTGAGGGTGGGACATGAGATAAGGAAAACAGTTTTGGAGAAGATGCAATGTCAAGAAGATAGAAACAAGGAAGTGAGAAGAGGACTAGGGTCAAAGAAAGTTTGTTAATGATGGAACAGAATCACTAGAGGTCTCATTGGAAGGGGAAGACAGAAATGGATAGGGACGGGGAGGGGTATGGCTGAGAGGATGGGGCTGAGAAAATGAGGAGGGGAAGGGGAAGTAAGCTGATGAAGGAGTCTATGAATCTTTTAGTCAGGGACTCTGGGAGAAGAGGAGGTAGGGGACTTATAAACATTTAATGGGGAAGTAACAGTTGATTGGGGCTCTACCCATCCACTATGAAAGTGTATAACATCAATCTATTCTCTTCCCAGCACTAGGGAAGAAGATAGTCAGGCTTCTGGGTCATTAAAAATTAGTGATTGGATTTTTAATGGCTGACTGAACTCAGATTTGGCCTAATTCCTTCAGTTCATTTGAAGTTGGATGGGGATGGCACACCTAGAAGATTTTTTTCACATGAAACAGTCATTTGACTCATAGATAGGTCTAGTTTTTGTACTGTTGGCCTGGGACAGGACTCTTCTGGTGTGGTGGGTGGTGTTTTAGTACTCAACAGGCTGACTTGTTGCTTCTTTTTTCTGACAGATGAACGAGGGCAGGGAATAATGGGGAATAATGGGGAACACCTGAAGTGACAACATGCAAAAAAATATGTACAAACAAGATAGATACAGGATAAATTGGAGGTAGTCCTAGAGGGAAGGCATTACCATTAAAGGAAGACTGGGAAAGGTTCTTTGAAGAAGGTAGGACCTTAGTTGTGACTTGAATCCAGGAAAGATAAGAAGGTAGAAATAAGGAAGGAGAGGTAATTCCAGGCATGTAGGACAGCCAGCAAAACTACTCAGTCAAGAGATGAGTGTCATGTTCAAAGAGGCTAGTGTCACTGGATCACAGGGTATGATCTAAGATTGGTGTTTGGTAGGGCAAGATAAGGCATCGGATAAGGATGGAAGGGCCTGAAGAGTACAGAATAGTGATGAGTTGAATTGGTTCACCAAGGAGGAAAGATGGAGAAGGGAAAAGAGTGTAGCCAGTACAAGGGAAATGGCCTAGGAAAGAACTAAGGGGTGGAAATTATAAGCACCTTGGGGACAGACACTGTCTTGCCTATTTTTCTTTAATCCCAAGAGTTTAGCATAGTGCCTGGCTATAGAGGTTTAACAAATATTTATTGATTAATTGGAGTGATTGGAGGTCATGATGAGAAAAAAGAGCAAGGTTAGGGGCCATACAGCACTGGGAAAAATGGAATGAAAAAAGTTTTAATCAGATAAAAGAATTTCAGAGCTCATGAATATGGAAGCAGTTGGTAATGTCAAGATAAAAATGATGACCATCTGGGGGCAATTAGGTGGCATAGTGGATAAAGCACTGGCCCTGGATTCAGGAGGACCTGAGTTCAAATCCGGCCTCAGACACTTGACACTTACTAGCTGTGTGATCCTGGGCAAGTCACTTAACCCCCATTGCTCTGAAAAAGAAAAAAAGAAGAAGAAGAAGAAAGGAAGGAAGGAAGAAAAGAAAAAAAAAGACCATCTCTGTATAGGTGAGGTAGGGAGAGGCATATCTTATGGGAAATAATTAAGTTGAAGAACTAGAAAGTTAAGGTTTTTAAGGAGAATCAATATGTATATGTTGAAGGTCACTTGTAATTGGGCAGGGACTGGGGAGAAACTATGCTCATTGAGAATGGAAGAAAAGTATCCTGGGTATTTAGATAACAGCAACCAGAATCTTGATTGAGGCATGGATGTATGCATTGAATGAAGCTTGGAGGAGAGGATATTGAATGATATTGGTAGAGGAAGAGTCTGGATGTGACAATGGGAAACAGGGAATATTCTGACTCCTCCCCTATTGCCCCCACCCCAAAGAGGTTAAGGGTTTGAGTGAAAGCAACTAGGGCTGTAAAGGGAAAAATCAAAATTTAATGAAAGTCAATCCCTTCTCCACTCCTTCCACCAAAAACATCAAAAACCCTACTTTCACTATAGATATTTGAGGTTTTTGTATTAAAATATTATTATTTACATCTAAGATTCCTAACCCTTTTTTTATTATGGAATTTTTCAGCAGTCTGATAAATTCTGTGGTCCCCTTTTCAGAATAATGTTTTAAAATGCATAAAATAACATGCTTAGGATTACAAAGGAAATCAGATGTAATTTTAAAATTTGAAATAAAGATGCAATTTTTCTTTTCTGCATTCATGGACCCTCTTAAGTCTATCCATGGACCCATATGGGGTCTGTAGACCCCAGGTTAAGAAATTCTGATCTATGTAGTTGCTTCAGTTTCTGCTTAGAAAGATGACTGAAGATCTGAGTTTATAGACCTCACCTTTTCTTTCTTTCTTTCTTTTTAATGGGATTGGGCTCTTCTGAAGGGACAGAGAACTGAATTTGGGCAAGCTTGGGAGGTATTTGGTTAAAAAAATTCATGAATGGCAAATACACACACACACACACACACACACACACACACACACACACACACACACACCATGCTCCCAAAAAATCAAGAGATGGTTTGCTGTGATTATGGAAAACCAATCATTAGTAAACCACAAAAATTGTTAAGAATAACAATCAACAAATGTGCTCCAGTCTTGATTGAAATAGAGTCCCTACAGGAAGCAGCTGTGCCCTACAACAACAAGGTATTAGTTTAGAACCTAGCAACATTCTGAACTGCAACTTTTCCAAGAAGTTCACTCTTTGGGGCCATGTTTGAAGGGTGCTAACTATTGTTGAGGTCCTTCTGTACTTCCAGGCTCCTTCTTATTCAAAATTTTAGTAGTTGTGGAGGCTCTGTACTATGAAACACCTTTTTCAAAGATGATGATACATCACTTTAAAGTTTATAGTATTTTCTATACACTATATCATTTCATCCTCACAACAGCTATATAAGTGCTATACAAGTATCATTATTCTCATTTTACATATAAAGAAACTGAGGCTGAGTGACTTTTCCAAGGTCACACAGCTAATAAAAATTTGAGGCATGATTCCTGGCTCTAAGTCCATTGTGTTATATATTACCCCATTTTGACTCTTGCATTCTAGTGTTTACTTATTTTTTTTTCAGATCCTACAACAAGATAATTAAGATTTCTACTAAACTTACCACCTGTCTCCAATTTCTGAAATAATATAATTGGTAATTTTATTTATTCATATTCCCTTATTTTTCAGAATCTCTTAATTAGAACTCAAAGAGACATTCGAAGTCAGTCTACAGATGAGGAAACTGAGGCCCGGGGTGGTCAAGTCACCAAGCTGAATCTAAATAACATGCAGTTCCCATTCAGCATATTATGCTATAAGAAGAACAAATCTATAATATTGTTAAGTTTCTAAAACCTCCAGAAAAAAAACACCCTTGTATTCAGAGAGGGTTAAATAGAACAAAAGAGCATAATGAGGATAAATGGGTGAGTGGGTGTGTGTGAAGCCTTGGAAGTGAAATGCATGCGGGCTTCTCACTGCTGTGTACAGTAAGTAGGTGGAATTAAACAAAGGAATTCCCAGCCCCCTTTAATCTAAACATCTGACCCCAAGTGCATCACACAGTCGTCAAACGAGTGGAGGAAGGCAATTCAGCCATTTGCATGGTGTGCACCCAGCTGGGGGAAAGTTCTACCTCCCCCACTGCACCAATCCATCTGGATATGTGAATGGTTGTTAAGCACGGGGGCGCCTGCGGTCTCTCTTCCACTCCCTCTGCCCTCAAAACTGCCTACAGGTTGACAGTTTAGCTCGGCAGGCTGAGAACGCTAAGACCTGGACTTGAGGATGCGAAGATGCCATGGTTGAACGTAAACGCAAGTCCCTCTGGACAGCGGACCACATGTCTGGGTGGGGATGGTGGCTGGAGTGCTGTGGCTATCAGGGAAAGGACCGTCATGGAAGGGCTATGTGAGTGAGGTAAGGGACTGGACGTGATTGAATTCACTGGGCCTGGGTCGTGCCAACCTCAAGAATGTGCTTTGGTCCGTTTCAGAAACGGGGCTGAACATGAACAGTGGAAGGAGACAGATTTAGAGAGGAAACTCCCCCCTCCATTCCCTCCTCACAGGTCTTCCTGGGAATGTCCAGCTAGACTACTGGAGAGATTTGGGAATTAAACTATGAGAAGACAGCTTCGAATTTCAAAGGGCATTGGTTTGTGGGGAGTTCGTGATTCTCAGAATCAAAATAATTGGGAGAGAGAGAGAGAGAGAGAGAGAGAGAGAGAGAGAGAGAGAGAGAGAGAGAGAGAGAGAGAGAGAGAGAGAGAGAGAGAGAGAGAGAGAGATCTTCAGGGAGGGAAATAAGAAAAGTAAAGTACAAAGGGCATTGGGCATAGAATACCAACATCAATTCTCTTTTTTCTTTCTGTGTTGGAATGGATAAATTAATCCCACATGCCCAAGGCTGCGGAGCAAACAAGTTGCTCTCGCCTCCCACAGAGCCTACAGACCAAGGAGTGGACAACTGGCTCCGACCCGCCCCCAGCCACTTCAAAGTCCCTAAGGGATCTTGTCTCCTTGCAGGGGAAAAATGCCCCATTTCTCCCATTGCCTTCTCCGCCTCCTCCTGTTGCTTTGCCAATCTCCCTGCAAATAGAGGCGACTTCGGATGCCTGGGATGCATGTTAATCACCCTGCTCAGTGGAAACCTCTCCTGTGGAGAAGAACATAGGTGGAGCTTGATAAATGTCGGTAGCACCATAGCGCTTCCATACACGGCCCCAGCCATCTCACGTTTCATTCTCATATATATTCATTCTCTCTCTCTCTCTCTCTCTCTCTCTCTCTCTCTCTCTCTCTCTCTCTCTCTCTCTCTCTCTCTCTCTCTCTCTCTCTCTCTCTCTCTCTCTCTCTCTCTCTTCCTCCTCCCCCTCCCCTCATCCTTGCCCTTTTCAGACGCAGCTCCTCTTTGAAGCCCTCTGTCTAGCATCTCCCTCTCTCTGTTCCCTTTTAGCCACAGCTAAAACCCGGAGAAGTGGAGTCTGCATAGTGCAACTCTTATGCTCGCTGGGCATGCTCAGAAGCAGGGGGCTGGTTTGGGTCCGAAGTCGGAGCGAGGCTTCTTCAGCACGGGGCTAGAGCAGGAGTGTCCGGGGAGCCTTGCAGTGCGGTAGAGGAGAAGATCCCACTTTACTCAAGTAGGCGTGGCCCACGTTCCTCCCGAGACTGAGAGGTGAGTACAGATCTCTTGGCGGGAGCCCCCCCACCAAACCCCAGCCACAGACAAGCACTATCTCCCACTGACAAGCAAGAGCATCCCACAGGTCCAGACAACCGTGTGTGTGCGTGCGTGCATGCTCGTGTGAATGTGTAAACATACTTTATTGCTCTTAGGTGTAGGAACTAGCAGGAACAACAATTTGCCTTATTTTGTTAGGGTCCTAGGTCCAGTTCTTCCCGTATTTTGGGGGGGGGAGTGGGGGTGATGGTCATTTAGAATACCATTGTTGTTTCAAGAGCTTAATACAGAACAAGCTTTCTGGACCACTGTCCAGTGTAAAAATGTTTTACAGATGGGAATTAGAACACATATATGCTTTTGCACATACCCTGTTTGGAGGTTTGTTTTGTTTATATGTTAATAAAAAATGTAATCGCTTAACAACAACAAACTGAGCGGTGGAGGATTGCTCCTTGAATTTGGCTCCTAGGAAAGAAATCATTTGCTAGAGGTCCTTCCAGAGACTTGGATCGGTGTCAGTTTTAATCATGCTTTTCTCTTCCATCAGTTCCAATTAATCCACCTCGCTGACTGCCCAGCCTGTTCAGGGAGCCCAGAACACTACTGAGCATGCTCCTGAGCATCTGACTCCCCTGGTAGCTTTTTCTCTTACACACGTATATACTCATAGAAATGCACACAGTCTTCTATGCACTGCCTTCAGCTCCCCCACTGCTATGTTTACTTTGCTACTGCCTTACTATAAACCTGATGGCCTAGGTCTTGTGATCAAATCTATAGATATACCACCATACATTGTTTATTTTCTTTAAATCTTTGCCCAGCTGACTAAGCAAAGTGTGGCAGTAAATCACATAACCATGGCATTAAGAATCCTGGATCAGTTGTATTGTTTCACTCCCAGGCTGGCTGACATCATAGTAGGGGATGATTAAAAGGCAACTCAAAACAGGAACATTGAAACAAAGACTCTGAAACACCTAGGCTGCCTCAAACTATCAATTTACAGACACCTACAGTAGTGTGTGTTGAAATTCAGGCTCCCAGGGAACATTTTAAAACCGCTCCATTTACTTGGGCTGCTCAGTCCCCAAACCAATGTCTTTCATAATAAACACTCCTTCCAGGAGTCCTATAGTGCCATGATTCTATTTAACATTATGGAAGCCTTCTCATTTCATTAGGCCCTGAAACAGATACTTGAACAGACTGTTTGACCATGAATCTATGTTCTAAATATGTTTTAAAGGGATATTTTAAAAGTCTCTGTGTCTCAGATTCCTGCAAAGCCAGACACCCTAGTTTCTCTCATTTTTACCTCTTCCTGCCTTTCTTCCTTAGGATGCTTTCCAAAAGGACAAGGGAGTAGACCAATGTAATATTTTCACTGAACCCATTAAGGCTTAGTAATGATATGTTTTAAAATTCCTACCCATCCCCCACCCCCTCAAATCATAAGGGGAGTGAAGAGTTCACCCAGTTTCATGTTTATTCTTACCCCCTCCACACTTCCCATTAAACAGCAGTTATTCACTCTCTAATTAGGAAATCTTAATGAACATCAATGAAGCCCTTCAGCCCTTTATCCAAAGCTAATAATGTCCTATTATTAGAACTTCCCCACCCTCTCTCCCCCTTAACACTCCCCACCTACATCCTGATATAGAAACAAGGATCTTGCTTTGGGATCAGATCTATTCCCTGTGCAATCTTTTGTCCTTGCAAATAGAATTCTCAGACTGACTCCCTTACTATCTCTCTCTCTAGACAATAAGGGAGTCATACATATGATTTTATATATATACATATATATATGTACATATAAAAATTATATGTATGTATGCACAACTAAGTAAAGTTTTTAATGAGAAAAAACCCACAGAGCTTTTAATACATGTTATATCATCATTGGATGATCATTAGCATAATGAAAGGAATCAAAATTAAAAAGAACAATTATAGCATTTAAGGCAATTTGGGGGTTAGGAAGGAAAAGAAAAAGTCTATGCAGGAGGACCACAGTAAGACTCATAAATGGGACCTTATACTCTGCCAAAGAAAATTCTTCGATATCATAACTTTGCTGTAATAAAATCATGTCATCTAGATGAATCCCAGGAAGAGGTTTCTAATGTTGATTCCCCCTTTCTTTTCTGAGAGCTAGTTAGGCAAAGTATTTAAATAAGTAGACTTCTTATGCTACCCTTTCCATACCATAGCTGGGTCCAGCTCTAAGGACCCAGAGAATGAGAGTGGCCTTGGACCAAGTTGGCAGGACTGTTTTGTTAATGGAGTAATAAAAATTCTACTTCATTCTTTCATCCAACAAACATTTATTAAGCACCTACTATGTACAGAGCACTGTGCTAGGATGAATTAAGATGTTGTCCCTGTCCTTAGGGAAATTCTGGTCTCCATAAGACTCTCTGTCCTTACTTCAACCACTTTAGACAGGTCTAATAGGTTTGTACTGATCCACTATTCCCTCAAATCACATGGTATGCCATAGAGAAGTGAACTGGTTTTAGTCTCAAAGATGGCTTCAAGTCCTAGCTATGAGACCAGTGGCTAAGTCATCTACTATTTCTTAGCCTAAATTTCCTGATCAATAAATTGGGGATATAATGCTTGTTCAACTTAGCTAAAGGGCTTCATGTGCTATAATTGAAGAAACACTGGGTCTCGTGTCAAAGGATCTGTGTTCAAATCCTGGCTCTACTCTCTATGTGCCATTGGAAAAAGTCAACTGACCTCTGTGGGCTTCCATAAAATGCATGGGTTGGACTATATGATTTCTAAGATCTAAAGCAGCTCTAGACCTATGACCTAAATATTAAAGTGGTATATAAATCTGAACCATTATTATTTTCCAAAACAAAAAATGAAATACACAGATATTTCTTTTTTTATAAAAATCAGGCTAAACATTTATTTTCTTACTCTGGTTCTTCATTTATAAAATGAGGGGATTAGGCTAGATAATCTCTAAGATTTTTTCCAGCTTTGTGTATGATCAAATGATTCTTAAAATTAAGACTGCCCTATAAAATCTGGGATGTAAAGTCATCATGTCCAGAGCTGCCAAAGTTGTTAATTGTTTGTATTGTGCTGATGAGAATAAACAAAAGTATCTCTGGGCAAGCTCTGAGGATAGAGCCCAGCATTCATAAACTCTCAGAGATGGTAAGAAGCTTAGGAGTCATCTTGGCCAATCTGTACTTGAGGAGGAATCCCCTCTATGACATCCTACTGCCTTATTCCTACTCCTTTCCTCCTCCCCCCTCCAAAAGAAAAGCTCCAGACCACAGATGGTGTGAGATCCTTCCTAGTTTAGTTCCATCCGGAATCATACTTTCTTGTTTTTCTAAGTTCTTACAGCACACATTGCTCAGTAATAACAATAGCAGCACAGTGAATCTGGAATTAATTAGACAGCTGCAATATCACTAATGATTTTAGAGCCAATGGGAATAATCACTGGGGTGGAGTGTTGCCCTCACTTACCCTTATATAGGTAGAGTGCTGTTCGTCATTGTACGGATTATTGGCCAATCACATCTTCTCATAGTGATTTATGGGATAAGATGATTTGTCTCTCTTTTTTTTTTTTTTAAGTGAGGCAATTGGGGTTAAGTGACTTGCCCAGGGTCACACAGCTAGTAAGTGTTAAGTGTCTGAGGCTGGATTTGAACTCAGGTACTCCTGACTCCAGGGCCGGTGCTCTATCCACTGCACCACCTAGCTGCCCCTGATTTGTCTCTTTTTGGATGTTAGTCATTGGTTGCCCTCTTAGGCTTTCAATGGTGGCCTCCTTTCCTGGTTTCTTCATGAGCAGTTTGCCTAAGGAAGCATTCTGAATTGATTTTTACATTCTAGCCAAATGGTGATGAGGAGGAGGAAAAGGGGGAGGAAGATGCATAAACATTTTTGAGATTAATAATGTAAAGCTATTTCTGAGATTAAAAACCAAACAAATGTAGGTTTTGTACTTTGACATTAGCCCAGCTCAGTGCGTAAAATTAAATAGGATGGTCTACTGGAAATCAAAGTCTCACTTATTTATTCCTCATCGGCATTTTGGTTGAAATAATAAAATTGCAACGAAAAGGAATTTGTTTATTTAAATTAAAGATCTCTCTTTTTTAAATGAGCAAAATGTAAATGGAATAAGAAAGTATAGACCACATCAGTGCACAAAAGCATATGTTATTATAATTAACTATGTACATATGTATATATTTGCCTTTAGTTTACCCTTTTTTGGTGAAAAACTTATTTTTATTGAATTTTGAACTTTAGGAATTTAAGAAGCACATATATTCATTTTATAGAGCTAGAAATCAAAGAATCTTAGAGTTGAAGGAGAATTGAATAACCTAAAGTAAAAAGATCACCCCATTCAACTTCTTTCAATTAACTGGTTAATTAACAAGCATTTATGAAGTATTTGCTATCTGCTGTGCACTGAATTAAGTTGAAGATACAAACAAAAAGAAAAACCAGTTCCTGTTCTCAAGGAGGTTATTTCTAGTGGAGGATAAATCAGGAATTTTCAGCCTAACAGTACCTAATATTTTCTATAGAAGTATCTTAAATTCATTGATTTAGAGCTGGAAAAAACTTAGAAGAGATCTGCTCTAACCTTATCATTTTATAGAAGAGAAAACTGAGGCACAGAGAGGTGGAGTGACTTGCCCAAGGTTATATAGGTAGATGTGGTATTCACATTTTTCCTTTCCTCCCGCCTTCCTTCCTTCCTTCCTTCCTTCCTTCCTTCCTTCCTTCCTTCCTTCCAAAAATCACAAGCATTTAACATACAATTATAGGCAAGTAGAATTAGTGTAATGTAGTGGGGAAAGATTCATTCTAGTTCTGGTTTTGCCACTAACTTTTGATGTGACCTTAGGCAAATTATCTACTCTTTCTTCCTCTGCTGCATGTTTCTCATTGGGGTGGGGGGGGGCGGGGGGAGAGAGACAGAGAAAGAGAGAGACAGAGACAGAGACACCAGGTCAGCTTACCTGAAATAATGTAATAGATATAAAATCAGATGATGTTTGCAATGATAAAAATACAAGGTGTTTCAAGTCTACCTTAGATTATGATTATTGTACTTAGGTAGGAACAGAAATAAGCATAATTCTCATTTATTTAATAGTTGCATACATATTACCATCCACCTTTAATAACATCATTCTTAGTATTTATTTCTTGAGTCAGTGCTGTATGGTGGGTTAGGGAGTTAGCCTCAAAGTCAGGAAGACTTGGACTAAAGTCCAACCTCTGAGTCATTATGCAAATGTTACATTTCCTGACTCCAAGTCCATTGAACTAGTCACTACACCAGAGGTGTCAAACTCTCAGCCAGTCACAGATAGGCTTGTAAAACTCCAGAATGAGACCCAATGCAGATTAAAATGTAATTGGGAGGGGCAGCTAGGTGGTGCAGTGGATAGAGCACCAGCCCTGGAGTCAGGAGTACCTGAGTTCAAATCCTGTCTCAGACACTTGACACTTACTAGCTGTGTGACCCTGGGCAAGTCACTTAACCCCCATTGCCTCAAAAAAAAAAAAGAAAGAAATAAAAAAAAATGTAATTGGGAGATGTTCAACAAAATAAATAGACAATATGCATATTATTATTTTGTGGTTTTCCAAATATGAAATTCTAAGACTAACTTTCTATCCACTATATCATGCCCCCCTGAAGAATGCATAATGCTGAGAAATAGCCATTTGAAACATTTTAATCTACTGGATGTCTTCCTGAAATTTTCATTATATATTACAAACACAAAGTACCAGAGTACTCTTTTGGACTCCTTAATCAGGCACATCCCCACTTGATTTCAACTTAGTCAAGCACTATACTTATGTGGATCTGCTGGAACTGTGTAATGTTCTTGATGTGAAATGAAAAAGAACTGGACAATTCTTACTTCTGGGAAAATAAGCTATAGTCCAAAGTGTTTAGTCTTTGTCTTTCTGTCCTCCAGTGCCTAGCAGAGTCCCTAACACATAGTAGGCACTTTAATCAACACTTGATTTATCCAGCTGCAAGTGGGTTTTGCAGCCAAGGAAAAAGGCAAATGTGCCAGATAGGAAAGGAATGATAATTTCTATTTCAAAAGAAGTTTCTTTTCAATTATGTTCTCAAAGGACATTGTGGGTTGTAGATCAATATCGAAATGTTTTCTTTGTGACTTGAAATCCCTCTTTCATTGTTCCCTGAAGCCCTGGTAGTCTGTTGCCCAAGAAATACATTTCTGCTTCTCAGAAATAGGGAATCCCCTTGTGTAATACTGAGCACAACCTAGGCATCTTCTATAAGTGAGAGATGCAGTACCTTGTCAGTGGTAAATAACTGCTGTACTTTGGGCCTGTCTCTTTAGATCATAGATGTAGAGCTAGAAAGGATATTAGATGTTAGTTTAATACCTCATTTTATATATGAGGAGCTGAGACCCAGGGAAGTTAAATAACTAACCAAAAGTCACACAGGTAGTGTTAGAGGCAGGATTTGAACTCAGGACTATGGATTCCAGGGCTATTCCTCTTTCCATGTATTGTGCTGCCTTTCAAAAGTGTTCAGTCAGTGCCACATTCCAGTTTAATGTAGAACTGCTGAGCCCAGATAGTGGAGTGGGAAATAAAACACAAAACAACAGCATTGCTGAAAGTTAGGGGCCTGGATTTGAATTATGCTTCTCCACCAACTCCCCTTTCTGATGCTCCTCCTTACCCTTTTATAGTGTGACATCCCCTTTACCCACATACTGCTCTCAGACTGTCCAGGGATCATTTAATGTCATCCCTGGGCTTGTCCTTGGGCACTTCAGAACATACCCAGTCTTAGTACCCTTGTTCAGGTTCTTGATAAATAGCACATTCATTGTATATAGTCATGGATTAATCAATGTTTGTCTGATAATATTGTTTATCTTCTCCGGGACTTTCAGTGGCTCCCTATTTTCTCCAGGATAAACTATATGCTCCTTAGCCTGACGTGAAGATATCCACATTCTGGCTCCAACATACCTTTCTATTCATGTCACAATATTCAGGAACGAAGGATGAACAATAAACAACATCAACAATATTGCCCTCATTTAAATCCAATTCAATGAAAGTAATGGCATCACCCCGATGTCATGGCCCTCTTTGAGAATGAAGGACAAACAAGAACCCATTAAGTACTCTACCTTTCCAGTAAAGCTGGACAGCCGGTTGTTCTCTGATCTCAGAGTGATGCTTTCAGCTTCTGTTCACTCATGCAGGCTCTCCCAAATGCCAGCAATGCCTTCCCCACTCCCCATTTTTACCTGTCAAAATCCTGTTTTTACTTCAAGACTCAGGTCAGGTGCTCCTCTTCCATAAAGTCTTCCTTTTGTCCAACTAGATGAAAGCATTTTATTTTCTTCACTTTGTCTTAGAATACTTTTTTAATGAACAACCAGTATATTCATAAGCATTTATTAAGTACCTGGTATATGCCAGGCACTGGGCTAATCATTGAAAATAGAAGGAAAAAAAAAGGCTCTGTTCTCAAGGAGATTAATAATGACAACGTCCAGTTATGTAGCTCTGTCAGGTTTACCCAGTCCTTTTTCTTTTACAGTTATTCTGTGAAGGATTGTTAGTGAAAATATTATTGCGCCCATTTTAGTGTACGAGGGATTCCTCCTATTCCAATTAATGCAACCATAAAAATGTTGAGGACAGGCAGATGCGATTGTTTTAATGTGTATTTTATACCCTGTGATCTTTATGTTCTATATCCTTTTGATTGGGGAAAGAAGGGAATAGCTAATTAGCTAACTAAATAAGCTAATTACATCCCTAGGGGCTTTAACTATTGGAGACATTTTAGCAGTTCAATGAGTTCAGCAATGGACCAGTTCATTGGTAGACAGATAGTATCTTCCCTCCTCTCCCCACCCATGACTGCGTTATTGGAGAGACTTATACAAAGAGGACATGGGAGGTATTTTTTTCTGTAGTTTTAGATATCTTTTCTTGCTTCCTTTTGAATTCCTTATCTCCATATTTAAATAAAAAATAATTGGTTACATCCAATCCAATCCAAGTAACTGCCCCAGGACCCAGTGGGGTAAATTGGAAAGAGAACGCAGATGAGCTTCCAGAGAGAAGACCTGTGTTGAAATTCCTGCTTCTTCACGTATTTATTCTGTGATCTCAGGGAAATAACCTTAACTTTCCTGGATCTTAGTATTCTCCTATGTAAAAAAAAAAGAGCTTGTGATTTCATTGAAGTAGATAAATTCCCATGGGGACACTACCTCCATGAAAGTACACTTATAATTTTGGGGGGTTATAGTATAGTCTTAGTGATGCGCCCCGAGTAACAAAGCTATGTTGTTTATTGCCATTTCAGTCATGTCCCCTGTGACCTCATCAGGGATGTTCTTTTTAGAGATATTGGAGTGGTTTGTCATTTCCTTCTCCAGCTCATTTTATAGATGAAGAAACTAAGGCAAAAAGGGTTAAGTGAATTTCCCAGGGTCACACAGTATGTGTCTGAGGCTACATTTGAACTCAGAAGATGAGTCTTCCTGACTTCAGGCCTGGCACTTTATGCACTGTGTCACCTATCTGCCCTAGAGTATAGCTAACAGATGTGAAAGACAAGTTTATAGGTCTTGGTGCTGAGGCTAACTAACTCTGGCTAACACCCCGTGATGTTTCTTTTGAAAGCCTTCAGTATCCAATATTCCTAAATGTGCTCCCATCCAAGTACTAATCAAGACTGATCTAAAATCAGAGATCATCAGTCCATTCAGGACTATAGTCAGCTATAGTCAGGCCAGGACCAAGAGGAGGGATTTGTACCAGACACCCTCTAAGATCCTGTCTAGTGCTAAAAATCTGAGATCTTATAAAGTTCTTGGATTAAAGTGCTAGTGAGCCATTTAAAAAGATACCATATTATTCATCCACTTAAAAAATCAATAAAGATTAAGAACATATTTCCATATCTTTTTGAGGAAACAAAAAAGCCTAAAATTTATCTGTGTACCATTCTGTGATTTCTGACTCATTCTGTTGTAAATGGAATTTTTTTCCCTTTTGATGTGTTCTTTCCTCTCAAAAAGGAACATATGGAGTAAAAATGAACTTCTACTTTGTAAATGACAGAGTACAAGAATCAAAGTAGGCAGGATGTATTAGAAAACGCTACCTACAACATTGTTGATTCCTAGCTCCATCTCTCATCCTAGGGCCACAGAAGTGAAAATTCCACTGCTTGCGAATTCAGATGATGAGGAAGCAAGTTTGAATTAATTTTCTGCTGACTTTTTTTCTTACCAAAATTCTACTCCATTGGCTTATCAAGGTAAAAGGCAATGTTGGGTTCACAGAGGATATGTCAGGAGATTCTGAGCTGCAGGAAGTTCTTTTTGTTGTTGCTGTTCCATCATTTTAGTTGTGCCTGACTCTTCATGACCCCATTTGGAGTTTTCTTGACAAAGATACTGGCGTAGTTTATCATTTCCTTCTCCAGCTCATTTTACAGATGAGAAAACTGAGGCAAACAAGTTGCATGACTTGCCCAGGGTCACACAGATTGTAAGTATCTGAGGTGAGATTTGAACTTAGGCATATCCATTTTCCTGATGCCAGGCCCAGAAGGTTGTTGACTGTGCTACTTAGGTGGAAAAGCTTCTAGTATAGTCCTGGTGATTGATTTCTGTCATCTGAGAATCAACCTCACGAAACTTGGAAAGCCACAGGGTAATTAATTATTTTGTCCATAGCAACTCTTAAAGACCATCTGCAAAGGTGAGGATAGGTTTTGACTTGCTGTGACAGAGAGAGCATCCATGTTGCTGATGAAACCATTGATCCTTAGAATATTTCATAAAGAGTTATTAGGTCCTTGTGTTATGCACACATATTGCCAGTGTTAATTCATTTCAATTAATGTTGACTAAATATCTTCTAAGTGCCTGGAACTTGCCTATGTGGAAATAGGAGAAAGGAAGACCTGTTCTCCACCCTTTAGTAACTTAAAATCTAATTTAGGGGGGCGGCTAGGTGGCATGGTGGATAGAGCACCAGCCCTGGAGTCAGGAGTACCTGAGTTCAAATCCGGCCTCAGACACTTAACACTTACTAGCTGTGTGACCCTAGGCAAGTCACTTAACCCCAATTGCCTCACTAAATAAAAAAACAAAAAACAAAAAAACAAAAACAAAATCTAATTTAGGATGCAATACTAATTAGTGTTATTGAAATTATTTTGAGTCCCTAAGGAGTATGTGAATTATAATAAGTTCCCAAATGATTCTAGATATATCGTGGTAGGTGTAATACACGGAAGGGTGTTTGTGAACCCTGTGATGCTATTCAAATGTGCTATATACTGAATGTATATTTACTTAATTATACTGAATCATACTGTATACTTCACTGGTGCTCTCAATTTTTTCATCTGTAAAATGGGGCTAATAGTCATGGTGCCAACTTAAGTACTCTTTACAAATCTTAAAGCACTCTGCAAATGTCAACTATTAGTGAACATGATGGGGTCTCTTGTCATCCAGATTTTTTCCAGAACTGGTCTCTAACCTGTGTATGGCCAGAGCTGCACAGAATAGGCCAGAGACAGGTGTCAGGAATCAGAGAGAAAGTTTATTTTCTAAGTGAGGAAAAAGACTTGCAAGCGAGGTGGAGCTATAGACACATGTGCTGGGGCTCCACCCCTAGTGGAGAGGGACCCAAGGTAGTGTGGGGAGATCTCAATACTTATACTAGTGGCTGGCCAGTAAACTGTAACCCTGACAATGAGGGAGCAGCACGTATGTGATAAATTTGATTCATTGCAGGACATTCAGACTTTATCCAGTGTTTGTCTTTGACCGAAGAACACCTGGTAAATTGTGTGACTAGCCCAGAGGGCGAGATCATCCATAGGGTGATAGCAAAGGATTCTTGTCCTACCAAGCTCAGGGCTCAGCTTACTTGCTTGGCTTTAGCTCTGGAAACAGGGAATCTAAATTTTATTTTGTCACTTTGCACCTCAGAGAAGTATACTACATGATACTTTCTTTAAACCTAAGTTCACCTCAGTCTCTACCATAAGACACATTTGTAGAAATAAATGTAATGAAAATCTATATTTAAATGGTATTAGTTTACAAATATAATTTACTCAGATGCCAGAACCATCTTTTATCAATATTCCAAAGTATTTATGATTTAATCTATGTAAGTATTCTCTCCATCAATGAAGATTATAGTTCTTCTATCAGTTAGGACACATCTTCATGAGTTGCTGTAGAATTTTTTAAAAAATCAGTTCATGATGGCCAGCCTTTTAATGAATTTCTCAGAACGTAGCTAGATTTTTTCACTGTTGAGAAAAATAGCCTGGCATCAGATTCATACTTAAAGTCTTTCCAGTTTAGCAGTATTTGTCCAAGCTTGCATAGGCACTGACAAGGCCTTTGAGAACTGAGAGTCAACTCCATGCCACAGTGAGGTAGTAGAGGATCACATTTTGAAAGGGAACTTAGAAGTCATCTTGTCTGACCCTCTTATTTTACAAATGAGAAAACAGAGACCCAGATAGGTTCTTTGTCAAAAAAGGTATTAAGCAGTAGAGTTATCTTTGGAAGCTCAGATTATTACAGGAGCCACTAATTGGTTGGTTTGATTCATGGTGACTCTCCTTTAAACATTTGTGGGGACATAGAGTAGCAAAATGAAGTTGGATAAAAATGCTCAAGAGGAGCCATTTGTACAGGGGTGGGAGGGAGGAACAAGCATTTATTAAACACTTACTGTATGCAGGCACTGTGTTAATTGCTTGACAAGTAATACTTCATTTGTCTTTTCCACTCTCTAATGACTAGTCTATTAGATGAGCATTTAGGGGTTCCCAAACTGGAAGTTGATAATTTATTGCAAAGAGTCCTCAAAACCACATACATAGCAAGTATTATCATTATCATCTTCATTCAATCATTCATCTACCTATTCATACTTTCATTCAACCTTTTTAAAAAAAAACACTACTGTGGTCTAGGCTAGGCACATTTAGAGACAAAGACAAAAATTAAACAGTACATAATTTGTCAGCAGCTAGGTGGAACAGTGGATAGAGTGTTGGGCCTCAAGTCAGGAAGATATCTTCTTGAGTTCAAATCCGGCCTCAGACACTTAGTAGCTGTATGACCCTGCTTAATCCCATTTACCTCTGTTTCCTCATCTGTAAAACAAGCTGGAGAAGGAAAAGCAAACCACTCTAGTACCTTTTCCAAGAAAACTCCAAATGGGGTCACAGTTAGGCACTACTTAAAATAACTGAATAACAGCTCTGGGGATGAGGGTAGATTTTGGGGTTGGGTCAACATGTACATGCCTAAGTCAGTACAAAATATATACAAATAAAAAAAGTAATTTCTGAGAAGAAAAACATTTATTTAGCACCTATGCAATATTCAGTGTCTCAGAATAAAAATAAGTAGATATACTTTCTGAAGACTGAATAATGTCTCATAATATGAATTAGTATTTTTCAAATGTATATAGATGCTGTTGTAATGAAAAAACAAATTCATTTCCAAACATCACTGAGTCCATAGTTGCTTTTAACCAGCAAGTATTTTTCTTGATGAATAGATGCTATTAATATACATATAATTTTGTTTTACTACTAAAAAAGGATTCCTTGTGTTAAAAAATGTTGAGGAACCACTGGTGTAGAAAGAAAAGGTGTTATTAGAGGTAATCAGTTAAAAAGAGGATTGAGTAGACTTTTATTTCATGCCTTCATATTTCAGATTTAAGGGAAAATATGTTTATAACAATAGATATATGAGCTATGAGAGAAATTCACTCATGAAGTTGCCTTTTTAACCTTTATGTTGTCTTTTTAACCATTTTTAGTTATTTTGATATTTACTAATGACAAATATGCAAGAAATATAACAGATGATGCACATAGAAATGGGCACAGAAACAGGTAACAACTGTCAGCTGGTACCTTGTCACTTCATCTCCACTATAAGCTCTCTTGGTGTTGCAGTAGAACAAACACTAGATTAGGAATCAGAGACCTGGATTCTCCTAAATTGGCTCTGCCACCAATTTACTATGTGACCTTGAACTTTAAATCTTGTGGCCTCAGCTGCCCAGATCCATAAATTGAGGGGCTTGAATTAATGTTCCTTCACATTTCAGAAATCTAGAAATCCTTTCTCAGTGTTACCTGTGATAGAATATAAAATGATCAATTTTTCATTTGGAGAAATATCTGTTACTTTTTCCTGTAATTTCCATTTTTTCCCCTTTGCTTTTCTTCTCCCACCCTTATAAATCCATTCCATGGAGCCATGTAAACAGACAGTGTGGTTACATTGAATTGGAGTTGAAATGACAGTGCTTTTGGCTTGACCTAAAGTTAACAGTTATTGTTATGGAATTTTTGAGCCTGTTATAGGAAGCACAAATGAAATAACATCCTCTTATTGAGGACTACGCTGACATATTGGAGGATGCAGGTGTATAAACAAGGCAGGAAACACTGGATTTCAAGCTGAGGTTGGAACAAGAAAGTATAGAGAAAACAAAACAGGTAGAGAAAAGGATTTTATGGCTCCTATTCAAGTTTTATAAACAACTAGAAATAAAAACAAGCTCATTGAAACATCTGGCACTCACTTAGAAGTCAGCATAGGTAGTAAAAGAAACTGGGTTGACATCAGAGGACCTTCATTCAAATCCTTACTTATTATGTGACATTGGGTAAGACACTTTCCATCTCTAAGTTTCAGTTTCTTTATCTGTAAAATGGGGGAGGGGGTAAGAAGAAATTAATCTTGGAATAGTAAAATGTATGAGGATTTGGAAAAACACAAGACATGGGTTCAAATCCCAGTTCTTCCACCTACTATTTCTGTGACCTCACTAAAGTAACAATCTCTGTGGGTTTATTTCCCCATCTGAAAATGAGGAAGTTGGACTAGATGACTTCTGAGGTACCTTCTAACTCTGAATTTGTCATAATACCATGACCTATGAAAAAAAGAATAAAATAGATGAGTCTCTTTAATCTAGAGAGAATTCCAAAGGGGAATCTTCTAATGCTAGGTTCTATGATACTAAACCAATTTGATGTAGTTATAATAGTCAACAAGTGCCTACTCTGGGCCAAGCACTGGGCTTGCTAGATGCTAGAGCTACAAAGACAAGCATGAAACAGTCCCTGCCCTCAATGGGCTTATGTGCTAAAGGGGAGACAAAAATGTATCAAAACAAGGTAATTTGGTGAAATAGTTATTAGCATTTGACAGGCTCAAAAAAACCTAATATAAGAGTAAAGGTTGAACTGTGCTTTGAAGGAAACTGGAATTCTAAGAGGTAGAAGTAAGGAAAAAATGCTTTCCAGCCTGTGCAAAATTGAGGAGGTGAGAAGAGGAATGTCATGTGTGAGGAACAGTAAGAAGACCAGTTTGGCTGAACAATAGAGTATGAAGGGGAGATATGTATACGAAAGCAGGAAAGGTAGTTTAGAGCCAAGTTGTAAAGGGCTTTAAATGCCAGATGAATTTGTATTTGGTTCTGAAGGGAATAGTGTCCCTGATGTTTGGAGGTGATAGATAAGTGAGAGGTGACATTTGAGGCAGGAAAACCAGGAAACCTGGTTCTAGATCTGGGTTCTAGATCTCCCTTTCCCAACAACTATCCCTGCAACATTGGCTAAGCTACCTCATATCAATGTGCACAAGTTTTGGAATCAAGAGACTTAAGTTTTGTTCCCTATCCTTGACCTTAACTACATGTGTGTGACCTTAACTAAATAACTTAATCTCTACCTGGCTCAGTTTTCTTATGTGCAAGGGGATAATAGTAAAGAAATATCATGACTATACATGTGAACATACCTTTGAAAAGTTAAGTAATATGAATATTGTCATGTTGATATAATTGATATTGTCCTGGTAAAAAGTATGTTTATTAGGGTTGATTTCACTTTCCCCTATGAGAGAGAACATTGCCTTAAGTAAGAAAGCTACTGACATTTTCTACTGGAGCCACCAAGTTTTCATATGAAATACCAGATCTCTCAATATATGGGGTTTCCTTACATTGTTCTCCTACTTCTTCTGTTTATTTCCTTGCCTCAGTTTCACATTAGGAGTAAAATATTAATGGTGAAAAGAGTATTGGGATTTGAGTAAAATGAGACTGGAATAGAATGTGTGATGTGACTTTGGAGGTGAAGGGAGACTGAGTATAATAAGCTCAAGAGCCAGGGATAACTTTATCAGCTTCTACAAGTAAATAAGCAATAGTGTCTGGCATGGAGATGAGAATACTTAGGGAGTGCGTGATAGTCATCAGGAAGAGCTGTGAATGTGAAAGATGGAATAAGCTTGTTCTGTTTGATTGCAGAGGTCAGGACCAGAGGCAATATGTAAAAGTTGCAGAATTAGACATTATATCTAAAAACTTGGGGGGAAAACTTGTTAATAGTTAGAGATACCTAAAAGCAGAAATAGAATGGTTCCAGAGGTAGTGGGTTTCCCATCACTGGTCATTTTGAATCAGAGGCTAGATGAACATTTGTCAGATATATTGTAGGGGCACATATTGATGTAGATCAGAGATGTTAAACACACTACCCATGGGCAGCTTTGCCATGGCAACATTCCCAGTCAGAACCATTTCAGATTGTGATCTGTACTAGATTAAAATGTAATTGGGAAATAGTTAACAAAAGAAATAAAAATGCAGTAGAACATATGTGGTTTTCTAAGTCAAAATATGACCTGCAATATCCTTATTCAGCGGTCTTGTTTCTATTTGAGTGATATCACGGATCTAGATCACTTTGGAAGTAACTTCCAACTTTGATATTTTGTGGTTCTTTGTGTAAAGGGATATTTTGTCCTATTGTATTTCAGCAAAACTAAAGACTGGAACCTGGTAAAATACAGAAACATTGGAAATTACCCTCATGCACATATCACCTCTATCCCCAGCCAGTTATCTATATAAGACTCAGCAAAGTCTGAGAAATGTAAGTTGGCTTTTCATAAGTAAAGGTAGAGTTCAAAACTGAGGGAGTCCACCTTTGTAACTAGAAGGATTATTTAACAATAGCGGGTAGACCTCTCCAACCTCCTGCCTGGAGATGAAAAACCTCAGAGTTTCTGAGGGAGTAAATGAGAAGAGACTTTTGTCAATTCTAGGTTAAAGACTGTTGTCCTTTCTGAAAAGTGAACTGTAACTACAAATTCAGAGAATACTTTAACACTTGGCTAAGTGAGAGGTGGTGAAGCCTATAGCTACTCTTGGAATAGCAAAACTAGGGAGTTCAGCATGTAGACCCAATCCATTAGACATGCCACACCTTGTTAAGAGCCCAGAAGCTGAGCAACCTGCCTGGAAGCATTAGCCTAGTGACCAGATGGCCAGCCTGGCTTGGTCTGGCAGCAGCAGGACAGTGGCAAAGGGATCTGTCCAGCCCATCCCAGAAGCAGGTGGGCCCAGCAGTGGAGTACTCTATCTTAGCAGCAGCCAAGCCCAGTAAAGAGCCAGATCAGAAGGTGAACAAACTGCTCCATCCACCCCAACCTAGCATCAGATTGAGCTAGCCAGCTGGGACATTGCCCTTTGAGAAACCAGTCTGGCTGAGCAGCAACTTATCTATCACTAATACTATGCCCAAAGATTCAGGAAAAAATAGGAACCTGCGGCTCCTGAATTGTTAGTCCAAGTGTGTTCCTTTTATGTGTTCCTTACTCCCATCATACTTTTAAATTTATGCCCATTCTTGCCCCCCATGAACTCTGTGATTTGTGGGAGACTGTACCTTTGTGGGGTTTTTTTTTGCGGGGCTATGGGGGTTAAGTGACTTGCCCAGGGTCACACAGCTAGTAAGTATCAAGTGTCTGAGGCTGGATTTGAACTCAGGTACTGCTGAATCCAGGGCCGGTGATTTATCCACTGCACCACCTAACTGCCCCATGTTTTTTTTTTAAAGAAATGTTTTTTTAACTCTGGTTCTTGCTATACCATTGTTAAGGTAAAGTAGCCCAGTGAGGGGCTTATGAGCTAACAGGTTTAGAGAATAGCCATCAATGGGGTTACCCAAAAAGCAGTGGCAGGTATCCCTCTGGGGACCCAGCCTGCCTGTGCCAATGTGGGTGGGGGGAGGGGCAAAAGGATTGCTATCTCTGTAAGTCATTTGAAGACACAAAAGGTTTTTCTCTGGCAGATTCATAAGACTGGTAATGCTATATGTACTTTTAAGAGATAAATTTCTTTCTTAATCAGATGGATTCCTTTAGAATGTTTCTGCTAAATACCTCTTTTCTCTAAGGAATTCTGGATACACTTACTTTCCTTCTAAGTATAGTCACTAGATTCAGCCTACTATTTTAATTCTAGATGACCCTCATAGAAGCATATGGATTACACTCTGACATAAGCAGTCCTGTACACATTGTCCTATCCTCTGCTGTTACCATCTGCTTTGTTCTTGGAACTGGGCAGGATTATTCTGGTTTACTAGAATCCTGCTTATGAGGATACACTTGCAGCAAACTGGCAAATCTAAATATTTTTCAGGCTTTGAGCAACCAAACAGATAGATTTAGCAGAGTAAAAACATGCAAGATTATTCAGATTTTATAGAGTTTTAGCTGAAAACTACTCTTTACAACACCACCTCCCACAACTAAAAGAATATTTAATGAAGGATTTTATTCTCATGCATTGAAATAAGATAGTCATAGTGGAGATTGAGTTTAGGCTTTGACTCTTAGGTATCTTTAAATTTCCCCATAGGTGCTTTATCATTAATCCTGAGTGTTTCATAAAACCACACAGGATCTGAGGAGTCTCTAAGTCTAACTAAACTTGAACAATAATCCCCACTATAGCATTGTCATCAAGTGGTCTTCCAGCTTCTGTTCAAAGATTTCCAGCTATAGCCAGAGCTAGACCTAATTGCTAAAATGTTTTTTTCTTCACATCAAGCTCACATCTGTTCTTCTCCAATTTTCACCAACTGCTCTAAGTTCTCCCTCTGTGGTTAAGCAGAACAAAAAGAACCCCTTTTAGACAAGTTCTTCAAATCACTTGAAGATAGCAATCATGCCCCTGCCCCTGCCTCATCCTCCTAGTAATGATAGTTCTTTTCCAAGCTAAACATCCTAAAGTCCTTCAGATGATTCTCCTAATGCATGATCTTCACTTTTCACCATCTCAGCCACCTTCTCTTGGAATTGTCTCAGCTTGTATAGGTGTTCCTCAAAAACATATTGCCCCAGAACTGATACTGTATTCCTCATGTGATCTAACTAAAGGCTCAGCACAGAATTGTGCCTTCCTTTTTTTTCTGGATTCTGTCTTACTGTACCCTAACATTGTATTCCTGCCATATCACATTACTGACTCATGGAGTTGGCTGTTGTTGTGATATATTTTTTCATAGAATTCGTGCCCAGTTATGCCTCCCCAAGCTGAATGCATACAATTGATTTTTTAAAACTCTGTTGTAGAATTTACCATTTATCCCTATTAAATATATCTTATTAAATTTATCCCATTTTTTTAGACTGTTACTATATATTTTTTTGAATGCCGATTCTGTCATTCATTGTTTTAGCTATGCCGTACATGGCTTCATTTGGCAGGTTTCTGTGAATTGATCCAAATAATTGATAAAAATATTGAATGACACTGGGCCAAGTGTTATTTGACCTGGGCTAAATAACAGGCCAAATTATTATTTGGGCTACTTGTCTTTGCTCATTGCCCACACTCAAAGCCTTTGGTTTGGTAGAAATAGTGAAACTATTGATTGGCTTTCAAGAATCCAAAGTAACTCCCATACCATGCAGCATCCAAGTAGATGTTTATAGAGGAATCTAAAGTAATCCCTATTAATATATTCATAGAGCATATTCCAGAACTATACTTACTTGAAGCATTGGGGCAGGCATAATTAGATAGTTATAAACTGCCTTTGGGTTTTAGTTGACTGCAAACTCAGTATGTCAATATTATGATGTAGAAATTCAGAAAACCTAATATAAGATTTATTTAAAGAAAAACAGAAAGTTCATGATAAGTGAAATGCTAATCCCACTGTATTCTGCCCTCATCACTTGATATCTGAAGTAAATATGTTCAGTCATGGTCACCATATTTTAGGAAGGATATTGGGAAGCTGTGAATTGTCCAGAGAAGAGTGATCAAGATGGTGAAAAGCCTCAAGAAGACCAAGCAATATGAGGATCATTTAAAAGACTTGGGAGATGTTTTGTTTGGAGAACAGTCTCAGAAGAGAACAATATTCAAGTATCCGAAAGGCTATCTTTTAGACAGGTGATGAGACTTATTTTGTTAGTACCCAGTGGAGCAATAGGTGGAAGTGGCAGAGAGGGAAATTTGGACTTGATATTAGGAAAAACTCTTTAATGCTTAGAGACATCCAAAGTGGGAGGGAATTATTTAGGAAGTATAGTTATCCCTTTTACATCATGGAGGCCAGGAGTACAGATCTGAAAAACCCACATAAAACTTTTTGGTCCTCCTTTTGTACTAGAGAAGAAGTCTGAATTATCATGGTATTAAAACATAAAATATATTGATATCATATGATACTATTCATACATTTTATGCATTTCTGAGTTTCTAAACATTTTCTGTCATCTACAGTTTGTACAACCCCCCCCAATCTCCATTTAATATTTTTTATGCTGACCCAAGATATAGCAAAAGTGGGAAAGTCTCTATGTAAAAGGAATAATTGTAGTAGGTTTCTTTTTACTGGAGATCTTCAAGAATCAGTTAAATAATGATTGCTTACTGAATGTCTTGTCAAAGGAATTTTTGTTTATGTATATGTTGGACTACCTGGCTTCTGAGATTCTGTAATCCTGGGTTATATCCTCACAGACTTCCCTACAGTTTACATCGTGGTGTTGGGACTTGTCGTCCAGGAGACTTTCATTCACATTTGATTTCTGACACAGACTAGCTAGATACATGTAAATTATTATTATTGTTCTTCACTGAAGCTTATACTGTGATACACTAAATTTACTGCCATATATATTCACGGATACACTGAAATCTTCCTCACCTGGCCTACTATGATAGTCATATAAATATAACTAGGGCTCATGTTTATAAAGATTAATACTGAGGAAACACAAACCAACTCTTGAAAACCTGAGTCAAGACTGTGAATTTTATAGACAGCCTACTATTGGGCTACTAGAGAATCAGAAAATGCAAAGTAATATTTATATTAACTTAAGTAAAACATGATTAAGAAATTAGGTTTGCTTTAAAAGCACACACATAGATATGTGCACACATATACACATAAAATGTCAAATGAGATCAGTGAGTACTCTTGGAGTTCAGATAAGGTATTCTCCTCTATTAACAGATAACAAACTGAGCACTGACTATAAATATTTAAAAGGAAGATCTTAGGAATTAGAGCTGGAATTTAGAGGTATCCCAAACCAGCCATCTCAGTTTACAGATCAGGAACTTGAGACCCAGAGAAATGAAATGATTTGCCCATCAAACTGAGGACAAGCAAACTGGGATACAAATCCAAGTCTTCTGACTCCAAAACTAGAGTCTTTTTTTTTTACTCCGTTACATTGGTATATGTCTTATAAACAATTACATGAACATAATTCATCTTTGTCATGTAACTTTAAATGCACAAATATAGGCATGAGAAATAACTTTTCCAATAATTAAATATGCTGCTTATATGAGGGACAGATATATAAGCTTATACAGTTTTTCATGTAATGAAGAGTTGACAAAATAAAAAAAAGGTTGTGTGGTATGATTATGTATTTTGTTTCATCATTGAAGCTATAACAGCATAATCCTTGGAAAGGCCCTTAGCTCCTTCAAGAGAAAAATTGTATATAATCAGAGTTTAAATTTCATGTAATTATAAAAAAGATCTGTGATTTTGTCAGTGTAGGTAGGGGATAACACTGTGTGGCAATTCTCTCTATCAATTCATATTACAACCAATATAAGAGACTTCCCTTTAGTTATGCAATACAGCTTGCATATTACAAAAGTGAGATTTGAAACAGGTCTTCCTGAATCTAAACCTAGCAATTTTATCCATTAAGCCAGGATTTTTAAGTGTTATTATTTATAAATTATTTCTCTCTTGAAATAAAGGATAAATCCAGTCAATTTGCTTTCTGCTCCTAATTCCACCCCTTTCATATAATGTGTTCATAATTACCTGATCGTGACAGAATCGAAACTTTATGTTAGGAAACAGTGTACTTATTTATAAGAATCTCAATCTCTCTCTCTCTCTCTCTCTCTCTCTCTCTTTCTCTCTCTCTCTCTCTCTCTTACACACACACACACACACACACACACACACACACACACACACACACACACACACAAAATTTCTTCCATGTTTCCAATCTTGTCAGGAAAGGTGGATTGATCCAATTTTTTTTTTTTTTTTTTTTTGCGGGGCAATGGGGGTTAAGTGACTTGCCCAGGGTCACACAGCTAGTAAGTGTCAAGTGTCTGAAGCCGGATTTGAACTCAGGTACTCCTGAATCCAGGACCAGCGCTTTAACCACTGCGCCATCTAGCTGCCCCAGATTGATCCAATTTTGACTGTTTCTAACCAATTTAAGCTGTTCTGAACTTGTTTTAATTGGATTGAACTTTGTTTTTTACTGGTTTTAACCAATTTAAACTGGTTTAAAAATGGTCTGAACAGGTTTTCACTGGAACCAGTTTAATTGGTCTAAATTGGCTTGAACTGGTCTCAACCAGTTTTAATTGGTTTAAACTGGTTTTAACTCTGGTTTTAATAGGTTTTACTGTTATTGTTATGACTGGATTATACCAGTTTGAAATGGTGTAAATTGGTTTTAACTTTTTTACTTTTTTTAACTGTTTTAAATTGGTTTGGACTTGTTTAAATCAGTTTTGGTTGGTTTAAACCAGTCTGAGCTGTTTTGACTAATTTAAAGAGGTTTGCCCTGTTTTTAACTGACGAACTATTTTGAACCGATTTTGACTGGTTTTAACTATTCTAAACCAGTTTAAACCAGTACAAACTGTTTTTTTTTACTGGTTTTAACCTGTTTAAACTGGTTTGAATTGGCCTAAAACTCTTTGAGCTGGTTTTTTATCTTATTCCCCACCTTTACATTTACAACTCCAAAAATAAAAAAGAGACACTTTTGGACAGGAGGTGACTTGGTATAGTAAAAAAGGACACTGGCTAGGAATCCAAAAAACTGGCTTCTATTCTGGTTTACTAGCTATACAGCTGGGAAGAGAGGGAGAGGCAGTTGAATGGGATGCAAGGCACATATTAAAATAGCATTATTAAGGTAAAAACTAACATACAGTCTCCAATGCTTTCAAATTATTGCCTTTTATGTATACTGATTTTTAAAAATTGGAATGATTACTCAGTGTAGTGTATAGTCTATGCTTAGTATTAAGATAGAATATTCATTACCTTTTAAAATTGTTAATACATATTTTCAAGAAGCTAATATGCCTGATAGAAAAGCCCACAGGTTGGGGAGCACAATTTCAGTTGTATTTGCAGGGGAAAATGTTCAGTGAGATTAGGAATATGACTGCTAGTGCTATATAAATGTTGATATGCTCAGCTGATTACACTGCTGTATTGATAAGGCCAAGGTCACAGTTTGATTACTTCTTGAGGCAATTCCTTTTTGCTCTATGGTCATATCTCAATTTATTAGTATACTAGGGTCATGAGGGATCCACTAAAAAAGTGTGGTTAGTTCAGTGCCAATGATCACCACAAAAACTTGGAAAACTGCAAAAAGTCATTACTTAATAAAGAAACTTCTTTGGCTATAGACAACAAAGACTTTTAAAAAGTTTAAGTATTTTTATTTAAATCAATTATTTTTTTTCTTTATTAAATTAAATGTCTTCACTTAAAAAGAAAAAGACTTGGGGCAGCCAGATGGTGCAGTGGATAGAGCACCAGCCCTCGAGTCAGGAGGACCTGAGTTCAAATCCGGCCTCAGACACTTAACACTTACTAGCTGTGTGACCCTGGGCAAGTCACTTAAACCCAATTGCCTCACTAAAAAAAAAAAAATACTTGTAATTACAGCTTTATGGTTCTGCTGATTATATTGTATCTTTATTGTCAAGGCAGCATCTCTGATTTTGTCCAAATAACTCAGATTTGGTCTTCTATTTATAGCATTCATGAGCTCATTTTTTTTTCTGTATAAAATTCTCTACAACTTAGATCTGAAGTTAATTAAATTACATTTTCATTTAATAACATGGTATGCACAATAACCAGATCAGAATTCTTTTTAGTTTTTTTTGTCTTTCCAGACAAAAGCAAACTTTTAGAAATCAAGTTTTGAAAGAAACTGGCAAATGTCAGGGAAAGAACTGGAAAATGTGTAGATCAGCATCCCTTTTGTCTATATTTTCAACTGATTTTTCATGGATAAAATGTTACAGATTGTTTTCATATAAGGTGGCTACCTTGTGTAATTTTTATTGCAAGCAATATTATTAAAATAGCTTTCAGTTTCTATTATAAATAGTTTTAAATTCTTTTATAACTTTCTCTCCAAACTCATAGGTCTTTGAAATAACTTCCTGGATGCCTCATAACAATAAAACTTAATTTTTTTAAAGAAAAAAAAAGAACCGTGAGGTTTAAAAAAATAACATTTTAGTCTTTATGTTCTAAAGTATCTTTCTATCTCATTGGATACTGCATTAGGGGGAAAAAAACCTATCATGGAAAATCATAGTGATTAAAAAGAAAGATAGTCATCAAAATTAGGTAGGGTACAGCTGAATAAACATTCAAGGGGCTTTTTTTGTTGTACTAAGTAATGCCATTTTACCTACATACACTGTAAATTGGAGTTTCCTGTTCTTGAGATTATAGTAGCCAAGAGGTCAGGACTCTGCACATAGTAAGTGCTCTATAAATATTTGTTGTTGATGAGGATGTTGTTTTGGGGAAGAAGAAAAAAACTAATACAGTGGAAACCATCCCTTTGAACAACGAAGTCTTTCGGATAAAACCACGCTTTGGAAACTGGACTTCCTAAATTTGAAGATTAACATGGATGCCTTTTCAGTATGGAAGGTCAGAACAAAGGGAACCCATCTTAATGTCCAACACTTTATATGTTTGGGGACTGACAATAAATCACTCAACAGATACTTATTTTAACTGTTACTATGTGCAAAATGCACAGATAGTAAGTGTCTGAGACCAGTTTTGAACTCAGGAAGATGAATCTTCTTGACTGCAAGACAGTTCCTCTGTCCACTGGGCCACCTAGCTGCCCTTGCTGTGTTAGATACTGGGGATAGAAAGACTAAATCGTCCCTGCTCTCAAGAAGCTCACATTGTATAGTAGTAGGACACAATATGTAAATATGTAACTATATACTAAATAAATACAAGTTCATTTTTGTGGGGAAGTACTAGCAGATAAAGATGGGGAGAGGGATGGATCAGGAAAGGCTTCAGGTAGGAGGTGGCATTTGAACTGAGCTTTCAAGGAAACTAGGGATTCTGAGAGAAGAAGACAGAAGAAAGTGCATTCCAAGTTTGGGTCACAACCTGAGCCAAGATGTGTTAGATTTTCGGAGATGGTGTGCCATGTGTAAAGGAGGGAGGGAGGGAGGAAGGAAGGAAAGGAGGGAGGAATAAAAGAAGGAAGGAAGGAAACATTTATTAAGTGCATACTATGTGTGCTAGACACTGTGCTAAACAGTTTACAATTATCCTAATTTGATCCTCATAAAAACCCTGGGAGGTAGGTGCTATTATTATCTCCATTTTACAGTTGAGGCACACTGAAATCTCACAGGGTCACACAGCTAGTGTTTGAGGCAGGTTTTCTAAATGACCAGTTTGACTGGACCAAAGGGTCCATGTCTTAGTTAGCCTGGGAAGGTGAGTTGGATATTGAAGGGTTTGAAAGACATTATCTTTCCTCAATTGAAAATAAGAAAAGTATTGTATTGACATTAAAAGGTTAAGTATGACTTTAACCATTTATCTGAGATGCTGACACACTTTTCTTTACCACATGATACTTTGCTGTTAGAGTGATGCACAAACTTGGACACTCTTAGGTTAAATTAAATTCTTTGAAATATTCTCTTCCTCAAAGAATTGATATGATGTGGCCCCTTTTCTGTGCTTTGAGGAAATCTCTACATTCTTCAGTGAATTACAATGATTAAATGAAAATCTAGAAAAAAATAAATTTATTGTGTTATATAATACAGTTCTAGTTTACCATACATATGCAGGTGCTCACATCTACTCAGTAGGCATGATGAAGTGGGTATTTTCCTCCACTGCCTTCATGGCTGCACCAGTTGCAAAACAACTGTAAAAAGTGAGGACATTCTTATAGTGATTTTGTTGAAATATTTAAACAAGGAGTTAGAATTCAGGGTCTCTGGAGGATATTAAATATGTGACGTCCATGGAAGCCAATTTAAGAGATATCATCTGAAAATAACTTTCTCTGGAAACTGATTGTAGTAACTGAGTTTACAAGACCAAAGAAATAAATGTGGCATTTTACTAAAGAATCCAGAGTGAAACTATCTTTTAGCCAAGTTTTCTTTCTCTCTCCACTAGTTGTTTAAAGTTAGTTAAAACCTCAAGAGTTCAACCTTTAATTCTTAGTAATGAGCACCTACTATATTTTCTACCTGTTGTGCTGATTAAACTCCTATTTTCATATCTTTCCTTATTTTCACAGACACTGTGAATGGACATAGAAATAAAAATGAGAACTAACAAAAACTTGAATTTCATCAGAAACAAGCATGGTATAATGGGGAGAATGCTGGATTTGGAGTCACTGCATGGTTTTGAATCCTAACATTACTGCTTACTACCTGTATGACTTTCCACAGGTCACTTCACCTCTTTGGGCCTCAGTTTCCTCATCTGTAAAATGAATGGGTTAGACTAGACTAAGGTCCTTATGAATTCTAAATCCTGTTCCTCAGAGGGTATTTCACCTAAAACATCTTGTAAAAATAGAGCGTTTTAAGAGATATCCAGGAAAATTCACCATCTCTTTAGCTAAGTCTGTCTAATAGTGTGTGTGTCCATTTCTGAGCTAAAAATGATCTCTGGAAGTCCATTAGAGTAGGGGCCACCACCTTGGGAATCCTATAAAAAATGACTATTCAAGCATTTTCATTGTTGACTTTTTCCCCCAACAGGGGAAAGAAGTACATGAAGTGATGAGGCCCTGGGAAACACCTGATGCTCCAGCAAAGGAAGAGAACAAGGAAGGATTCTGATTACATGAAAATACATGCAGTCATTGTTTTTGGAAATCGACAAAACAAATGAATTATGGACTTACATTTCTCTGTATTAGAGTCGAGCTAACAATTTGGATTCAAAAACAAAAGCAACAGATAGATCAGGACACTAATTTCTACCAGAATACAAGGATTTTGCTTGGCATTTTATAAACACCGATTTCAAATTGAAAGACATTCAATGAAAGGTCACTGAGACTATCTCCAATGAGCAGAGGCTGAGATCCTAAATGAATTCTGTTCTACAAAGCCCTATTTTGGACATGCATGTGCCAAAAATGGCATGGAAGGAATGGCAAATGAAATGAAAAGTGATAAAGTGGGTAAACAATGACTCACCAAAAGAAAATGCATGTCCTCGCTTGATAGCTGCACCTTGATAACTCACTTCTGCAAAAAATTTTAAAAAACCCCAAAATCAAAACTGGTTGTAGCTTTAGAGCTTTCCTGTATGTACATCAGTTAAAACAATACCACCCAGGGCAGGGATCTGATCCAATAACCCTTCCTTAGCAAATGAAGAGCGATATAATGAAGTTATTGAGGTTCAAAAGTTCAGCTGTGAGTGCATCTAGAGTTTGACACACCCAGAACTGGTAAAGAATCAAGAGGAAGAAAACTACCAGTATGTGAAAAGCTCAGTGTGGAAACTGAAATTTGACCGTGTGCCAGAAAAGGAAGGTGAAGCAAGAAACTCCAAAGTAACTATCAACCTCGAACAACAAAAGCCAGGGTGATTTTATATTGCTACTAAACTGTAAGTGGGAGGTGGAACAGCAGCTGAGACAAACTCTGATCATGGAGAACTCAGTGGCTTCTTGCGTCCGATACTCAGGGGATGGCAAGGTAAATGGGTCAAAGTCTGGGGTCAGCTTTAACAAAGGATTAAGTGGAGAGAACGGGGACCCAGGGTCCGTTCGTCCGGCACCTGGAGAAGGGGACTTGAAACGCCTAGGCACTGACGAAGAGTGCCCGGAGACTAGAACCAACGGGGCGGAAGCGACTGAGCTTTCTGCACACACGCCCTGCAGTCTCAGTTCGTCCTTGTGTTTTAGCTCCCTGAACAAACCGCAACCTTGTGCAACTGCGGCTTCCGCGGCGGAGGGTGCAGAAGTCTCTCCCCCCTCCTCTACTTGCAAAGGAAATCGGGTAGTGAAGAATCAGTGGGAAATCAACAGTTCTAATGCCACGTCCGAAGAGTCGGGACAGGAGGAGGAGGAGGCTGCTAGGGCGGACCAGAGGAGCGCAACTCAGTCGCCGCCACCGCCTGTCACTTATTGTATCCAGACTGGAGCTCAGCCCAGGAAGGAACCGCTGCAGCCTGGGGACCCGGAGAGTGGTGTGGGGGAGGAGGGGGGAGAAGGCGGCGGCGGCGGCGGCGGCGGCAGCGGCAGCAGCAGCAATAACGGCAGCAGCATCAACCGCCGCGGCATCTGCAGCATCGGTCAAAGCCATGATCCAGCGGGTGGCGCGTTGGGAGAAGAGCCGGACTTGGTGATCGAGGTGGCTGGACGCCGCATCCAGGCGCACAAGTCAGTGTTGGCTGCCAAGAGCGACTACTTCAGAGCGCGCTCGTCTAGGGAGATTCTGCGGGTGAAGGGGGTGAGCTACGCGGCACTGCGGCTTCTGGTGGATTACCTGTACACAGGACACATGGGGGAAGTGAAGCAGGACAATGTGGCCGAGGTGATCGCCGGGGCGCGCTTCCTTCAGATGCCCTGCGCCCTGCAGTGCGCCACTGACGCCATGCGGGCGCAGCTTACCCTTGGCAATTGCTACCAGGTACTGAGCCTGGCCAAGCAGCAGAGGCTCAGCGAGCTCCGGGAGGCTGCCTATCGCTTCATGAGTGACAATTACCTCCAGGTACTGCGGGAGCCGTCAGTTTATGGCCGGCTGACAGGATCTGAGCGAGACCTCATCCTCCAGCGCCGGTTGGAGGCCGGTCGCAGCTGCCTCCTGGTGGCCGAGATCAATGACGTTTTTGAGCGGGTCGGCAGCCGACCCCAGAGTCGGGAGAGCAGCAGGCCCCAGAGTCCATCCGCCTCTGTCTTGTCGCCTGGGGAGCAGCCACCCACGCCGCCTCTAGCCCCAGCCCAAGGTTCGTCTGAGGAGGATGGCGGTCACAGTGACTCAGTCATCTATTACTACCAGGAGGCGGACAAGGAGTGGAAGGTCCTGACTCGGCTGCCTGAGGGGGCTAATGCCAAAGGCTGTGCCATGTGCGTCCTCTACAACTACCTCTTCCTGGCCGGGGGCATCCTGCAAGGGGGACCCGAGGGGAAGGCTCGCCTGTCGGACAAGGTCTTCTGCTACAACCCAGTGACCGACACTTGGACCACGGTTCGGTCCTTGAGCCAGCCCCGTTCCCAGCTGAAGTTGCTGGCCCTGGACGGCTACCTGTACGCTGTGGGTGGCGAATGTCTGTTTAGCGTGGAGCGCTACGACCCCCGCGCTGACCGCTGGAGCTCGGTAGCCCCGCTGCCCAAGGGCGCCTTCGCTGTGGCCCACGAAGCCACCACGTGCAACGGAGAAATTTACGTCTCGGGCGGCTCTCTTTTCTACCGTTTGCTCAAGTACGACCCCCGGCGGGACGAGTGGCAGGAGTGTCCTTACAGCAGCAGCCGCAAACGCTCTGCAGACATGGTGACCCTTAAAGGCTTCATCTATCGGTTTGACCTGTGCGGGGCGCGAGGGGAACCTCAGGCAGTGGCTTCGGCGGCCTGTGGTAGTGGAGGGGTCAATGTGTTCCGCTACCATTGCTTGGCCAAGCGATGGAGTCAATGCGCTTCGAACCTGAGGCCGCCTGGTGAGGCTTCTGGGCTACAGCCTTTCCGCTGTGCTGCCCTCGATGGGACTATCTACTGCGTGAACAGGGCCGGGGCCTGGCGCTTCAGCCTCTCCGAAGACGGGGAGCCTGGTGAAGATGGAGGCCAGAAGGGAGTCTTTGAGCAGGAGCAGCTCAAACCCCCCTTTGATGCTCGAGGGGTCCTCTTCCCCTTTGTGCTCACTCTGCCAGAGAGGTCAGATAAAGGGGAGGCCGGAGCACTGTAGGAGAAGGAGGAGCAGAGACAATTGTCAGATCCCCTGACTCCAAGTGCATGGTTCCCTGTGGTCCAAGGGCCATTTTGGGAGAAGAGTTGAGGGGCTATGGGAAAGCAGAAGAAGATAGCTAGAAGAACAAGATTGAAAGGGTGGGGTCATATAAGGGTTCATAAACATGGGCTTGCCATAGACTTTGAAGGACAGTATGCTTTTAATACTTTCCCAAAGTCTTCTCTGCTCCCCTGCTTCAATCCTTTTTGCCTTTGCTTGATGGGACTAGTTGTAAATGCAGCGTATATCAGATTAATCACATTTACCTTTAAAAACAAGACAGGTTTCCTTTGTGCAGATAAGGGGGCACCAGAGATTAACCTCTAGGTTTGTTGGTGGGGGAATGTTGGTATGTACAGTGAGGGCCCCAGGAATGTGCAGGGGTTTAAAAAGAAGCCAGACACCATTGTGAACTGGCACTATTAACTACCACCTATTTGGAATATAGAAGGAATGTCAGTATTCTCATGATAAATGAATAGGACCAGGAAGAACTTCGAGTAGGACCCCTGGAAGGAAGACTGGTCAGTTCTATGAAAAGCAATGGCCACTTTTGATTTTCTGCCTGAAGTTCACATTTTAATAGGAAAAAAAATGATGAATAGCTATTAGACCCTTGCTAACTGGCAAAAAAGCTAGATGCCACCAAAATTAGAAAGACCTTCTTTTTGGGCCTGTTAAAGACAAAATAAGGGAAATTCACATGCATTAAATTGGGTGGGCCCTAATGTATCCTAAATACTCCATGCTTAGCATCTATAAAAAGTATTGTACCATATAATAGAAATAGATCAAGAGAGGAAAAAGTTCAGTGAACAGACTTAGGCCCTGGCATGAGGTTGTCATTACAGTGTTTAGCTAAGATTGATTTATGATGTTCGAGGTAAAGGCTGTTAATAATTAATTATTCTCTATGGCACAGTGATGGCATATACCATTGTTTGGATTCTAAATCTTGAGAGGATGAATGTTTTCAGAAGAGAATATCCTGAAGAAGAAAAATAATATGAAAGACTTCCTTCTTGAGAATAATTGGAAAAATGTTTCATGTGGTGCTGGGAAAAAAAAAATATTGACATTGAGGAGAGGTCCAGTGCATTAGGCACTTTTCCTCCTTTTTAAATTGGATACCCAAGTGGTAGCCCTTTCTGGTTTTGCTTGAGAGATAACATTTTCTTTAAATAGTAAAAGTACAGTGGATAGGATACAATAGATAGAAGGACAGCCTTGGAGTTAGGAAGAAGTGGATATGAGTCTTGACTCTGAGGCATACTAGGTATGAGGCCATAACTTCTTAGTGCCCCCAAGTATCATGATAAATTATAGATGATTTGCAGTTCTGCATCAGTAGAGAGTTCCTATGCTAGGAGTCCCCTAAACTAGCGAAGTTACAGGTCTAGACCAAATAAAAATAATTTTAAAATGTCCTTTTTGGTCATTTAAAAAATTTGAAAACAAAAAAAATTCAGCTGAATGCTTAAATCATAAATCTAATTTAAAACATTTAATTCATTTCCAGAAATTTGGATAAGGCAAACTGGTTTGTACAAGTAGCATTCTAAGAAAATATGGCAGCTTTAGTCCAAAAACTTCAGCTACACAGTGACAATGAACACATCCACACTGAAAGAACTTATGTGTTGTGTTACTTGTTACATATGATTCTAGTAAAAATTGTATCTAATTGCCATTTCCAAAGTAGGATAGGAAAGTCTACCTTGACAGACAATACTTTGATAATTTGCAAGACTTTTATTCTGTTTTTGAATTTACTGTTCTTATCTATAATACATGAAAGGCCATGTAGTATAGTGAATAGAGAACTGGGCTTTAAGCCACAGAGGCCTGGGTTCAAGTGTGACACATACTGGCTCTGTGGCCCTGGGCAAGTCATATTATTTTTCTCAGTGCTCTAGATAACTCTAAGAGTTGCTCCAGGCAACTCTAAGTTGAAGAGAAGGTGTTCACTTTCATTGGTAGAGGGAGTTTCCTCATCTTGGAGTTCTTTAGACCAATGAGATCACATCTAGTCCATCTCCTAGCCTATGCTATGATAATAGCACTTTTCAGATTTGCAGAAATAGTTTCTAGTTACCAAGAGCTTAAAGGTGAAGCATATGCTCATAATCACAGACCAAGTGATCATAAGTGAATGTGCTCTTTTACATCAGGAAATGTGTATTTGAAAAGTTGCTGGAATGTAATTAATTTAAAGATGTGATGTCTTTTTGCTTGCTAGTTTGGTAAATGTGAGTTGCCATCTCTGCAGGAGCTGCTAGGATTGTTTGTGCTTTGGTAAGATTTTTCTTCAGAGTCAATGGTTTATTGAGCCTCAAAACTGTCAGCAATTCTAATATATTTAGAGATGATCAATTTGAAGCTCATCCTGTGCATGTCTTGAAGAAATGGAATTTAAAATATCAGTTGGTCATATATTTTGGTGTAATTGGATGTTTGCTAATGATTACTCATGCATTGAGAAGTGGTATCTTGGCAACTTGGTTAATCATCTTAAGAACAAAAAATAAGAGCCTTGTTTCACTTTATTAGTCATTTATTGAAATATTTGGGAGAAAAGGCAGTAGGATTTTTTTAGTCTATAACAAAAAATGGAAGGAGTAGTTAAAGATTCCATTTAAATAAATGAACATTTTCTTTTGAATTTCAGTATTTTCTCCCAATGCTATAACATTCATTCTAATATATTCACTTATTCTGGTAAAAAAAAAATCTCAAATTGGTGAAAGTATTTCCAGGTAGGAAGTAAATAATTATTGTGATTTTACTTCAGATATTGTTCTATTAATTTTGAGGAAATGTTTGAAATGAACTCTTTATTTTTCAAGAAAAACTTCATACTTCATGCTGTGTAAATAAAGAAAATGGTTTTTGAAAATGGCTTTAAAAGTATTTTTTTTTTGCTATATCAAAAGTGTCCTTGTCACTCATTAAGTTCCCCAGGATTGTCCCTAATTGCTTTGGTGATCTGCTTCTCCATTCTGGGAGCTCCTAGCACTAAAGGGGAACTTAAAAAACAAATCAGGGGCAGCTAGGTGGCACAGTGGATAAAACACCGGCCCTGGATTCAGGAGTACCTGAGTTCAAATCTGGCCTCAGACACTTGACACTTACTAGCTGTGTGACCCTGGGCAAGTCACTTAACCCCCATTGCCCCGCCAAAAAAAAGAAAAAAAAAACCAAACCAAACAAACATTTGTTGACATCCTCCAATTAAGCAAAAGGCACTTGGCTAGAGGCCAGGAAGGGAATAACTAACTTTCCTTTCCTTCCTTCCTTCCTTCCTTCCTTCCTTCCTTCCTTCCTTCCTTCCTTCCTTCCTTCCTTCCTTCCTTCCTTCCTTCCTTCCTTCCTTCCTTCCTTCCTTCCTTCCTTTCTCTTTCTTTCTTTCTTTCTTTCTTTCTTTCTTTCTTTCTTTCTTTCTTTCTTTCTTTCTTTCTTTCTTTCTTTCTTTCCTTCCTTCCTTCCTTCCTTCCTTCCTTCCTTCTGCTCTTAAGGAGCTTACAGTCTAGAAGAGGGGGATCAAACATACACACAGATACCTAGAAGACAGAATGTAGTGACTGCCATAAGAGAACTACAGACATGGCCATGGGAGTGGCTTCTCATTGAAGAAAATGAGGAAAGACTTCATGAAGAAGTTTCTATGAAAACTGCTCTTAAAAGATGAATCGCTTTTCCACCAGCCAAAATGGATGAGGAGAGCCCTCTAGGTAATAAAGATGGCAGGAATAAAAGCACTGAAGCCAGAAGATCTAACCTGTGTTCAGGGAATTGGACGATTCCAGTCAATTTTTAAAAAATTATATAATCAAAAGTATCAGGTTATATAGGAATGACTTTAGCAGTCACAGTATCCCTGCAATGACAACTGTTGGGTTTTTCAATAACTCTTTTAAAAACTCTTAGTGGCCTGGAAGTTGAGGATTAAAGGACAGGAGCCAACAAATCTCATCAGTAAATGGAAAGTTATCAGCCCATTAGGAAAATAAGTAGTCCACACAGGAACCAGTATATTATATTGGAAAGAACATTGGGTTTGAAGTCAGAGGACTCAGGTTTAAATCTTGGCTTTTCAACTTATACTTGTGTGATCTTTCATACAAATTTTTCCAGTCCTCAGTTTCCCCTCCATAAAACAATGGGGTGGACTAGATAACCTCTAAGTCTATGGTTCTTTAGTGTGATTTATGGAAGGAAATAACACATCAGGACAAATGCGGGAACAAAAGATGCCACTAGAGAAAAGTTTATTTTTTCTTTCTGGGCCAGCAACCTGGGGAGTGGCCTGGATACGGTGAGCTGCCAGTGAATGTTACAATCTGCAGCAGCTGGTCTCAGATTTGATTTGAGGGTGTGCTTGACTTTCTGGATAATTTCTGAGGCTGATCTAGTGTCTGGACTAAACAGTAATGCATGGACCTAGCCAGTGGATCAGGCTCTCCAGCCTAGGGTGCTATTATCCTTCTGTTGTTCAGTTTAGTCTAGTAACATTGTTTCTGGAAACCTTTCAGAAAAAAAAATAGGCAAAGAAATAATTCTCTCTGATCAGTAAAACATCTGTAAAATGAGGGGGTGAGAGAAGGCCTCTGGATTAACTTCTAGCTCTAACTCTAGGGTCCTGTGACTGTTGTAAGTGTAAGTTCCCAAATAACTGTGAAATTGTGAATATTATTTAGAGGAAATAACGTGAAAATTTGAATCTAGTTTGGACTGATTAGTTATTTGTCCAAAAGACTTGCTGTCTGTGGTCTGTTAATACTAGTTAGTTTTGAAACTTTTTAGGAGTGGTTTCCTGTCTTGCCTTTCTCCCTTTCTCTTTCCTTGCCAATTCAGACTTCGCCTCCCCTCCCCTCCCCTCCCCTCTCCTCTCCTGTCCTCCCCTCTGTTCTCCTCTCCTGTCCTCTCCTGTCCTCTTCTCTGTTCTTCCCCTCCTTTTCTTTTTTAGTTTCTCTCTTTTAAAGAGAGAAATCACCAGAAAAAAAGAGAGTTGAATATTATAAATTTGGTGAATATTATAAATTTCCCTTTGATGCTTGGTGTGAGGGTGGGGCATGATTTGCTATCTCTGTCCATAATGGCACCCAGTTCTCTTAAAGTGAGAAAATGAATACCATCAAATATATTTTTTTCCCTTTCCCTCTAAATTTGAGATAGATTCAGGAATTAAAACTCTATCTTAATCCTAGGTACCGTATTGGGTCAGTTTTACCAGATTGTTACTTTTATTATAGAAGCCTTTTTTAGCTTCATAAATAATGAAATTTATGTCAATAATGAGTGTAAACTTTCCATTTTCCTCTAATATCTTTTAACTTTGTAATATCAACATTCATAAAGATCTTGCTAAGAGCTAAAATGTCAAGATTGAGAATTTATTTTTGTAACCATAAAATTTAACTTAGAATTTATTCCATTAGCAGAAGCACACTGAAATGTGCCCTCTAAGAAATTAGGAATTTTGGGGAACACAGGATTTTATAGCCTCTTTTACAATTTTGTGTAATTTAAATGTGAACATCAGTGCAAAATGCTTTAGATACTGAACAATTCAAGGCAGTTCATGTTTAAGTAATGCATTTATTGACAGAACCTTTTTTATAAACAGGGATATAATAACTGTGAACCTTTTTATATATGCTAACTTGAATCATGATGAAATAACTCTGTAAAATATCATGGCTCCAAAAGCCTTGAAAAGTAGTACTGAAAAAAAATGGTTGGCAGTATAAAGTCAAGTCTGCACTTTAACATCTGGAGACACATCAAAGCTATAAGGATATTCTCCATACATTTAGATTTGGAGAGGGGAAAGCATCTCTGGACCCATTTCTTTCATCTAGTAATGGAAGCTTTGGTGTTAATACTTCAGGAATGGAGAGTATCCTAGGCTCAGGAGTATGCTGGAGCCAGATCAAACTGGCTCATGAGAGCTGATTGTTAAATTTTCAATGTGAGAATTTATACCTTGGAAATCAACAAATGCTACAAACCAGAGCTCAATTTATTGTTTTATTAATCATCTAGGCTTAAACAAGTGTTAATAAGGCAGATAAAACTTTAAAATGTGGTTGTACCTTTTTTCAAAGAAGCAGTTGTTAAAATATTTACCAGCCTACCCCTTTCTAGAGGATCCACTGGAAGAATGTACCATTTACCTCCTTCCTATGCAGAATGTAAAGGAGATGCTAAATGTATCTTGGAAAGCCACGGAGGGTCAACTGCTTGTTAAGTATTTCTTTTACCCTTTCCTTAGCAACACCATCTTTTTGGAGTCTCGGATACTAAATAAATAAGTGCCCTATTTGTATAGCCTTGGGAAAGTGATTTTTGTCTGAGGCTGATTGACCAGTGTGGCTTCAGCCTTATGATATTAAGGTCAAAGTTCAGAGTTCAGTGTGGGCCAAAGTCTGACATTCATCTGAGCCAGCTGTCTTCCAGATGTGTGCTTTTGGTAATGGGCATGGGGCAGGAGGGTGAATGAAGTAAATACATCACCAATCACTGGAAAAATGACTTTAAGCACCTGCAGAAGACACCTCAGAAGAAGTAGCAGAGAGATGGACTGAAGAGCCAAGAGCATTCCAAGAACATGTCATCTTGAAAATGGCTCAAAGGTAGGAAGGGGATGAGTGGACAAATAGGGATTTAACTCAATATTTCTGATACAATAGAGACTGGTATAACAAAAATTAGATAATAAGGGAGTCTAGGAACAATCAATTAACCCCAATCACTGAGATAGGAACAATGCTTAGGACCTGAACGTTTTTAGTTATCTGCAAAATACAAACAGATCTTATGCCTTGAACATAGGTACAGCAAGTTCCCTTTTTCTCTTGTCTGTTTTTTGTGTCTCTCTTTACCAAAAGCATGGTAGCAAACAACTTCTTAGCTTGACTTAATGATAACTTCATCCTTTTAATGCTGAAGAAATGAGAAAGGGGAATTCTATTCTGAATCTGTTTCTCACTGATGAGGTGGAAATGATGGGCACTTCAGGGAAAAGTGGTCACTCCCTATTAGAGTTTGTGATACATAGTAGTGGATAGTGGACACAGTTTAATTCAACTTGTGAATTTTAGGACAGTAGATTTCAGGTGATTCAGGAGATAGGTAAGTGTCTATGGACTGAAATTATATGGGAGAAGTCAATTGAGAAGGCATAGGGAATTTTCAAGAATGAAATTCTAAAATCATATGGGGAAATTTCTGATGAGGAGGAAAAATGGGTTTTGCTGAAGAGACCAGTATAGATCACAGAAGATTCATCCATTATTTTAAATTTTTAAAGGATATGTGCAGAAGATCTAAGCAAGGGGAGGTAATGGGATGTGGCAACAGAGTATGTATCAAAATTGGCGTGATCCTTAAAAAAAAAGATCAGGAATGCTAAACTCAGAATGAACTGAAGCTGACAAAGGAATCTAAGGAGCACCAAAAGGGATATTTTCCTTTGTTTTTATTTCTTTGCTTCTTTAGCTTTATGGGGAGAAGGGAGAAGATCAAAGAAGGAAAAGACCAATGCTGAACATGGAGGGGATGACAATATCTGACAATAAAGAGAAGGTGGATTTGTTTCTTATTTAGTTTCTGTTTTCTTTGTCAAGAGGAGCAGTTTCTGCCCGGAAGGAACAGAACAAAAATGGCTAATAGGAAATTGATGCCTCAAATCAATAAGGTGATATTTAAGGGAGTACTCACCCACCTTGAAGAATTCCCATTATCTGACCCAGATGAACCACATCCTTGGGTGGTGCAAGAACTGGCATATGTGATTGTTGAACACTCTCAGTGATATTTCAAAGATTATTGAGAACAGGAGAGGTATTGCAGGACTAGAAATGAGCACGTGTCCTAATTTTCTAACAACGAAAGGAAAAGAAATAATAAAAAAAATAATAGACTAGTGAGCTTGACTTCTGCAGGAAACCTGCTGATTGTGCACCCACTGCCAACACTTCCACGAGTCACCTTCCAATTGAGGGATCTGGGGCGAGGTGCAAATCCTCTTTTACTTCTTCCTCTCCACTGATTTTCTTTCTCCTTTTTCAAGATCCTTTAAACTACTCTTGTAAGGGAAACATTGTGTCCACCATTCTGTTCACATTAGCTTCTTCTTTTCTTGACCTGGCAAGAAATACACTTCCCAAGGCCTTTAGCAATTTAGGCCCTTCTTGTAAGGGCCAAGTCTTGCCAGAAGGGCTATTACATCCAGAATTAATTCACATCATAAAAATGTTGAAATACAAAGGAGGAGTGTGTAAACAATTCAGATACAGTATGTGAGTTGTTCCCTAGTCTCAAATCCTTATTTGTAAAGCCCTTTGACTTCATTGAATTAGATTTTCAAGCAGTCATGTAGGGAAATATTAAAGGAGAAGCATCATGGCATAATGAATAGAGGGATGGACCTGAATTCAGGAAGGTCTTGGTTCAAATACCATCTCTAACATTTAATATATAACAGAGAATAACATAGAATATGAGATATACTATTCTAACCTGAGGATCAATCAAACAGGCAACACTTGAGTTGGGCCTTAAAGAAAAGGATTTCAAAAAAATAGAGATGGAATAGAGATGTGTTCCAAGCATATGGAGTGGGGAGTCTGGACAAATCCATGGAAGCTGGAACAACTATATGATATTAGTTTTTAGTATTTAATACCCATAATGTACCTATCTGATTGGTTTATCATAAGACCTGAATGATAAAATGAAAAGTCCTCTGCAAGTTATAGAGCACTAGATAAATAAATGAACAGATGATAGCTAGCATTTATATATAGCACTTTAAGGTTTGCAAAGTTCTTTAATGTAAAAACAACCATGAGGTAGGTATTATTATTATGCCTATTTTATGGATTAGGAAACTGATGTCAGTTTCTAGTAATATCTTTCAATAGATAAAAGTTACTAGGGCACAGGCCAACCAAGAATCACCTGCTTCTTCCAAGAGTTTAACTTGTTGCCAGGTAAAGACTCAGACATTAGAATTATCATTTTAAAATTCATGGAGCAAATTAGAATTATTTACTAGGAATAGTGTTCATCTGCATTTTTGCCATATTGTCTTAGAAACAAAAAGGACATGTATGCATAGCAAGATACTCATTCAATATGTAGTGTTAATTTCTTATAGCATTATGACTTTTATGTAATGAAGAATTTTCGTATTTCAAGATCTATATATCTGATTACAGAATTAGGTATTGATATAGGTTTTATGACCTTGGATAAATTTTTTCAACTCTCTACCAAGGTCTCCTTTATCTGTCAAATGGAACTTGGAAAAAATGATCTTTAATGTTCCCTTTGTCATATCATTCTAATCCATGGCTGTTATTTTGTATCCAATTTACATTTCCTCCCCTAAAATAAAAAGGTGATGGTGGTAAATAATAATGGCAGAATGGACTGGGGTTGTTCTCAGGCCTGTCAGCAATTGAAATCAGAGCTCTCCAGGACAGAAAACGATTCTCCTCACCATGGCAACTGGAAAACAATAACAAGATTAGGGAAGGATCTGCCTCTCAGACCTAGAGTTGTCAAATGATAGATTCTCTATATGAGAACAAAGGTCCCTCCCATCTCTACATCTATCACCTTATGAATGTATGGGTAATAAAATGTGAATAACTTAAGAGAGTACTAGAGACTTATGAAACCAGAGGGAATACTTGAAAGCAGCTCCCGAAGAAATAAGTTTAACCTCTTTAATAGGTTTCTTGTGGCCACACTGCTAGATAACATTATTGAGAGTCAGAGAATCACAGCCTTGATTCCACCACTAACTAGCTGTGGAGGCTTTGAGCAAACTGCTTAATCTCTCTTGCTATTGGTTTCCTCATCTGAATAAGCAAGGAATTCAACCAGATGATATTCAATGTGTCCTCGAACTCTAAAAACAATATCCCATGGGAAGGTAACCAGGAAGAACTTCATTGAGCCAAAGTTCAAGTTAGCTAGGAAAGGAGGTGGAAGATTCCTTCTCAGATTGTTTCAGCTATCCCAGGAGTGCTCCTGCTGTGAATAGATTTGGGACCCCCAAAGGGGACCAGGCACTTTTTCTGTTGACACTCAAAGCATGAAGAAATTGTTATCCTAAAAACACTTTTTGTGTACTGAGGTAGTGGAAGAATGCCTTGGCTCTCCAGTTCATCCTACACTGGCAAAATCATTTCCCCAGTGTACATGTCTAACCATGTTACCCCACTACTCAAAAATGATTGTTTCCTCCTTGCTCTTAGCATAAAAATGAAAACACTAAGCCAGGCATTTAAAGCCCTTCATCATTGAGCTCCAATCTATGTTTCTAGCTTCATTTCACAGCACTCTCCTTTATGTACATTCCCAGACAAATTGAATTACTAGGTAGTTGTTCTCCAACTTCCATGTGGTCTCCCCACTTCAACAGATTTCTATATCATCTCTATTTTCTGAAATTCTTTTCTTTCTTTAAGGCCAAGCTCAAATGCTGCCTGTTTCATGAAGCTTTGCTTGATCTCCAAGTTAGAAGGGATCTTTCATTTTCTCCCATTTAATTTCTCATTATTTATATTTTATTTATATATTTAGTTTCTCATTTATTTATGCAGTAAATTGTAATTTCTTGAGCAGATACCCTTTGAAGTGCTTCATCTTTATATCCTTAGTACCTAGAATATTACCCAGTACATAATAGGCACTTGGATGTTTATTAAATTTGAATTTAACCTTTGCACTGGCAAAAAAAAAAAGTTGTAACTTTTTATTGGACTTATAATTGCATTGGTTCATAGAGCTCCTAGTAAGAGAACTCCCTCAACCAATGCAAATACACAACAGTTTTACAACATAAAAAAGGTTTAGAGAATTGTTTAGGGGCATGTAGAGGTTAAATGACTTGTCTTGAGTCACACAGCAAGTGTATGTCAGAGTTGGTCCTTGAACCTGGGTCTCTCCCACTCTACAACTGGTACTGGTATCCACTTAATGACACTGCTTCTCTCCTTATAAATAAGCAAACAAACATTTAACTGTCTTTTTAAGTCTTTTTTTGTCTGTTTGTTGCATGTCCCTGCATATTCAAAAGGAGAATTCTAATTGAATATTTGCCTAAGGATTGGAGATAGTGTTAATGTTGGGGGAGAAATAGATGTGTCTCATCACATTGAAAGACTGGGAGTTGCAGAAATATATAAGATGCTTCTTCCACATGTCCCTGATTTTCAACTTGTTTCCCTAGAGAATTCAAAGACTTTCCTTTTGGTGAAACTGGTACCTCTCTCTTGGTGTGAGCTGAGATCTTATCTTGCTTCTTTCAGAAGAGTTCATTCATTCTTATGCATTTTCTGGTATATTCTAATCTATAGAATTCCTCCAATTTCTTTTTTCTGTTTTGCTTGGAGAAATGGGTTTACTTGTTAGCTGTAAGTCTTATATAACCAGAATTTGGTGGATAGAGTTAATTTGGAGAACATTAGCCAAAAACCAGTGACCAGGGAAATGGCTTTTCTTCTGAAGCAGACTCATACCCAGAGGCCAGAAATATTTAGAGATACAGATTGATGTAATTCTTGTCTAATACCCTTATTGGAGATAAACAAGGGAAAAGCAAGTGTTCAGATGCAGCCCTTCTTTAGCTTCCAGTACCAGACTCCAGAGATAGCTATCCAAGCTATGGTGAACCACTGAGCTATATTTAGACAATCCATGTGGGTATGCATAGTACATGGGCACACAAACACCTTACAAAAACATGAGCAAATATAGTTCCATCAGGAAGCACTCCACATGGTTTATGAACCTCAGATTAGCTTAGTTAACCATATTTCATCTCTCATTTCTCTCTCCTTGTCCTTTTTTTCATTATATTCCTGAAACCATGCACACACATCAGTCTTTGTCCATCTTGTATAAAAAGGCAATGATGAGCATCAATTTAAATCATATTCCAATTGTGGTATATTGCCAACATTCTGCATGTGACACTTTGCCATCTCTATGGAATGAATCACCTAAAAGTGTATATTAAATAACAAGTAAAAATTGTAAAAATTGACATATCTGCTAAAATATCAATCTCTATGATCACTTACAGAGACTTATATGATAAGATGTACATTTGAGCTGTGCATTAGAACTGTCCTTAGGTGATTATGTGGCTGAGTTGTTTTTGCAAATGACAGAGAGGAAGAAGCTGTATTGTTCCTGCAGCCCTGATTGTCCCCGCTTTGTTCCTTAGGAATAGCCTTTACAGAAGCCATCCCACTGCTCAGTCTTCTCATTCCTGTCCTGGGGACAGGAAGATCTTTGAATCCCTCCAACAAGAGTTCTTTAAAGCCAATCATTAAACAATAGGGGGCATTCAGCATTATTGTGTTTGTGTCATTCCAGCATCGTGGTCAGGCTGCTCTTTCATTGTGGTGTCTAGCAGGCCCGATAAACATGCTTTGTTCATACCATATGTAACTACAGATGAATAGGACAAATAATGTTCATCTCTCTGCTATTTCACTATTGGCTAAGCATAAGCAAAGAATTCATATTGGAAATTTGTGGAATTTGAGGCTTGTGTCCTAGGAAACATTAAATTTTTCCTCAGAAAATTGGATAGGACGAGATCTCTTGTTATCACATTAGAGGAGGCAGGACAATTGCTCTGAAGGGTATGGAAGGCAGAAGCTGTAGTCAATTGCCCTAATGAGGGCACAAATCTCATTCTGGGACTGTTTGTTGTAGGCAGCATATGGAAGGAAGAAGAAAATTTTAGGAAATTGTGTTTAGTAATGAGTGGCAGGGCCATTATTTTGTGGTGGGAGAGTTGTTTAAGAATGAAGGGGTAAAACTTGTACAGAGTTGTGGGCTTCTGAGGCCTGGTATTCCTGGGTGGTTTTCTATGTTTGTTGTGTTTATATTCTAGTCAAGCTGGAGGTACTAGTTGTTCCCTGACTCCATCAGCCTCATTCCTTCTCTGCATCCTTACAGTCCTCCCTCCATGGCTGGAATTTATTCCCTCTTAATTTCTACCTTTCAAATTCTTCATCTTCCTCCATTTCTCAACTCAGGTGCCACCACTTCTAATAAGCCTTCCTAATTCCATAGCAAGTTATACACCTCACATTTCTTCTGTGTACTTTTTTCTGAGCTCCACCTCTCTCTTTTGCTTCCTACGTTGTTTTATACTCTCAATTTATATTTTATATCCTGCCCTTCCCTTACAAACTGTAAGCTTTCTGAGGGCAAGGACTATTGTGTTTTGTCTTGATATCCCCAACATTCAGCACAAGGTCTTGTGTGTGGTTAGCATTTATGACTATTTGTTGAGCTTGACTGAATTTGTGTTTCTCTGTGTATTGTTTTATTATATGCTGAGCTATGCAGAGATCTAGACAAAGTCTTGGCTACAGAAAACTCTTAAGAGTTGGATGGTGATGATATAATTTTACAAGGGCAGTGACATCTGTATCAGTCAGTCTGTCAATGAACAAGCATTTATTAAGTACCTTCTATGTTTCAGGCATCCTTGACCATGCCAAAGACTTTCCTTTTTTTTTTTTTTTTTGGTGTGGTTATGTAGAAAGTTGTCAGACTTTAGTATCCCTCATCTCAGACAGAGCTGGGATGGATCCAGAAACTCCAGTGCCTGGCAAAAACCAAATATTTAATAAATATATGTTGATTGATAGAGCAAGAAATATTTTCTTGGCTAACATTTCTTATTCATACTGTTGGGGCAAGTGTGTGTCTTTCTTTTCAGTCATCAAAATGTATAGAAGAACTTCTTTATTAGTGAAGAAGGTGAATAGCAGCATCATATTTTGTTGGTAAAATCATTTTCAAAAGAGTAAATGAAAACGGTGAAGTTTAAAGTACATAGATAATAAATGTTATATTTTCATCAGAGGTGGGGTGGTGTAGTAGGTAGTGAGTGGCCTTTGGATTCCAGAGCAATTGAGTTTAGGTCCTGTTTCTGACCCAGTTTTGTAACCCTGAATCAGTCCCTTAAGCTCTTGATAGTGAAAACTTTGTAGAGAACTCACGAAAATATGTTCCAGGTGAGTTACCATTTGCATTGGTGAAGGGAGTTACCCATACTGGCAAAATCACTAATCTGGACCAAAACAATTTAAAATATATTTCCAGTTTAGATTTTATAGTTTTATGTAGAAGGGAAACCAACATTATCAGAACCTTATATTCCTGTGCTTAAATTCAGGCAAAAAACATACAATGACTTCTTTGACTCTTTGAGTGCCCAGAAGATAAGTTCTTTCTTACTAGGACTTTGACTTAAGATAGTTCAGCATGAAGCCCTATATAGGCATGCGTAGTTCAAATATGTATTACATAGTCAATGTTATGTTACATGAACTCAAAAGAAAGGCAATGCATAGTCTCAGGAATAACATAGGAAACAATGAGAAAATATTATTGTCAAATATATGAACACATGGTAAGTGGTGTGGTATATGTTCTGGTAAGATAGTTTTTAGAAAGAGATCGTTAATGTTAATGTTTTAGCTACTCTGTAATTCATAGATCATGTATAAATAGGACTATAGATAAGAAAATGGGCCTTCATCCCAAGGCTTGTCTCTGCCTGTACTCCTGTATAAAACTGTTTGAGCCAAACTATTTTTTATTCTATCCCTCGAACTCATCTTAAGTCATTTACTTCTGAGTTTGTTCAATTTCTTCCCTCTCCCAGAAATTTGCTCCTCACTTTTCCCCACCAAATCAGTAATACAGTCAATAAAGGACTTACTTTGTGTCAGACATTATGCTAAGTGCTGGGATACAAAGACAAAAGTGAAATAATTCTTGTCCATTCTAATGGGGAATACACATATACACACATGTCTGTTTATGGAGCTGAATTGTAGAGCAATTGCAAGGGGGTAATATAAAAGTTGCCTGGAAAAGTAGAAAGGGCTCAGATTGTGAAGAGATCTAAGTATAAATTCAAGCTAGTCTTCAAGTCTCAGGTGAAGTCCCTCCTTGACACAAAGTCACAGTGGTGTTTCCTCTAATTTCATATTACTTGTTGTCTTTACTGCTCTTTTGGCAATTCATTATTTATTGCCTTATGAAATCTCTTGTATTGTTGTCTAGTATTGTTCTTTAAGTCTTATGTTGTTTTTCAGTTTTGTCTGACTTGCTTTGACCCTGTGGACCAACTGTCCATGGGGTTTTCTTGGCAAAGATACTCTACTGTTTTGCTATTTCCTTCTCCAGTAGATGCAGTAGATTTGTTAGGCAATCAGAGGTTAAATAATTTGCCTAGGGTCACACAGCTAGGAAGTATCTGAGGCTAGATTTGAACTCAGGTTTTCCTGATTCCAGGCCCAGTGTTCTATCCACTGATCCTGATGAAGATGTTAAGATAGCATTTACTATGTCAGACACTGCATTAAGTGCTTTATAATTATTATCTGATTTGATCCTGGTAGGTAGGTGCTATTATTATCCCTATTTGAGGCTTGAGAAAACTGAGGCAAACTAAGGTTAAGTGATTTTCCCAGGGTCATACAGTTAGTAAGTGTCTGAGGCTGGATTTGCACTAAAACTTTCAGCATTGCATCTGCTGTGTCTAGATGATGAAATAGAATATATTTATTTATTTTCTTTCCATAGAGATTTTAAGCACCTTGAGGACACAGATGGTGTCTCATAGAGTACTACTTTTTATACTGAGTACCTTACATAGAATAGATATTTAGTCAGTGTTTGTTGATTGGCCCCAACCACTAAATACCTGATCATCTGGCCAAGCAGAGAGACATGGTAACCAAGGGCAACACTAATTTAGAGTCTAAAAACTCATTTGCAAAACATTCCGTAGGAGGATGGTGAAAGATTACGTGAGTAAACCTGCTTTCCCACATAGAGAAAAACACTGGAAAGGATCACAAGTACACATAAGCTTGCTGAGAAACCTTAGTCTTGTCATCCCATGAGCAATTATATGTGGAATTGAAGGACAACAAATAGACATAATGTGGAAGATATTTTCCCACACTTATTCTCATTCTCTATGATAGTGTAGCTACATTTGGGTTCTATAATCCTTCAGTACGAGATGTTCTATTTAGGAACTGGAAATGGCAATTAAGACAATGGATTTGATGCCTGCCAAGTACATGCTAAAAAGAGTGTTGATGGAAGTGAGAACAATTTGAAGGTTCTGATGAATTATTTTTCAAGTTCTTACAAAGAAAGGTAAAAAAATTTAGAGACTCATTAAAAACATGGCAAAATAAAAGCATGGTTGACCAAGAGTACATTAGTAGCTACAAAACCAATGTATCTACTTTCTCATCTCTGTAACATCTTTAATGGTTTTAAAATAAGCATTAAAGGTATTTTTTGGGGAAAGCTAGGTGGCCTAGTGGATAAAGCACTGGCCTTGGATTCAGGAGGACCTGAGTTCAAATCCAGCCTCAGACACTTGACACTTACTAGCAGTGTGACCCTGGGCAAGTTACTTAACTGTCATTGCCCTGCAAAAAAATAAGGTGTTTTTGGCAAGAATTTAAAAATAGAATAGGAAGACTTTTTTAAAAAATAAATTTTTATGATATTATTTTTCTTTTGTATTACCTATATTTCCCAATGTATTCCTCTCTCCTTCTCTTTCCAGAGAGCTATACATTATAATAAAGAATAAGACAGAGAAAAAATGTTAAGCAAAACTAACTTCATAGAGGAAGTCTGAAATTTTATCTGGTTTTGCACACCCAATGTCTTACCTCATCAAAGATAGAGAGGGGAGGTACCTTATGTTATCACTTCTTCAAGGTCGAATTCAGTCATTGTCACCTCATGTCATTTAGTTTCTATTGTTTTGTTTCTGAGTGAGCATGTTAAGAATTCCTAATGTGATACTCAGTACAATAGTTACCAAAGTCAGAACTTTTCATCTAAAATAAACTCCCTAGAAGAAGAGGAAGGAACCAAGTAGATCTCAGGTGCCATTAGAGATTGCTCCTTATGCTCAAAATAATGGTGCAGCTAGGTGGATAGAGTACTGGACTTGGAGTCAAGAAGACTTATTTTCCAGAATTCAAATCTTACCTCAGACACTTACTAGCTATGTGACCTTGGCAACTCATTTAATTCTCTTTGCCTTAGTTTATCATCTGTAAAATGAGCTGGAGAAGGATGTGACAAACCACTCCAGTATCTTTGCCAAGAAAACCCCAAATGGAGTCATGAAAAGTCAAACACAACTGAACAACAACATTATTGTAACAAGAATACAATAATACCTCCTCATTGAGAGGCATGGTAGTGGGTAGCATGCTAGACTTATGGTCAGAAAGAACTGCTTTGAAATTTTGACACTTTGACACTTATTAGTTATGAAATTGTGGGCAAGGCTTTTTGCTTCCAAAGCTCATTTTTCTCATTGATAAAATTAAGAGTCTAGACTTGATCTCTAAAGTCCCTTCCAACTTTAAATCTTGGATCCTATTATCATATGAGATTCACTGTCTCTCCAACATACAGGAATATCTGAGTGTTTGAATTCCTATTAACCTTATTATGACATCCATTTGGAGGAATAACCCATTGAATGAACCAATGGGTACCCATTTCTTGAACAGAAACTAAAAGATAAATGGAGTAAAGGATTGAATAGGAGGAAAGAGGACAGGGTTGCATTTGAGAAAGTATAATGATCCCTTGATACTTCCTGTTTCATCAAGGAAACACTCCATGTTGCTCAAGAAAACAAAGGGGAGAATGTGGTAAAATAATGGAATTTGGCAGATGCCCAGGGGTCCGACTTGATTGACTTAGTAGTGTTTGAATTGGGTGTGAATGAGAAACTACTAAGTTCTAACTTAAGATGATTAGATTTTTAACCACTTAGTTTAAACTTGGCCAACCCTGAGGAGTGTCCTCAGAGGCAGTGGACTGTGTCATCAACAGGGAACCAGTCTCAGCCACACTACTTGAAGGACCTCCTCTTTGGGGGAGGAAAAAAAAAGGTAGAAAAAGGGACCCCAACAGGAAGTAGATCACTCACTATCATACTCTCTCAGTCTTTCTCTGGCCTTGAAGGAGCAGTTGGAGCAGACTAGAGGCTGAACAGCTGACTCCGATAGAAATTACAGACCCCTGGTGGTGAGTTAAATCCAGCCCTCTGAATTAGCTGAAAAGCGAGTTTGGGTTTCAAGACAGCCTTTGTTAGAGTTAGGGGTATTATCCATTTTCTTTTTTTCCCTATTCCCTTGTCCTTGACTTTATTAATTTCACCTTTGCTGTGTATTTTATTTCCATTAAATAAAACCTGATTTGTTTGTGGAAAAGAGGCTGTTGATCTCCTTTCTTATTGGCCTGAGGAGAAATAACTTAAAAGACAGTTTGGAGGGGAGGAAACTTTGGACCTAGAGGTCCCTCATTATTTTCTAAACCCCAATATTATGGAAAGCCCAATTAACTTTCCCCATATTAAAATTTCCCCCTACATTCCTCACATATGAACTCTTGTTTGTGACACCATTGTATTTCTGATGAGAGGAAGTAGGTTGTAGTAAAGTTCTCCTCTAAACCTGGAGGATCTGAGTTCAAGTTTCTGGTGCATTCTAACTGTGTGACTCTGAATAAGTCACTAATCTCTCATTGCTGTAGTCAAACTTGTATTTACTAAGTGATTACTATGTGCTAGGTGCTGGGGATACAAAGGCAGGCAAGCAAGAAAGTCCCTTTCTTCAAGGAGTTTCCATTCTAATGGGGAAGGAGAAAGATTAGAAATCTTAGGTTGTGTTAGGCAGCATGTCTGGGACTTAGGGAAGTGATTGACAGCTGCCACTTTTTCTAGACTGCATTGTGAATACTGTGTTTGGTTCTGGCTTATGCTTTTATGATGGATATCAGTAAGCTAAGAAATATCTGTAATAGGGTAACCAAGATTGGGAAAGTCATCTAGACCATCACATCTAAGAATCCATCAAAGGAACTGGGGGAAATTTAGCCTGAAGAAGGGAAGACTTGAGAGGGAAATAATAGTTGTCTTCAGGTGTTTGAAGCCAGTCATGAAGTTTCTTTAGCAAGCAAAACTAGAAAAAATAGAAGTTACAAGAAGTCAAATTTAGGAATGTTGTCAGAAAAATCTTTATAATAATTTGAGCTGGCTCAAAGCAGAATGAGCAGCCTAGAAAAGGAGTGGGTTGCCCTTCACTGGAGGTTGTCAAGAAAGAGATGAACTACTACTTCTCTGGTGTAGTGAAGAGGAGTTTCTGCCTCAGCTACAGATTGGACCAGATGCCCCCTGATTTCCTCAGATTCCTTGATTCTATTTCAGTACAATCATTATATGTGCCAATCTGCTATTTCATCAGCATGAGTACTTCCTCTACCTATGCAGACTGCTACCTTGCCAGCCAAATTTACAGCCTTGTATTGCTGTAGCCAAAAACTATTCATTATCTGGTGGTCAGCTTATTGGTAATGAACCTCTTTAAATTTAGTTTGACTTGTCCTTTGACCCCAGACGATTTGTTATTGGGACCACTCTATCAACGTCTTTTCTACTTGGGGTAATTTGCCAAAGTTCATACTCATCTGGCAAAATTCTGAATAACTGAGAATCAACTCCATATTACAAGGAGGTTTTGAAATAGAGCTTTAAAAAAAAGCATCACTAATAGGTCTCTGCCTCCATTCTCTTCCTTCAAATTCCATGGTCCTGGCAATTTTTTTTGCCAAAGATTCAGATTACATCACTCAATTGCTCAAAGTTTTTCAATAACTTCTTGTTTACTCAATAAAGTGCTTTCTAACCAGACAATTGAGTCTCCACAATCTGACTCCATTCTAACATTTTAGCCTTAACTTCTATGACAACTGCTAAAATATTCTAGGATCTAGTTAAAGTAGATAGCTTACTATCCCCCCACCCCATCAGCCTAAACATATTTGGCATTTTGTATCTATCTCATGTTTTTCTTTTTTGATTGGAATTTTCTTTCTTGCTGCCAAGTGCTCTTATATCATGGCCTTTTGACATCCCAACAATTCTCCAATACTCAGTTCAATTTGCATCTCTTTGATGAAATCTCCCCTGATTCTTCCATTAAAACTGTCTTTTCTTTATTGTATTCCATAGAACATTGTGCTCACGCTATACATTTATCATATTCTAGTTTGTGTATTATTTATCCTGTACATATGCTTTCATACCTTGCAGCCCAAAGTAAGTGGGGATCCTCAAAAAACATATATTTTATATTCTTAGAATTACAAAATAAATATTTTTTCTTTCTATTGCATTTCATTTTTATCCTATCACTAATTTGTTACAATCCTGTAGAATGTAAGCCCCTTGAGGGTAGGGACTGCTTTATGTTTATCTTTTTCTGATCCCTAATAGGAGTTAAAGAATGCTTGTTGAATTGAATTTATTTTGTCATATTGAACACCAGTTCTTCCTGATGCTGAGAATTAAGTAATACCTACTTATATTCTCAGAATTTTGAGGCTTTCATTGACATCTACACTGTTACCAGGACTTCATTTTTATATATATGTCACTCTCCATTAGCTGATTATTTGTGAACTTATCTATCCCTCCTAACTTATTTTTTTGGGGGCAGGCAATGAGGGTTAAATGACTTGTCCAGGGTCACATGGCTAGTAATTGTCAAGTGTCTGAGGCTGGATTTGAACTCAAGTCCTCCTGAATCCAGGGCTGGTGCTCTATCCACTGCACCACCTAGCTGCCCCCAAGGGGATTTGCATTGCATGGTTTCTTTATTTTTCTTTGTTTCTTTGTTTCTTTCTTTCAGGGCAATGAAGGTTTAGTGATTTGCCCAGGGTCACTCAGCTAGTAAGTGTCAAGTTTCTGAGGCTGGATTTGAACTCAGGTCCTCCTGAATCCAGGGCAGGTGTTTTATCCACTGTGCCACCTAGCTGCCCCTCCTCCAACTCCTAACTTTTAAACCTCTTCAGTGTCTTTGCCAAGAAAACCCTATTCCCTGTACAGTTCACGAAGAGTCAGACATGACTGAATGACTAAATAAAAACTATCCCTCATGATAGATGTTTGTTTTGTTTGTTTTTGTTTTGTTTTTTTGTGAGGCAATTGGAGTTAAGTGACTTACCCAGGGTCACACAGCTAGTAAGTGTCAAGGGTCTGAGGCCAGATTTGAACTCAGGTCCTCCTGAATCCAGGGCCAGTGCTCTATCCACTATGCCACCTAGCTGCCCCCTAGATGTTTTGTTTTTATTGATCAGTTGTATCTGACACTTTGTGACACCATTTGGCATTTTCTTGGCAAAGACACTAAAGTGGCTTTCCATTTTCTTCTCCAGCTCATTTTACAGATGAGGAAATGGAGGCAAACAGAATAAAGTGACCTGAGCAGATAGTAAGTGTATGAGGACAGATTTGAATTCATGTTCTGACTCCAAGACTGGCATTCTATCCACTATGCCACCTGGCTGCCTCTAGATGGTAAGGTGTGTTAAAATTGTACTTTGTTCTGGTTTCCCTGACTACTCCCTCCCCTACTACTCAGTAAAGGAAGTAAGTTTAAAAGTGATCAATACAATGAAATGATAGCAGGAAATAAGTTTGCAAAGGGGAACCTGGAAGTTACAAACAAAACTATCCCAAAGATCAAAGGAGCATAATTACAGATCATATCATATATCAACATCCACATTAACATTCTCATCCTAGTAATATGTGCTGAATCAGGGGAAATCATCTCAGCACTGCTTGTCAAGGTTTCTGATCCTGTGATACATACATTCTATACAAAATCCATAACTCCCAGCAGAACCTCAAAAATTTGCTGATAACTGAGATTTTTTTGAATATGTTAATGAATAACTCCAAGGTGGCACAGGTAAGAGTTAGTCTGTTTTCTCATCTAAAACCCTTTAAAAATGAGACCCCAAACTGCTGCCCCCTGAGCATTTCTGCTCCTTTCCATTTCTACCAGGGCCATGCTGCCAAGTGCTCTTAACTCTAATGCATGGTTACATGAGTGATATCTACCTTTTCCCCTCCCCATTTCCTTTGCCATGCTGCCTTCCTTCATTTTCCCATTCTTTGTCCCTACAATCCATCTGCCTCTTGTGATAAAATAATGGGATTTAGCAGATACTCAAAGACCCACCTGGAGATTAATCTAAACTGATTGAATCAAGTGAGAGTGATTGACTGCTGATTGGCCTACTTCAAAGTTAACTAGATTGTAATCACACCTGACTAGCCCTTAATGGATTTGGAGGATGCCAACCAATCAGCTTGAAGCAGTGTGTAAGGACTGCCTCTGTTGCAGACCTATAAAAAGCTTCCACAATCAGTTTGCCAAAGAGTCCCTGATTAAAGCAGGCTCATGGAGGAGGACTTGAGGAAGAACCCAACCAGGCTGGAACTCTATTGGAGATAGGCCTTTTCTTAACTTTCTGAACTCCATGTTAATACCTGTATGTTTTAATAAATGTTTAATGCCCAAAGACTGGTGCTGAAGCTTCTAATTTAAGGCGATCACACAATATAGATTTTAAACATCACACTCTGTACCATTTTTTGCTTCTTGTTTCTGCCTTTCTAGGCTTTTTGCCCACATACTCTCTGTGTTTAATCGAAGTGTGATTGCCACCCCATTTCTTGCTAACAATTGTGATCTTTCCTCACAAGTACCCAAAGAAATGGGTATGCCTACCCATTTAATAAATTAATAATCAATTCATAAGCTTCTTAAATTAGTTCTCCTTGTTCTGTTTCCTAGATTAGTTGTTTTTGCCAAGAGATACTTCATATTTTCTTCTATTTTCCCCAAGTCTTTTGGCTATGCTTTAATATTTCTTGCTCTTTTGTGGAATTATTGGCTTCTATTTGGTCAATTCTAATTTCAAGTAGTTTCTTGTATGGACAAAATTTTGTCTCTTTTGTGTTAAACTGTTAATTCCATTTCCACCCCCCCCCCATAACTCTCATTCCTTTTCCATTTTTTTTTGATCCAGGACTCTCATTTAATTTATAAAATCATTTAAAAACTCTTCCTTTAACTCTTGCTTTATATTTCCCAGGAATTCTAGTTGAGTTTGTGCCTAAACTATGTTTTTCTTTGAGATTTTTCTTTTAAATTTAATATTTTGAAGTCACTCTCTTCCTTTGGATTTGTGTCTTGTGTGCTCTTGTCACCATAAAAGTTTTTTATGATGGATTTATTTTTTTATTTTTTTGCTTTTTCTTCTTGACTTTGGACTTTATTTTAGGGCTAGGCTCTGTGCACAGCCACAGGTCATATCCGGGCTGGTCCTACTTCTGCTTTCTTGATGCATTGTGTTGTGCTGTTCCAGGCATTCAGGGACAGCTCAAGCTGTGAACTATGCTGGATTAAGCTTTTAGTGCTCCCAAAGTGGTTTGATGCAGGGCAAAGTCTGGTCCTTGCCCCTCAGTTCTGAACTCTGCAAGTTCCTGATCAGGATTTGCAGAGAAATAGGCCTGTGGACTTCCTGCTTTTTGAGTTTTAGTAGACTGCTATTGGACTTACCACTATCAGCCAGCTAGGTAGTTCTGCTGGTTCAGAGAGATATAACTGTAGTCTTCCTTTTGGTCTTGGATTCTTGCTCTGGTTATTTCTCTGCAGGCTTCAGACTGGGTTAGAAGCTGGAACTGAGACCCTGCTCCACTTCTGAGGTCTGAGTCATATTGCTGCTGTTTCCTTTGAACTTTCTTTTTTTTTGGGTAAATAACCCAAAGCTCCCCACGACACCTCACTCTGGATTGCTACATCTAGATATGTCTCCTCAATCCTCCCTATATCTATAATCTGAAACTGGTTAGGGAGCAACACAGCTGCCAGTTGGCATCTATTCCTGTACCCAACACAAGTTTAGGCCCCTCTAAGCTGGGACCTTCCTCCAGGATAGCTTTCACCACTCACCAGACTGTTTCCAATGTCTAACACCTGTTTATCTGTTTCCCTATGCCAACCTGAGGTGAGAAAATAACACACTGTGATGGTTTTGTTGGATTTCCTAATAAGCATTTGGTCTGGTGCATTTTCAAGATTTGTTTGGGAGTGTCATAGGGGAGGAGTACTTTTCACTGTATTTCCTGCTACTCTGTCATCTTGGCTCTGTCTCCATTCAGGTTAATTTCTGAGAAATTTTGAGCTAATGTGGTTCAACTGAAAGAATGTTGTATTTGAGGTCGGAGGACCTGGGTTCAAATTTGGGCTCTTCTATTTACTCTTTCCATGATCTGAGACAAATCACTTAACTTTTCTAGACCTGCTTTCAGCTACATGATACAGTCACTACAGCACTGGGTCTGGAATTAAGAAGAACAAGCTCAAATCTGGCCTCAGACTCTTAGTAGCTGGGTGACTCTAGGCAAGTCACTTAACCTCTATTTGACTCAGTTTCTTTTTGTAAAATGGGGATAATACTAGCATTTACCTCCTAGTGTTATTATGAGGATCAAACAAGATAATAATTTTATTATTTGTTTTGTTTTGTTTTTGCGGGGCAATGGGGGTTAAGTGACTTGCCCAGCATCACACAGCGAGTAGGTGTCAAGTGTCTGAGGTTGGATTTGAACTCAGATACTCCTGAATCCAGGGCTGGCGCTATATCTGCTGTGCCACCTAGCTGCCCCGAGATAATAATTTTAAAGTGCTTTGCACTATGCCTGGCACATAGTGAGCACTATATAAATGTTAGCTAGTATTATTATTATTAACCGTAAAATGAAGAGATTGGACTAGATGAACACCGTAGTCTCTCCCAACTTTAAATCTGGGACCCTATGACTTTTTAAGTCTGGCCTCAGTTTGCCTTATATTAACTGATTTTTCTAAATGTAATTATGTGTGTGTATATATATGTGTCAACCCATAATCCAGACATTTTAAAAAAAAAGCTTTTTGAAGATTATTTCTGTGAGCATGTAAGCTTAATCCCATTCATTCCTTTCTTAGGCAATCTGAAAGAGAAAATGTATATATCTAATAATGTGTCATTTTCACTCCTTCCAACTCATAAGAAGCAGGACATTCTACGACTCTAAACTCTTTCCACCTTTTCTCTACTAACTCATTTTTCTATCACCTGTATATACTCACATTAAGCTACGTCTATAAACATAGACTTCCTATCAAACATTGGATGGGGAAACTAATTCCAGAGGATGGAATTGAATGCAGCTGAGATGGAGTTGTGCAAAAGTGTGGAAATCCTAATAATCTTGCAGAGTGTCTGAAGCAAGAGGGTGAGGAAAGGGACCTGAGCTTTGGATAAAGTAGCCTAGAATTTACTTTGAGTCTGACAATTTTAGATAGAAAAGAATTCAGGACATTATAGAGGAAATTTAGTTATAATATCTCAATAATGTGAAGCCATGGTGCTTGACAGGGCAGCTAGGTGGTGTAGTGGATAGAGTACCTAGCCTGGAATCAGGATAACTCATCTTCTTGAGTTCAAATCTGGGCTTAAACAGTAGTTTACTAGCTGTGTGACTCTAGGCAAGTCAATTAATCCTGTTTGCTTCAGTTCCTCATCTGTAAAATGAGTTGGAGAAGGAAATAGCAAATCACTCCAGTATCTCTACCAAGAAAACCTCAGATGGGTTCACGATGGGTTGTACATGACTGAAAGATGATTGAACAACAAAAATGTTGGTTGAAGGAAATTTTATACAAAACACACCTTTATGGATAATATCAGAGTCAGACTGAAGATTTCAAGTCATCCAAATTTATAGATATCAAATAATATCTGTGTCAAAACTGGGTTGTAATATAATCTAATGGATGAATGAGCTTACCTGGTGTTGTATGGTTTTGAATTTTGGAAGAATTAATGCTGTGGGCTACCCAAAAAGCAGTGGAGATATAAGATCAATATGGGTAGTCTATAACTTTATTGTCAATGTACATCTGCATTCAGGAAGTTGGAAAAAGAATAAAACTAGGAAATTTGTAACTAGTGAAGAATGTGGGTTGATCACATGGTAATTAAATTAAATCATTTCATTTAAATCCAACAAACTTTCATCAGAAACCTACTATATGCCAGGTTATGCTAGAGTGAGGAGCTTAATAAAGGGAAAGGGATAACAGACAGCCAACTCAAGTGCTATGTTGGGACCTATAAAATGCAAAAACTTCCATAGCAGGGATTCTTAATAGAGGGTCCTTGGTCCCTTAAGATTTCAGAGGGTTCCTGAATTTGCATGGGGAAAATTTATTTCAATGTAATTGATGTCCTTTGAAATACTATGTGTATTACTTTATGCCATTAAAACATCATTCTAAGAATGAGACCACCTCACCAGATGGCCAAAAGAGTCCATGACACTCAAAAAGATCCCTTTACCTAGAGAAAGTGCTGTAACATGTTGAGCAGATCTCTTGTCGAAATCTATAAGAGAACATGGATAAAAAACAGCTAGGTGGTGCAGTGGATAAAGCATGGGCCCTGGATTCAGGAGTACCTGAGTTCAAATCCAGCCTCAGACACTTGACACTTACTAACTGTGTGACCCTGGGCAAGTCACTTAACCCCCATTGCCCCGCAAAAACCAAAAAAAAACCAAACCCAAAACCATACAGGTTGCTATCTCCACCTTTGGAGAGCATACTGGTATAGATGAGATCACAGGCCCATTGACATATTAAAACATATGAACGAGCAATATCAATATAATTTATTTTGTAAAAGGAGGCCAGAAGAAACCTATTAGAACACAAATTGGACAGTCTTAGTTGAGGGTGAATCAGGGAAATACTTTGTGGGTTAATAAAATTGTAGCTACTGATAGCTCATTTTTTCTAGATGTGGTAATTTAAAGGACCTCAGGCTTTCTAGTCCAACCCTCTTAGGGAGTTTAACAGCTGTCTAAGGTCACAAATGTAGTGAAGGCTCTTGTGCTATAAGAAATGATGAGCAGGATGCTCTCAGAAAAACCTGGAAAGATTTAACATGAGCTGATGCAAAGTGAAATGTACTGTGTACAAAGTAACAGCAATATTGTAAGATTGATCAGCTGTGAATGACTTGACTATTCTCGGCAATACAGTGATCCAAGACAACTCTGAAGGATTCATGATGAAAAATCCTCTCCATACCCAGAGAAAGAACTAATGGTCCCTGAATAGAGATTGAAGCATTTTTTTAAACTTTATTTTCTTAAGGTTTTTTGTCTGTTTTCTTTCACAACATGACTAATATGGAAATCTTTTGCATGACTACACATGCATAACTTATATTGAGTTGCTTGCCTTCTTAAAGGTGGGGGGAGTGGAGAGGGAGGAAGGAAAAGAATTTGTAACACAAAGTTTTAAACATGGATGTTAAAATTGTTTTTATGTGTAATTGGGGAAAATAAAACTAAGTAACTAACTAACTAAATGAACAAACAAATAAATGAAGATTTATAAAACAAATGTAGTGAAGGTCAGACCAAGGATTTGAACCCAAGTCTTCTGACCCTAGAGACAACAATCTTCCCCCTGTGCCATGATGCTTCCTTAAGGATGGTTCAAAGTGCTTTCCTCATATTAATGCTGACCTAGTGTGTGTGTGTGTGTGTGTGTGTGTGTGTGTGTGTGTGCGTGCGCGCGCGCGCGCGCGTGCGCCGTACCTCCACATTACAAATGGAAAAACCAAGACCCAAAGTAGTAATATGATTTACCCAGGGTACCCAGCTAGCAAGAACTAGAGTTAGATTTGATACTAGGTCTACTAACTTCAAGACCAGTGACCCACTGACTCACTGTATTCCCATCAACTCAAGCACCCTTGCTTGGCCACATGTTTGGCTTGTGTTTAGCTAGTGACTTTTAAAAATGTTTTCTTCTTTTTAATGGTAAATATCAGTTTGGAAACTCAATTACTTTAGAAAGAAAGTAGTAGTAGAATCTAAAACACTGAACCATAATGCTATGATTGGATATAATTTTACAATCCAAGAGCAAAATGAGAATCACTTGAATTTATCCAGCAATGTCCATCATTAAAATTTGAGCGTGGCCTAATCCTTTCCATATATTATGTACTGAATACCAAACATTCTCTTAGTTTGTAGAAACCCCAAAAAGATAGATGGGTAGATGGATATACAGTATTTCATAATTGGGCAGCTAGATGGTACAGTGGATAGAGCACTGGGTCTGGAGTCAGGAAGACCTGAATTCAAATCTGGCCTCAGATACTAACTTGACCCTGTTTGCCTCAGTTTCCTCATCTGTAAAATGAGCAGAAGGAAATGGCAAACCACTCTAGTATGTTTGCCAAGAAAACCCCAAATGGGGCCATGAAGAGTCAGACATGACTGAAAAAAAAATGATTGAACAACAACAAATGTCATAATTATAAAAGCCCTCCTCTCCTCAAAGCAAATATGCTAGGAATTATAGACTTAAAGGCCAAGTCAGACTCATTACTGAATAGATTTCTATCAGCCCCTAGTTCCTACATCTTCTGGTTGGCTTGTTAAAAAAATTATATGATATTTGCTGACAAAACAAATAGATTTTGTCTTCAAAGGGTAATTCTTTTCATTCCCTTTTCAAACATTTGTTAATCTACTCAACGAGGTGTGCTATATGCCAGTAGAGACAAAAAGATAAACTATGGCATGTTAGTTTCCCTAAAAGAATTTGTAATCCTATTTTTTATATTTATATAAAGACTATAACCTGGTATCATTATAACACAAGCTTGTCTACATGTATGTTTACATATAAATTAAAATAAAATAAATGTATATATATATACACATACACATACATACATACACACATCTCCCCCAGAGTGAAGATTATTCTATATCATATTATATCATATTTGTATTTTAGACAAATTGATCTGCTTGTAGTTTCCTATATATGAATTTTCCTCTCCTGCTTCTGTGCTTTTATATAGTCTGACCTGCATACCTGTAATGTACTTTCTCTTCCTATCTTAAAAGCCCTAGCTTCCTTCAAGGCTCAGTTCAAGGACTACTTCCTCAGTGAGGTTTTTCCTCATTTCACCAGTTGTTGGTTTCCTCTCCCCACACCCAATTTACTTGGTATAATTTGACATTGAATTATCTGTTTACTCCTAGTAGAATATAAACTATTAAAAGTCAGAAATTGGTTTTTGTTCTCATAGTCCTAGTATTTAATATTGTGCCTTGCATGTAGTAGATGTGTCTTCCATATAGTAGGTGCTTAATTATAGTAGGTGATTAGCACACAGTAGGTGCTTAATAAGTGTTTATTAATTGATGAAATGGGGAAATGGTTACAATCATTCATGAATGAATAACTGAAAAAAAATGAGTAACATGTCTTAAACAAAGCACAAATCTATTCCAAGTAGAAGAATGTCACAGTTGACAAAAGGCAGGACTGGGGATAGGACAGAAAGCTTGCTTATGTTTTCATTAGACAGTTAAAAAAATGTTTGCAAGGCAAAATCACATATATGTCCAGCTGTCAGATATTTGGACCCCAGACTTTTTTCAAGTGACTGGAATAAACATAGTACTAATCATAGGAACTTAAACTATAAAAATTGAACTGTGCCTGATCACTTATCATTTACCTTTCTCTTCTCAGAGATTTTTGTAAATGATATCGCTCATCTCCCAGCCTGCATTCTGTACACAAGATGCTTTCTTTAGCTGACATCTTGGCTGTCAGAAATTACACTCTGCAGACCTTGAGAAGCAGAAAAATAGAACAGATAAGTGTCTTCTGTCTTCTTTTTTGTGTGTGAAAGTGAGCTTGTGGAATTTGGGCTACTCAGTTGGACAAAAAGCTCTTTCTTTTTAACAGCCATTGAATTTGAATTTCCTCACTGCTTCCACTGTTCCCCCTGGATTGTATTCAAGGGACAACTTGGAAAAAAAAATCTTCATTTCTTCTGCTGCTTGAAGAGGTCATTGCAGTAGGGAATAGGAGATTTCCTTACTGATGTCTTATATTATTCTTAACAATTAAATTCTTAATCTTAACAAATGAATATTACATTCCTTGATTCTGCCTTTAGGCATTTTAAAAAATGTACAGGTCAGGGTATTCTGAGGATTGTGTATTGGGAGCAACAAAGCTGATTCTATAGCCCAAGGGCTTTTAAGAAAGTTATTAGTCAGAGGAACAATACTGCTTATGCATTGTACAGACCAGTTGAAACAACAAATTCGATTCAACAACCATTTACTAAGTGCCTACTGTGTGCAAGGAACTGCAGTTGAAAAGGTTAAAATGGAATTGTCCATGCACTTCAAAACTTACCCTATATGGCCTCTGAGTTCTCTTCCTGCTTTAAATCTATCATCCTGCAATTCTTTTAGTTATTTGTTAGAATAAATACAACTCCTTTGTTGTTCACTCTTCCTATCAGACCTCCACACCAAAATTTGTATAGGTAAGAACCATCAAAAGAGTGCAGGCTCAGGGCATTAGCTAATACCACTATCTTCCTGATGAAGATCCCAACACTAGGATAAGTCACATGGTTAGTACAGACATTTTTGGTACTAGGAAGCTTCTGAAGGGGACATTTTTTACTCAAAGGATGCTTTCTTTTTGCTCCTGTAAACACCTCATCCATTGGCACACAAGTTCAATCTCCAATACCATGATAGTCCTCACTCAGCCAGGGGTTCCACTATATCATTGTTGGTCATTAATTATTTTGGTAGGGGACTATGATACATCCTTCTGAAAGTGCTTATAAGGGAACATGATAAGGGATTCTGGTCTTTATCACATTATATTTAAAGGTCATCATTCCTTTTGCATTGCTTTTCTTTTTCCATTTTCCAGGGTCTCTGTTCACTTTAATTCACTAAGGATGAATTAAGTTCCAACTTTGTGGTTAATATCTTTAAAGGTCCCGCACAAAGCTGAGGGGTATCTATATTCTTTTTAATTCCCAGAGATCTAGCATATCCAACTTTAGTAACTTCTATTTAGGTACTTAATTTTCTTCTTGTTTATATTTTTATTATATAAATCTGAAAGTGTTACATTGAAATCCCCATTATAGTTTTGCAATTTATTTCTCCCTGTAATATAAAAATCTTTTCATTTAAATATTTAGATGCTATGACAGTTTTGCACACATATATTATGAACTGATATAATTTCATTATCTATGGTACTATTATGAGTAATATACTTTCCCTATTGTTGTTTCTCTGAAATTTTGACTGCCACCTCTGCTATTTAAAATTCAATTGGTGAGGCAGAGCCAAGATGGCGGGGAAAAGGCAATGACTTCCCAGAGCTCTCCCCAAGAATCCTCCAAATATCTTCAAATAACACCATAAGACAATTCCTAGGGCAGCAGGACCCACAAAAGGATGGGTTGAGATAATTATCCAGCCAAAGACTGCTTAGAAGGTTGGTAGGATAGCTAATGTGGGAATGCTTTCCATGACTACTCATGTATGACTTATTTTGAATTGCTTGAGTTCTTGTGGGTGGGGGATGGGAAGGGAAGGAGGGAGAGAAGTTGGAACACAAAGTTTTAAAAAATTGTTGTCATAATTTATTTTTACATATATTTTGGGAAAAATGTCTCTGAGTATAAGTGAAGTAATAAACTGTATATATATATATATATATATATATATATATATATATATATTTCTTTAGCAGAGATAATAGGGAGCCACTGTAGTTTATTGAGATGAGGAGTTAATTAGATAGGGTCCTAAAAATTATAATTCATAAATCCTCCCCAGCAGGGAGGACTCACCTTATTTTCTAGTTGATCAGAGAACATGGTTAGCTCAAAGCAAAGGCATTTACTTAAGGAATTTACTCTAGCAATGAAATGTCTCCAATATAAATCTGCAGCACTGTGGCAGAGAGTAAAATTTTCAGAAGAATTTATTTACATAAAAACAAGTTGAACAAAGGGCCTCCCTTGGTATAAGACATGTAGTGACCTCTGGCCAAACCCAGACGGTAGAATTCCTTTATTTGTCCTTAATATGTTGGATAATACCTGTTGTTAACACCTGTTGTGGAAGAACCAATTGCTGACAATATTCTGAGAGAAATAATTCTATTTTATATTAAAAGGGACTCCTTCTAAATGAGGTTTCTACCTGGATCCAACCCATTATCTTAGGGAGTTTCCTATGCAACTACCCCACACCTTCTCCCTATACAATCTCCTGCTGCTGTTAATTTAAGTATTTTCCTTTTTTTTAAATTAATAAAGTATTTTATTTTTTTACCATTACATGTAAAGATAGTTCTCAACTTTTCTTTATACAGGCTTTCCAATTTCAGATTTTTCTCCCTCCCTCCCCTCCCTCCCCCCTCCCCTAGATAGCAGGTAATCTGATATAGGTTATATATGGATATTTATTTTTAAGGACCACAAAGAATAAAAAAAATTTTTTTCAAATAAAAAAAGAAGGTTGGTAGGAAAGATCTGTTGTACCAGGTTAAGAGTAGAGCACAGCTCTGCACTGTGCCATGCAGATCCAGCCCCAGGCAGGAATCAACTGCAGCAGCCGCTGCTTCTGGAACTCAGCTCAGCGATGGTGAGGGGGTCAAGTGGTTGGCAAGGGGGAGATTACAGGGGTCTCTTCTGTTGCTGAGGTGGGACTCTATTGTCTTGTCTGAACTAGGATCTGGGTCCAGTCTTGAGAGGTGGCCCATGTCGGGGAGGGGTGCAGGCACAGCAGAGCTTGCCACCACAGTGGAACAGGATTCTCTTCTGGGTCAGAGGAAAACAGGCCTATGGTTGCTTGCAGACCAGAACATAGGCCAGGGGAGTGGTGAACGTATCTCTCCTTAAATTTTACCACCTGGGACCCCCTGAAACTTGGGACAGTGCATCCTGAAAGCAGTGTTCCACTTTAAGAAGGAGTTAAAAGTCAAGAAATAGTCTAGGAAAATGAGCAGAGATTTGTTCTGACCCTGAAAAGTTTCTATGGTGACAAGGAAGATCAAAATACACCCTCAGAGGAAGATGGCAAGGTCAAAGCTCCTACATCCAAAGTTTCCAAGAAAAATATGAATTGGTCTCAGGCCATAGAAGTGCTCAAAAAGGACTTTTTTTTTTTGGTGAGGCAATAGGGTTATGCAACTTTCCCAGGGTCACACAGTTAGTAAGTGTCAAGTGTCTGAGGCCAGATTTGAACTCAGGTTCTTCTGAATCCAGGGCTGGTGTTCAAAAAGGACTTTGAAGATGAAGTAAGAGAGGTAGAGGAAAAATGGAAAGAGAAATGAGAGTGATGCAGGAGGGTCATGAAAAAAAGTCAACAGCTTAAACAGCCAAATTGGCCAAGTGGAAAAAGAGGTACAAACATTTTCTGAAGAAAATAATTGCCTAAAAATTAGGATTGAGCAAATGGAAGCTAATGACTTTATAAGAAATCAAGGCACAATAAAGCAAAACCAGAAGAATGAAAAAATAGAGGGCAATGTGAAATATCTCCTTGGAAAACAACTGATCTGGAAAATAGATCCAGGAGAGATCATTTGAAAATTATTGGATTACCCGAAAGCCATGATAAAATTCACTTGGAACATAATAAATTCTGTTTTAACTCCTCATTTCAATTCTATGTGAAGCCTAAATTTCAAGCGTGTTACTATTAAATAGTGTATTATTAGAGTCTACTTTTTATTCTCATCTGCTGCCCTTTTTCATTTTATGGGTCAGTATGTACCATTTACATTCAGATTATTGTTATTAATTGTGTTTTTCCCTCTATAATATCCTCTTGCAAATTTTCCTCTTTTTTTCCCTGACTTTTTTGCAAATAAAAAGGAGGTGAAGAATCATAAAGAATCAGATCAACATTGTGTATCTATAATAAAACCTGTCATTCCACTTTTCTGCCTCTTCTTTTTTTCAATTTTCTCAGCTATGCATCACTGGTTCTTATGCTTTCTTTTTGTTTTTTTTTTTAATATAATTTTATTTTCCAAAATATATGTAAAAAACAAGTTTTAACATCAATTTTTTAAAGCTTTGTGTTCCAACTTCTCTTCCTCCTCCACCCCCCCCCCCCACTACAACTCAAGCAATTCAAAATAAGTTATACATGAGTAGTCATGGAAAACATTCCCACATTAGCTAGGTTGTTAGAGAAAACAGTCAACCCCCCCCCCCCCCGAAACTTCAGATTGAGGAATTATCAAAGAGGAAAAAAAATTTGAAAAATGTGTTTCCATCTGTTTTCAGATACTATCAGTTCTTTCTCTGTAGATGGGTTGCAATTTTCATAAGTCCTTCAGGGTTATATTGGATCATTGCCTTGCTGAAAATAACCACATGCTTCCTAGAAAATCATCTTACACTGTTGCTGTTATTTTGTATACAGTACATTTCACTCTGCTTCAGTTCATGTAGGTCTTTCCAGGTTTTTCTGATAGTATCCTGTTCATCATAACCTGTATATTGTACTTTAAACTTGACAGAGAATTTTCTTCACAATAGCCCAGCAAAGTAGGTACCATACATTTTGCCATTATAATCAATCATCATAATTATTTTCCTCTATCCTATTCCCTTCCCATGATATTTACTCTATTTTCTATCTTCTTTTAACCTATTCCTTCTCAAAAGTGTTTTACTTCTGACTGTCCCCTCCCCTGTTCTGCACTCCCTTTTTTTCACCCTCTCTTCCTTATCCTTTTCTCCTCCTACTTTCCTGTAGGGTTAAATAGATTACTCCTCCCAATTGGGTGTGAATGTTATTCCTTCCATGAGCCCACTCTGATGAGATTAAGGTCTTTGAGCTAATTCTGTGTTCTAAATTTTACTTCCTCCCTCCCTCCTCAACCCTCCCTATGAAATCAAACAATTCAATATATCATACTTGTGCAGCAATGTAGAACATCTTCACCTTCCTCGAAAGTGTTTTGCTTTTTACTGCTCTCTCCCCCAATCTGCCCTTCCCTCCTTCCCCTCCCCCCCTTATCTCCCTCTCCTCCCTCAGGGCAAAAATATATTACTATACCTACTTGAGTATGTATGTTAATCCTTCTTTGAGCCAATTCTGATGATATTAAGGTTCACTCACTCCCCAACTCCCTCCCCCTCTTCCCCTCCCCTCCATAAGCTTTTTTCTTACACTTTCTATTGTTTCAATCCTTGTTTTTATCCTTCTCTTTGAAGTTGAAATTTGTTTTGCATGTGACTACTCCCTCCCCAGCTCTACTCTCCCTCTTAAATCCCCTCCTCGTTCTTATATTTTCACCCTTTTGAATTTAGTTTATTTTTATTGTGTCATAAGAAATAATGAAAGGAATGATTTCAGATAAAATTGAGAAAGGACACTAACAAACAGGGGAATCAGGAAATGCCTCTTAAAGGATAAAACATTTGATCTGAATCCAAGGAGTTAAGGTGAGGGAGGAGAGCATTCCACATGTGGAAGATGTAGTCTGTGCAAAGTTATGGAGGTGGAACATAGAATTTCATGTATAGGGAATACCAAGTAGGCTAGTTTGACTGGCCTTCTCTTCTCTTCCCAGCATGCATAAGAAACATATATAATAAACTAATAAACCTCAAAAGGCATGCTGGAGCCAAATTGTGGAGGGTTTTAAATGTCAGATTTTTGTTTAACTTTTGAAAAATATTTTCATTGGTATATTTTGCCTTTTTTTTTTACATCACCATAATATCCCCCAGTGTCCTAGCCCTCTCAGAGAGCCATCCTACATAAGAAATAGTATTTTTAAAGACAAGGAGAGAGAGAGAGAGAGAGAGAGAGAAAGAGAGAGAGAGAGAGAGAGAGAGAGAGAGAGAGAGAGAGAGAGAGAGAGAGAGAGAGAAAGAGAGGAGGGAAAAATCAGTATAATTGATTAACATCAACAAAGTTAGAAAATATGTGCAATGTACACTAGTGGACCTCCCACAACTGCCTTGGGATGGTGAAAGTGGCATATTTTATCATAAAGGCAATGAGAAGCTATAGTTTATTGGGCGGGGGAGCATCATAGTGAAACCTCTGCTATAGGAATATCAATTTGCACCATGTGGAAGATGGATTAGAGAAGGGAAAGGATGGAATGAAGGAGGTCAATTAAGAGTATTGGAATATTCCCTGTGAGAGTTGATAGGAGCTTTGTCTAGGATTATTGTAGTGTGATGGAGACAAATGGATTGATGCAAAAGATATTTAGGAGGTGGAATTGCCAAGACTTGGCAACTAATTGTATATGTGAGGGCTAGAAAAGTGTAAGAATGAAGAGCTGAGGGTAACACTGAGGTTTTGGATTTTTTTTTTGGATACATTCTTTCACTCCTCATTATTAAATCATACTTTATCATATTTGATTATTAAGCACACCTTTGAAGAAAAAATAATTTCCCCAAATTTATCCTTGATTATAGCTCATAGATTGTCTTTTTTGTTTGTTTTAAATGAATTATCATTTCATTCTTCAACTAGCAAGCATTTTTATTAGTTTGTCCTTTCACTATCCTTTGCACATACAAATTTTTAAAAATGAAAAGTAAAACTCTAAATATACAGTTGCATAAGATGACACCGAGTTTGCAAAATTGAGAGATTAAAAAAATGGTGGATGTTGATCGTCTTTCATTCTCAAAGAAGACCAATGATATCATGAATCACAGAAAGAGGGAAGGTAGGAGGGCTGCTGGGTTTGGGGAAAAAAGATGAGTTTTTGAATCATAAAATATTCAAGCAGTAGAAGATATTTGAGATCATCTAATATAATTCCTTTAACCCATTTCCATTTCCCACAGGTGAAGAAATGTAACACATATACCTCTCTTATGTACTCAATAAGTCTCATTGGTATAACTTGAGACTCAATTTCTTTGTTGGTCTGAGTAAATTTACTAAGCCTTTACAGACTATATTTTTTAAGCTATCTATGATAGATTACTGAATGAAGATCTCACATTTACAGCAAGTACAGTTAATGTTTATAGATGGTATAAAAATGGATTCTTAGTACTTTCTGTTCCCCTCTTTTTGCTTCTCTAGTATCATCAATTCAATTTGATTGAACAAACATTTAGTCAGTCTATGGTAGGTATGGTGGATGAAAAGACAAAAACAAAATTAGTCCTGTTCTCAAGATACTCATCTCTATGTCCCCATTACATGTAAATTGATGCTTGAAATGAGGTAAAATTAACAACTCAGCAGGAAGAGCCACACCCAGGCAATAAATCTTAAAAGGAGGAACAAGTGATTGTCTTCTGGAGCTCTCTCTGACTTGTAGAAATATGCAAAATATAATTTACTTTTTCTTTCTTCTACTTCCCATGAGAGGTAGGAGATATAGCAGTTGTGGATTTCATAACAAGGGTTACTTAGGCTAGCTTAAGCTCATACTTTGGGTCTCTGGATGCCTCTTTTTCTTTATCATTTCTTTTCCTGGGCATAGGTATGTCAAACAGTGATCCTGAGAGATGTTCTTATAGTTGAGCATCTTTCCTGAGGAGATCTTGGGTCCATCAGTCAGTGGAGGCTCTACTCCAAGAGGCAATCCCTGTGTATTATGTTTCTTATAGGAAGAAAAGATGAGTTCTTTTTTTTTTTTTTTTTGGTGAGGCAATTGGGGTTAAGTGACTTGCCTAGGGTCACACAGCTATTAAGTGTCAAGTGTCTGAGGCCAGATTTGAACTCAGGTCCTCCTGAATCCAAGGTCGGTGCTCTATCCACTGCACCACCTAGTTGCCCTGAAAAGATGAGTTCTAATGATAGTATAAGCCTTGCATGACCAGCCTGGCCAGAGACAAGGATATTGGAGACAGTGCAGAGCTGAGATGAAGTTGAAATGTTGATTCATCAATCCCTCAAAATGCTTCATGTTTTAATGTTTTAAGTAGCATTTTCTCAGGAGAATATGTTATACTACTGCTTCATACTTAAGTCTTTACCAATATATCCTTGTGAGCCTTCCATGTTTTTTAATCTTCCTTTTGAGGGGAGGAAATTATAAGAGGCTAAAATTACCCTCAGGCACCCTGAATGGGCTGCCCCTCCCCCAGCACAACTGCTCTCCCTGAAACTGCCTCAGGGGCGCAGCACAGCCCACTCAGCAGGGATACAGGTAGGAAGCCTCAGGCATGCACCAACTTCCTCCACCCAGCCCCCAGCTCCAGGTGCACCCAGCATGGGGCTCCATGCTCCGTGCTGACCTTGGGCACAGCCTGGGGGTGCCAACAAATTAGCTTGGGGATATGGTTGTCAGCTGGCCTGTGGTTCCTGAGAGATAAAGTTTTTATATTCAGAAGAGGGGTAGTGAAAGGAGTATGTAGTGAAGAGGTAGGAAAAGGAGGAGGTCTGTCTGATAGAGACCTGGAGCTATGGAGAAAGAAGAGCTGGGGTGGCTGACAGTGAGGGGGTCGGTAGACTAGATCAAGAGACACCAGGGAGAAGAGTTTACAGTGGCAGGGGAGAGACGTGCAGGGAGACAGGAAGTGTCAGAGTCTGTGTACCAAAGTTCACAGGTCGTATATTTTGCTTTGCATTGTTCTTATTTCTACATTTATCTTTAAGTTTGTTCCATATCAATAAACCCTGGTATTTGCTTTAATTGAAAAGAGGCATTTTCTTATCAGTCTGGGAGAAGCAGTTGGAGGATTTTTTAAATGGCTCTTACAGACTCACTTGGGCAGCTAATAGACCTACAGACAGCTAGCTAGCCAGCCAGTGATTGCAAAGTTTCAGATTGGCTCAATGGGGAAGACAGAGCTAGCTAGCTAAAATTTTACAAAATGAACAACTGTTCTATACCTGATATCCATTGTACATTAAATATTTCTCCTCTCTCTCTTTCTCTCTCTCTCTCTCTCTCTCAAGACCCTGTATATGAATTATACATAGTTTAAGTGATTTTCCCCCCTGGAGCTCTTGATAAATGCTTGTTGAATGATTGATTGACTGGAGGTATAAATAGCCAGAGTTCAAGAAAAAGAGCCTAAGACTTCTCTTCAGAGGCCATGAACCTGGTCCTCCTGTATGGGTCCAGAATTAGGGGCTTCTTTGGACGGAGTGTGGAAGCTTCTTAGTCACCTGGCCTCAAGAGCAGTTCTATGTTGTACTCATATATGTTTTCTTCTTGCATTTACTCCTCAATTTACTCCTCTCTTTCCATTTTTGCAATGAAAGTTTCCAAGTAGTGGGAAAAGATTACAGAGGCTGCTAAGAATCAATCCATTTTTAGCCTATAAAATTTTTGACACCTTCATATTAAAAGAATAAATTAAAATAAAATAAATGTTTTTGCTGTAGGTTGGACTAGATGGCCACTGAGATCTTTTTTTTCACCCCCAAGGTTCTAAGATTCTAAAAAAGAGCATTTTATTCCACAAATCTGTTTTCTTTTCCATATGGTACTCCCACTGCCAACACAGACCAAAACAACTCCTCTACATTTTAGTAATTCATGTTTTCATGAGTTGCTGTGGCCAAAAAAATTAATCACCTGATGATCACCTAATTAAGAGTATAAGTGAATTAATTTTGTTCCAGAGCTACTGAACTTTTCTGAGAGTCTTTTCTTTTCTGTAAATGGAGGGGGTTGAATCAAGAAACCTTTAAACATTCATGATTCATTCCTTCTCCAATATCTTTCTGTATTGAGGAACAAATCCAGTGTTACCTACAATGCTACCACCTGCTGGTGCTAATGAAATACTGCACATTTTTACTTGAACTAAAAGGTAAACCGTTTGTGGTAGAGCCAGGATTTTTGTCCAGGTTTTCTGACTCCTAGCCCAGTGTTCTTTCTACTACTTTGTATTGCTTTCTTTAAGATGCTTCCTCTCCTCTCCCCTCCCTCCAATCAGGTTGAATACATAAAAAGCATAACCGATTAACATGCATTCAGTAAATCCTCTGTTTGGCTGTTAAAGTCTTTCACAATCTGGCTCAAGGTTTATTGAACATTATGCCCCCTCATTCATTTTGCTCATCAGTCAAAATGGCCCACTTGCTGTTCCTTGTACAGGACATTTCATCTTCAGTCTCCATGAATGTTTATAAGCTATTTCCTATGTCTGGGAAGCACTCCCCCCCTCCCTATCCTTTATGGTTTTGGCTCTGCAAACCTATCCTGATACCCCAGCTATTGGTGTGCTCTCCTTAGAAATTACTTTGTATCTATTCTGCATTGTTTTTAATTTAATTTTCTTTATGCTAGTTTTTCTCAAAATAATGTAAGCACCCCGAAGACAAGGAGAATTAATTTTTTTTCCCTCTTTTTCTTTTGTTTTCTTTTTTGTCTTTGTATCCCTGGTGCCTAGCACAGTACTTGTCACATATCTGGAATTTAAAAATGTATGTTGAATGAAAGAATAATGTTCTTTAAGACTATTAAATTGTTCTTCACATTTGTTTATTTATGTCCACTAATGTCTAACATAAAAATAACCATAATATTTTAAGTATTAATATTAATTGATCAATAAAATATTAATTACATTAATAGAATACAATATGATATATTATATTACTACTGCCACATTTACTTCCTAAAATTGAGACCTATTTATTTGTTTTTTGGATGAGTACTGAACATTATGGTTGGGGGTGGTTTTCTAATCATTGAGTTGCATTTTTTCCCCCTAGAGGTATGTAGGAAATCTCATATGTTGAGAGGCAATGTAGTATAGTGAAAAAAATGCTGTATTTGGAATTCAACAAATTGGGTCCAAATCTTGCCTTTTTTACTTGTTATCTTTGTGACCTAAGTCAAGTAACTTCACTTCTTTGGGGTTCATTTTCCTTATTTGAAAAACAAAGAAGTTAGAATAGAGGACTTCTAAGTTCCTTCCAGCTCTAGACATGTGATCTTCCAACAGTCAAAAACTAATTGAGGAAAAAAAACTAAATATATTCTTTGCCAAAAAAAATTAATTAAAATATAGAAATGTTTTATGTTATATTAATATATGTATTCACTATTATCATTGTCACAGAGAGGTAGTGTGAAACTTTAGACAAATATGCTGCTTTTTGAGAAGAGGAAGTGGGATTTCATCTTGGTTCTGCCATTTACAACCCACATGCCTTTGAGTGAGTTGCTTAACTTCTCTAATTCTCAGTTTCTTCATCTATTAAATTATGGAATTAATTACAATTACTTGACAATTAGTAAAACTCCTTCTAACTCATGAAGGCTTCATTGAAAACAAATATCTATCTACATTGGGCAGCTAGGTTGCACAGTAGATAGAGTACTAGGCCAGGAGGTCAGGAAGACCTGAGTTCAAATGTGGCCTCAGATACTCAGTATCTGTGTGACCTTGGGCAAGTCACTTAACCTGGTTTTCCTTAGTTTCCTCATCTATAAAATGAGCTGGAGAAAGAAATGGCAAACCACTTTAATGTCTTTGCCAAGAAAACCCCAAATGGGATCATGAAGAGTCAGAGAGAAATGAACAACAATGATCTATCTACATATTCAAACCTTTGAGACTCCCCCTACTTTTTAAGGGTGTTATCGTAGAGGAATGCGGGTTCGTAATTTCATGAATGTAGCAAATAGTATATTACAGTGTGGCATATGGCATTGAGAATCACTTGCCCATTATCACACAGCTCGTTTGTGTCAGAGACAAGACTTGGAGCCAGGTCTTCTTAACATCTACAATGTCAAACTGCCTTTCTCTTTGAGCTATAAAAGAAAGTAATTATTTTTCCCCTTAGAAGGAGAACACATGGTTTATAAAGACATATTTTATTATTGTTATATTTCATTAGAGAAGCAATGTGGAGCAGTGAATAGAGAGCTGATTTAGAGTCAGGAAGACCTATGTTCAGTGCTATTCCTGACTCATCCCAGCTACATTACCTTGGACAAGACATTTAACCTCTCACTACCCCAGCCAACTCTCTAATATTACAAAGCATAGTTGCTTCTTTGCATTGGTAGAGGGAGATGTCTCATTGGGTGGTTCCTATACCAATGAAATCATAGGTCTGGTCTATATTCATTTTTGATAAAAGGGAAAAGTTGAGTTGTAAAAAATGACATACACAGCTCCTTCCTCTTTATTATGTTCTGCAATTAATATAACCTCAGTTCATAGCCATAAGTATCACAATCAATAAGTTGAAACATCTCAAGGAGTCTTTCAAGAGAATAGGATCTAATGCATAGAGTGTATGGGGTTTTGGCTATGGATACTGTTGAACTCATCAATTCACATCTGGTCATAAATTTTATATATGACATTCTTTCTAATGACCCCTTTCAAGTTACCCAAGCATTCTTGCCTCCTAGGGAAAATAATGAAATATATTGTTAATTCTATTTTATGAAAACTATTTTTTTTATTTTAAAGAAGGTGTGTAGTTCCTCACTTATTTTAAGTTGTACTAGTTATGTTTTCTAAATTATCAAGTACCTATTTTTTTTCTCCTACTCCCTTCACCCCCCACCAGGGGAAAGAAATACAAAATCCCATATAACACATAAGCACAGTTGACAAAACCAGTTCCCACTTTTGCCATGTCCAAAAGGTTTGTTTCATTCTGCATATTAGTTCATCACCTTTCTGTCAGGAGGTGGGCAGAATTCTTCATTATCAATACTTTGGGATGATGGTTGATAAGAGTTCTTAAGTCTTTCAGAATTGTTTATTTTTACAATATTGATGTTATAATATAAATTGTTCTGGTTCTCACTGAACTTTATGCATTTACTTATACAAGTCTTCAGAAGTTTCTCTGAAACTATATATAGTTTTTCTTTTAGTACAATAGTATTTCATTACATTTACATATGGTAATTTGTTCAGCCCAACTGATGGGTACTCCCTTTGTTGCTATTTCTTTATCACTAAAAAAAGAGCTGCTAAAACATTTTTGTACATATAGGATCTTTTCCTCTTTCTTTGATTTCTTTGGGGGATAGGCCTAGTAATGGTATGGGGTTAAAGGCTGGGTTCAATGACATGCATAGTTTAGTAACTTTTGGGGAATAGGTCCATATTTTCCTTCATTAAAAACAAAACAAAACCCTTACACCAAAAAAGTTTCTGTCATCTTTCTCAATTCCTTGAACTATTACAGAACAGTACAAAGTTTTTATTTTATTTTATTTATTTTATTTTAATTTTAATTATTTAATTATTTAATTATTTTATTTATTTTATTTTAATTTTTAATATCCTGGGCTCCAGCACAGCAAAATGGATTATGGTTGTTACTTTGATACTTTAATAAAGAGACACCCATTGTGACAAATGGGACCTTATCTAGAGTCCTGTCTGACCTATTTATCAGTATGAATTTCATGGAAAATTCATAATGAAATGAAATGATTCAGAGAATCATATTGGTGTGTGTATGTGTATATATGTGTGTGATTTTCAAATACTCCTTTGATAGCTCAGTTAGGATTGAAGATGAGCTTCAGATCACAAAGATTATGCCAATAGAGCAGAAGGCCTGGCAGGTCCTAATAAACTTGGAAGATTTTGAGTGTGGGCCCAGTAATACCAGTATCAGTCTAAATAGGTTGGGACAGATTCATCATTAGGTCCAATTTAATTAATTTCAGTTAAATCTTATTAGGCATCTATAGTCCTGTGTGCCAGATATTGGACTAGGCACTGGTGATACAAAGAAAAATATTTCTCTGACTTCAAAGAGCTTACATTATAATAGCTTCCATTATACATATGTGCAGGCAAGTGGATAAAAAGATAATTCGAAGAACAGGTCAGTAATTGGAGGGATCAGGTGAGGATTCTTATAGGAGGTGACACCTGTGCTAGGCCTTGAAGGAAGCCAGAAATTTTTAGCATTGGGGATGAGGAAGAAATAGGTTCCAATAGATAGCTTGTTCAAATGCGGGGAAATGTGGGATGGAATGTTGAGTTTGGGGAATATATTGCAGAACATTTGGCTGGAATGTAGAATGTGGGAAGGCTAGTAATGTGGATAGATAAAGCATTTATTATGCCCTTAGTATGTGCTAGGTATTGTGTTAGCTACTGAGGGGGCAGATGGGGGCATAGTAGATAAAATGCTGGCCTTGGAATAAGGAAGACCCAAGTTCAAATCTGCTTCAGACATTTACAAACTGTGCAACCTTGGGCAAGTCAGCTTCTGTTTGTCTCAGTTTCCTCAACTGTAAAACGTGGATAATAGTAGCTTCTTCTTCCCAGTGTTTTTGTGAAGTTAAAATGAGATAATATTTGTAAAGTGCCTGGCTGTTATTATTATTGTTACTGTAATTATTATTATACAAATGGACACAATCGAGGTAATTCTCACCCTAAAGGACCTCACATTTTACTGGGAGAAGACAACACATAAAATAATTCAGGCAATAAACATTTAAAAGTACCTACTATGTGCTATTCACTGTGCTGTAAGGGGCTAAAATTCTAGCTATACTATCTAAAATCTAATGAGTGGTCACCAATATTTTATAAGCTTTAGCAAGAGTATTTAAGTGTTTAAGTATTTATTAAAGAGCATTAGGATCAGAGAGAAAGGTAAAAATCTAACTATTTCTAAGAGACCCCATCATCTGACCAGCCATGGCGAAGTTAGGAACCCAAATAGGAAAAAGCCCACTGCCAGTGTCCACTTCCTACTTCATGTCCTCTTTCCAGAAATGGGAGGCTCCTCAAGTTGATTGGCTGGTAGCCTTGATAGACAGTACCTACAAGCAAACATCACTACCCGATGCCAAGGACCTTGACCACATGGCTTGCCCTCAGATGCCTTCTCCTCATGGTGGAGCTTTCCTACAGTAGCTCTCCAGCAGGTGGCATCATTCCAATTGTTACAGTGCTAAACACTGGGGATATGAAGAAAAATAAGACAGGTCCCCAAGGAGCTCACAGTTTAATGAGGGAGAAAATATGCAAAACAACTATGTACAAATAAGTTATTTCCAGGCTAAACTGGAAATAATAAAGCAAAGGCACTAGAATTAAGAGGGATTGAAAAAACCTTCCCGTAGAAGGTGAGATTTTTAGCTGAGACCTGAATGAAGCCAGGGAAGCCGAGAGGGAGGGATGAGTGGGGAGAGCATTGAAGTCATTGAGGATGGCCAGAGAAAAATGCCCAGAGCTAGTGAAGAGATGGAGTATCCTGTTTGAGGAGCGGTGAGGAAGCCAATGTCACTGTAATGCAGAGTATGTGGCAGGGGAAGAGGGTTTGGGGGGAAGGAAGGGACTAGGTACACTGCATTTATTTTTCCTTATTATCCATATTATCATAAAGATATTGCGAGAGACTTGGTCCAAGGCCTTGGGGAAATAGTCTCCTGCAGTTCTCTGATAACTAGATGAGTATTTCTTATCAAAAAAGGAAATAAGGCTAACATTGAACAACCTGCTGTTTCACCAACCCATTCTGGCCATAGACACTCAGTACTTTAATTTTAGAGTGTTTATGAGCCATAAATAATTTATAATACATTCGAGAAGTTTGCTTCCTAGTCTGTTTTTTGTTTGTTTTTGCATATTTGGTGTTTACTTGTATGTGTACATGTTCCTTCCCTTGGTAGAATTTTCTTGTTTGTCTTTTATTTTTAATACCTATGCCAGACAGTGGTAGACATACATGTGTGCTGATCAGTAAACCTTTTTCTCTTATGAGAATCAGAGCAATATATACCAACCTCCAGTCCCATGGCAACCTATCCTGCCTTCTACATATTTTCAAAGGCCATGACTAACTCCCCAGTAATCACAGATGCAATTCTCTGTATCCTTCAACATACTTCATTTAGCCCTGATAATGCAAACTCACAGAAGGTAGCTATCTGCTTGTCTAATGGTTTCTCACATAGCATGGATTTCACTTTTCCCTTTGCCAATTTTTTTCAGTCTGTCTAAGACTGAAGATTACTCTCCTTGATAGAGAAAACATAGTAAATAAAGCAACAAATAAAACAAATAAAATAAGTGGTTTAACCTTCTTTGTCATCTATTGCCAATATAGCCATTTTAACAGTAGTTTTATAGAGACTTTCAACTGCTATATATTGTTGTTTTTTTTTAATGTATGAGGTATTTTATTTTTTCCGTTACATGTAAAGATAGTTCTCAACTTTTGTTTATACATGCTTTACAATTTCAGATTTTTCTCCCTCCCTCCCCTCCCTCCCCCCTCCCCTAGACAGCAGGTAATCTGATAGAGGTTATATCTATATATCTCTATACATATACATACATATGTATATATATATATACACACACATATATATATATATACACATAATAACATTAATCCTATTTCTGCATTAATCCTGTTACAAGAGAAAGAATCAGAGCAGTGATGCAAAACCTCAAAATAGAAAAAAAAAAACAACAGCACCCAAAACAAAAGAAATAATATGGTTCAATCAGCATCTATACTCCACAGTTCTTTCTTTCTTTTTTTTTTCTCAGATTTGGAGATCCTCTTCTATCATGAGTTCCCTGGAACTCTTCTGTACCATTGCATTGATGAGAAGAATATAGTCCATCACAGTAGGTCAACACTCAATGTTGATGATACTGTGTACAATGTTCTTCTGGTTCTGCTCATCTCACTCATCATCAGCTCACGTAAGACCCTCCAGGTTTCTCTGAACTCTTCCTGCTCATCATTTCTTACAGCACAATAGTATTCCATTGTATTCATATACCACAACTTGTCCAGCCATTCCCCAGTTGATGGGCACCCCCTCAACTTCCAATTCCTTGCTACCACGTAAAGAGCAGCTATAAATATTTTTGTACATGTGGGTCCCTTTCCCTCTTCCATGATTTCTTTGGGCAAAAGACCTAAAAGTGGGATTGCTGGGTCAAAGGGTATGCACAGCTTTATCGCCCTTTGGGCATAATTCCAAATTGCTCTCCAGAATGGTTGGATCAGCTCACAGCTCCACCAACAATGCATTAGTGTTCCAATTTTCCCACAGCCTCTCCAACATTTATTATCTTCCTTTTTTGTCATTTTAGCCAATCTGATAGGTGTCAGGTGGTACCTCAGAGTTGTTTTAATTTGCATCTCTCTAATCATTAGAGATTTAGAGCATTTTTTCATATGGGAATAGATAGCTTTGGTTTCTTCATCAGAAAACTGCCTGTTCATATCCTTTGACCATTTCTCAATTGGGGAATGACTTGGATTCTTATAAATTTGATTTAATTCCCTATATATTTTAGAGATGAGGCCTTTATCAGAAGCACTGGCCTCAAAAATTGTTTCCCAGCTTTCTGCCTCCCTTCCAATTTTGGATGCATTGCTTCTGTTTGTACAAAAATTTTTTAATTTAATATAATCAAAATTATCCATTTTGCATTTTATAATATACTCTATCTCTTGTTTGGTCAAAAACTGTTTTCCTTTCCAAAGATCTGATAGGTACACTATTCCTTTCTCTCCTAATTTACCTATGGTATCACCTCTTATGTCTAAATCATGTATCCATTTTGACCTTATTTTAGTATAAAGTGTAAGATGTTGGTCTATGCCTAATTTCTGCCATACTATCTTCCAGTTCTCCCAGCAGTTTTTGTCAAATACTGAGTTCCTATCCCAGAAGCTGGAGTCTTTGGGTTTATCAAACACTACATTACTAGTGTCATTTCCTACTGCATTTCCTGAGCCTAGCCTATTCCATTGATCTACCACTCTATTTTTTAGCCAGTACCAGATAGTTTTGATGACTGCCGCTTTATAGTAAAGCTCCAGGTTTGGTACCGCTAACCCACCTTCCTGTGAATTTTTTTTCATTATTTCCTTGGATATTCTTGATTTTTTGTTTTTCCAGATGAATTTTGTTATTATTTTTTCTAGCTGTATAAAATAATTTTTAGGTAGTCTGATTGGCATGGCACTGAATAAGTAAATTAATTTAGGCAGTATTGTCATTTTTACTATATTAGCTCTGCCTATCCATGAGCAATTGATATCTTTCCAATTATTTAGATCTGATTTGATTTGTGTGAAGAGTGTTTGGTAGTTGTGTTCATAGAGTTCCTGGGTTTGTCTTGGCAAGTGGACTCCCAAGTATTTTATATTATCTACCGTTACTTTAAATGGAATTTCTCTATCTCTTGCTGCTGGACTTTGTTGGTCATGTATAGAAATGCTGATGATTTATGTGGATTTATTTTATATCCTGCTACTGTGCTAAAGTTGTTAATTGTTTCAAGTAATTTTTGACTTGATTCTCGAGGATTCCTTAAGTATACCATCATATCATCTGCAAAGAATGATAGTTTTGTTTCCTCCTTGCCTATTCTAATTCCTTTAATTCCTTTCTCTTCTCTGATTGCTAAAGCTAACATTTCTAGAACAATATTAAATAATAGGGGTGATAATGGACATCCCTGTTTCACCCCTGATCTTATTGGGAAGGCCTCTAATTTATCTCCATTGCATAAAATACTTGCTGATGGCTTTAGGTAGATACTGTTTATTATTCTAAGGAAAGCTCCCCTTATTCCTAAACTCTCTAGTGTTTTTATTAGGAATGGGTGCTGTACTTTGTCAAAAGCTTTCTCTGCATCTATTGAGATAATCATATGATTTTGGTTGGTTTTCTTATTGATGTGGTTGATTATGTTAATAGTTTTCCTAATGTTGAACCAGCCCTGCATTCCTGGTATAAATCCCACCTGGTCATAGTGTATTATCCTGGTGATCACTTGCTGTAATCTCCTTGCTAATATCTTATTTAAGATTTTAGCATCAATATTCATTAGGGAAATTGGTCTATAATTTTCTTTCTCTGTTTTTGCTTTGCCTGGTTTTGGTATCACCACCATATTTGTGTCATAAAACGAATTTGGTAGAACTCCTTCTTCACCTATTTTTCCAAATAATTTGTATAATATTGGAATTAATTGTTCTTTAAATGTTTGGTAAAATTCACCCGTAAACCCACCTGGCCCTGGGGATTTTTTCTTAGGGAGTTCATTAATAGCTTGTTCAATTTCTTTTTCTAATATGGGTTTATTTAAGGATTTTATTTCCTCTTCAGTTAACCTGGGCAGTTTGTATTTTTGTAAATATTCATCCATTTCATTTAGATTGTCAAATTTATTGGCATACAGTTGGGCAAAATATTTCCTAATTATTGACTTAATTTCCACTTCATTGGTGGTAACATCACCCTTTTCATTTTTGATACTGGTAATTTGATTTTCTTCTTTCTTTTTTTTAATCAAATTAACCAATATTTTATCTATTTTATTGGTTTTTTCATAAAACCAGCTCTTAGTTTTATTGATTAATTCTATAGTTTTTTTGCTTTCAATCTTACTAATTTCTCCTTTAATTTTCAGGATCTCTAATTTAGTGTCTAATTGAGGATTTCTAATTTGTTCTTCTTCTAGCTTTTTAAGTTGCATGCCCAATTCATTAATCTCCTCTTTCTCTTTTTTATTCATGTAAGCATTTAGAGCTATAAATTTTCCCCTAAGCACTGCTTTGGCTGCATCCCATAGATTTTGGTATGTTGTCTCATTATTGTCATTCTCTTGGATAAAGTTATTGATTGTTTCTATGATTTCTTGTTTGGCCCATTCATTCTTTAGAATGAAATTATTTAGTTTCGAATTGATTTTCATTCTACTTTTCCCTGGCTCTTTCTTACATGTAATTTTTATTGCATCATGATCTGAGAAGGATGCATTTACTATTTCTGCCTTTCTACATTTGACTATGATGTTTTTGTGCCCTAATACATGGTCAATTTTTGAAAATGTGCCATGTACTGCTGAGAAAAAGGTATATTCCTTTCTATCCCCATTCAATTTTCTCCAGACATCTATCATGTCTAACTTTTCTAATAATCTATTCACCTCTTTCACTTCTTTCTTATTTATTTTTCGGCTAGATTTATCTAATTCTGAGAGGGGGAGATTCAGATCCCCCACTAGTATAGTATTATTATCTAATTCCTCTTGTAACTCATTTAACTTCTCCTCTAAGAACTTGGATGCTATACCACTTGGCACATACATATTTAATATTGATATTACTTCATTATCTATAGTACCTTTAAGTAAGATGTAATTTCCTTCCTTATCTCTTTTAAAGAGATCTATTTTTGCCTGCACTTTGTCTGAGATAAGGATTGCTACCCCTGCCTTTTTTACTTTAGCTGAGGCATAATATATTCTGCTCCAGCCTTTTACCTTTACTCTGTGTGTATCTCTCTGCTTCAAATGTGTTTCTTGTAAACAGCATATTGTAGGGTTCTGGTTTTTAATCCACTCTGCAATTCGCTTCCGTTTTATAGCAGAGTTCATCCCATTCACATTCACAGTTATTATTACTGACTGTCTATTCCCCTCCATTCTATTTACCCCCTTTGTACTTTTCCCCCCTTCTTTCACCCTATTCCTCCTCACCGACGTTTTACTTCTTACCCCTGCCTCCCCCGATCTGCCCTCCCTTTTTATCACCCCCCTCTCTTTTCTTTACCCTTTTCTCCCTTGCTTTTGTTCTCCTTTCTATCAGTCCCCCCTTTCCCTTCCCCTTTTGTTTCCCTAAAGAATGAGTTAAGTTTCTTTATCCCAATGAACGTATATGTTATTCCCTCTTTGAGTCAAATCTAATGAGAATAGGGTTGAAACCATGTTCCCCCCTCCTTTCTTTCCCTCTATTGTAATAGGTTTTTTTCCACCTCTTCATATGATATAATTCATCCCATTCCACCTCCCCTTTCCTCTCCTCCACATAGATTCCCTTTTTATCCCCTTAATTCTTTTGTATCATCACATCAAAGACAATTTATATTTATACCCTCTATATAAAGTCCTTCTCTCTGCCCAAATACATTTACAGTTCTTAAGAGTTATGAGTGTTATCTTCCTGTGTAGGGATATAAACAGTTTAACCTAATAGGTTTAACCTCTGTTTACCTTTTTAAACTTCTCTTTAGTCTTGTATGTTGAGATCAAATTTTCTATTCAGTTCTGGTCTTTTCACCAGGAAAGATTGAAAGTCCCCAATGTCATTAAATGTCCATCTTTTCCCCTGAAAGAGAATGCACATTTTTCCTGGGTAATAGATTCTTGGCTGCAATCCAAGCTCCTTTGCCTTCCGGAATATCATATTCCAAGCCTTGCGGTCCTTTAATGTTGAAGCTGCCAGGTCCTGAGCAATCCTGACTGTGGCTCCATGATATTTAAATTGCTTCTTTCTGGCTGCTTGGAGTATTTTCTCCTTCACCTGATAATTCTGGAATTTGGCTATAATATTCCTTGGAGTTTTCCTTTTGGGGTCTCTTTCAGGAGGTGATCAGTGGATTCTTTCAATGATGATTTTATCCTCTGATTCTATGATATCAGGACAGTTCTCCTTAATAATTTCCTGGAATATGGTGTCTAGATTCTTTTTCTGGTCATGGCTTTCAGGCAGTCCAATGATTCTCAAATTGTCTCTCCTCGATCTGTTTTCCAGATCAGTTGTCTTTCCAATGAGGTATTTCACATTTTCTTCTATTTTTTCATTTTTTTATTCTGCTTGACTGATTCTTGGTGTCTCATGGATTCCTTATCTTCCAACTGTCCCACTTTAATTTTTAAGGCATTGTTTTCTTCAGTGAGATTATGCACCTTTTTTTTCATTTGGCCAAATGAATTTTTTAAGGCTTTGTTTTCTTCAGCTTCCTTTTCCAAGCTGCTGATTCTTTTTTCATAGTTTTCTTGTTTTGCTTTCATTTCTCTCCCCATTTTTTCTTCTACCTCTTGCAATTGATTTTTAAAATCCTTTTTGAGCTCTTCCAGGAAGGCTTTTTGTTCTTGCGACCAATTCACCTTCCCTTGTGAGGCTTCAGATGTAGCCAATTTGAGGCTATTGTCCTCATCTGAGTTTGTGTTGGCTTCTTCCCTATTGATACAGAAGCTCTCAATGGAGAAGGCTCTTTTTTGCTTCTTACTCATTATTGCAGCTTATTTATTTATTCTTTAAGTTGAGGTCTGCTCTGGGGGCACCAGGGTCCCTGTTTTGGGCTTCTTGTGCAGGTGTATAGGTGCTGTGTGACCGGGCTTTTACTCTGAGGCCTTTATGGTGTGGAGATCCCCCGCCCTGCACTTCCTGTCTGATTGTGCTCGGCCAGCCAGGCGCCAGACCCCGGTGTCTGATCCCGCCGTTCGTGGCCCTCTCGACCGGTGCAGGTAGGTTTTTCCACTGTCCTTCTTGGCCACCAGATTTTTGAACCAGGTTCCGGGAGCCTCAGTTGTCCGGCTGTGGCCCGCAGCTCCTGCTGACTTGCCCCGACCCCCTCGGTGCTGGGTTGTGGCCCTGCACTGGGCCTCCCTTTTGCCCGAGTCAGACCGACCTTTTCCTGAAGTCTTCTAAATTATCTCTGGTTGGAGGACTGTGTCTCTCTGTCTCTTTGCAGGTTCTGTAGTTTCAGAATCCATCCAGAGGCTTGATTTAATGTTCGTTTTGAGGGAACAGAAGGAGAGCTCAGGCAGCTTGCTGCTTCCTCTCCACCATCTTGGCTCCGCCCCCTGCTATATATTGTTAAGGGCTAAAATTCTAACTAAACTGTCTAAAATATCTAATGAGTGGTCGCCAATAAATTATAAGCTTTAGCAAGAGTTAGACTTTTAATAATTTATTAAGGAGAATAAGAATTTGGTAAAGAGAGAGAGAAGGCCTACATTCCTATCTATTAAAGGGAGAGTGCATTTCTAGCTCCCTTCTCCACCAGCATCCTCAGGAAAGAGAGAGAGAGAGAGCAACAGAACACCCGGCTCCCCCTTCCTCCTTCCACCAGCAAATGTCACTTCCTGACACCAAAGAAAAGACGCATGTTCTTGCCCTCAAAGACCTTCCTTTCATGGCAGAGCTTTGCTACAGTAAGTCTCCAGTAGGTGGCATCATTCCAATCATTACAATATAGTATATTATTATTATCATTATTATTATTAATTACCTACAATAACATAGAACCTTAGGGCCAGAACTGACCTAGTCTTTTTGTTCTTCAGTCTTTCAGTGTTGTCTGACTCTTAGTGACCCCATGGGCAGGCATGCCAAGCCCTTCTATCCTCCACTACCTTTTGAAGTCTGGCCAAGTATCATGTTCATTATTTCCATGACACTATCCATCTCCCTGTTATCCCCTTTTCCTTTTGCCTTCAATCTTTCCCAACATCAGGGTCTTTTCTAAGCCCTTCCTATTATAGATGAGGGAACTGAGACTCAGAAAAAAGCAAAGGTATTTTCCCAAAGTCAACACCAAATTGGTTGGGGAGCTGGACCTTGGACCTAGTTCTCAGTTTTTAATTCAAAACTTTGTCATGCCAGCACAAATCTAGGTTTCCTCAAAGTGCTTTAGTCTTTGTAAGAGCTAACAAAACCAAGATCCTATTATGTTTTTGATGCTAGTAATAAGTCTGAAGAAATATTTTCCAGTTCATCTTTATAATGACTTTATTTTGAAGTGTTCAAGCTGAGATCCAGTTAACTGTGCCTTTCAGTTGTTGATACATAGGTGTTTTTTCAAATTGTTTCTAGAACTGATTCGATATAGCCATCTCAAAGGTGAATAATGACAATTCATATTCTTTTGTATAACAGAATGAGAAATAATTATATAGGAAATCAACACATAGAATTATTAGTCTCACTGATGTCTTTTATTTTTACATTACAGTCATTTCCATAAGCAAGCCCTACCTACCACCACAACAAGCCTTCCCTTTTAAACAAAGAAAACACTCAAGGAAAACCAGCCATGGCACCAGAGAGAAGATCACTATATTTTCTTTTTTCTTTTGAAATGAGTAATGCTATTAGAATATGCTACTATTTCACTGTTAAATTGGCACATTTAACCCATTGTGCTTAATGTTTTTTAGTCTTGGTTCTTATGCAAAGCCAATCTAAAGCCAGACAGAATCCATCCTGTCTTGAATCTCTGAAGCCAACAGTAGACCAGCAGATTAAAGAGTCTCTGTCTTTCATCCCCTGAAACATCATAAACTGCTCCCAAGGCCAATGGCTGTCCTATTGTCATCTGAGCTGGACTACATGTTTTATATATACTATTTTTTTTGGCAATTGGGGTTAAGTGACTTGCCCAGGGTCACACAGCTAGTGTTAAGCGTCTGAAGCCAGATTTGAACTCAGGTCCTCTGACTCCAGGGCCGGTGCTCTATCTACTGTGCCACCTATCTGCCCCCAAGGACTATATGTTTTATGTATACTGTATCTATGGAGAATAACTTATGCTGAGAATAACATATTGCCTTTTAGAGACAAATTTGTCTGTGTACCAATTGATGCTTTTCCCTGTCTAGGCCTTTCCTGATTGGGCCTACAAGCCAGAGGCCTCACTTGACTTTTAGTAGATCCATATATGGCCCTTAATCTTAGAGCTACTGCATAAAAATGAATACTAGAATGTCACTGTATGGAAGGGCAACTATTCTTATTTGTTATAAAATACTTTGACAAGCTGGCGTGATGTGGGATGATGAATTATCCATTGTTATAGAGTGGATTTTCTTCATACTTTATAACTTTTAAAATAATCATACCTGAAAGGATATGTATTATTCTGTATTGATGGTCCCCTTCCTCTCCAAAGAAAGGAAAGAGATGTATTTTTTCTTCTTTAGGAACAAACATCATTAGCATTACACTGGGTTCAGTTTTGTTTCAGTGTTTGTTTCAGTGTTTGCATTATTGTAGCTATTGTGTATCTTGTCCTGGTTCTTCTTCCTTCACTCAGCATTAATTCATATATGTCTTCCTCTGTTTCTCTGTATTCATTATATTTGTTGTGCCTTACAATTCACTAGTGTTCCATCACATTCATATATTGTAGTTGTGCTTCTAAGTTCTTGCCTAAAGGAACAATGAATTTCCCCAAATAGAATGCTGAGTTAAGTTAATGTAATTTACATATGACTTGGTACATTAATGGGATTATTTTGCCCTCTGCTTTGCCAAATGAGAACACATGAAGGCTATCCAAATCTTATCTCTTCTTACTGTAAAACAAAGTCAGCAAGGTTCAGAAATGTCCCAGAGTCACTGACCTAGTCAACACTTCTATGGCCTTCACACTTCAAGAGATAGGTCAACAATGAGAGTGTGGGAAATTCTTGCTATGCCAATGTACACTCCCCAACTAATTATGTATTTGTCTTACTTAAGCAAGAAGAAATGGTTCTTTTAATTAAAAGAGTGTTTGGTATTTTAGGAGTCAATAAAAATACCTGGCATTTACATGTGGGATTTGAAAGTTTATAGTTCCTGTCACATATTGTCCCACTTGAGCCTCACAACAGCTTTATGAGACAGGTACCATTGTTATTATTTATCACATTTTCCCCCTAAAGAAATTGAGGCAAAGAGAGGTTACATGGCATGCCCAAATCACACAGTTAGCAAATATCAGTGCTTAGCACAATGCCTAGCATATAGTATGCACTTAATAAATATTTACTGATTAATGCGTTGGTGTGGTAGGAGCAATAACACTAGGATCCCCTCCCTTCAGTCTAGGATAGTTTCCCCCCTAAAAGGTAAGAAAGAAATCTTTGAGAATTGTTTGGTCCAGGGGATTAAGGCTCAACCTGCTCCTATTGATCTAGTTCACTGATAACTTGAAGGCATGAGGCCAGCCCACATGGAATCAGTACCCTTCATATTTGTCAGGTGTCCCATCCCTGGAGTCACTATATCCTCCTTTGCTCATGAGGGCTGTGCCTCCTCAAGGAAAATGTTTTCTTCATGTTTAGTCTTTTATTCATATTGTGGCTAAATAAAATGCCTCATTTCATTCAAATCTAGATCTGGTCGGTGTTAGTCCTAGGCTTGATTTGAACTGAAGTCTTTTTGACTCCAAGTTCAGCCATCTTGTTACACTGAAGCAGAAATGCAGACTGTGCATTTTATCTTCCCTGTGGATGTTGTCCTGACACCACTGTAGTCTTCATTCAATACTTCATTGTGGCTCACAGTTGATTTGAGATCTTCAAAGTTCAGCAAGTAGAACACAGACTCTGACAGGTTCTTCCAGGCTTTCAGCCCATCAATGCACTGAATTTCATCTGAGGATCAACTTAATTACTTTCAGAGAGGCTTGTCATCAGTTTGGCCACAGGGTGATGAAAGTTTCAGTCACTACAACTTATGATGACCAGCTTTTCAGCCTTTAACAGGTTGGTGATTAGTGTTAATAGAAGGAATGTCCATACTCAGGAAATCTCAGATCCTTGAAGAATTGAAGGGTAGAGAGAGTTAGTACAGTATCACCTTTCCCCAGTAAAGTTTCTAATATAAAACATCTCTCAAGGCAATAGGACTGTTCAGAGAATGTGTACCATTACAATTTGAAATGAACCCTGACTCAAAGAACATCTCTTAGTCTATTAAGTGTCTATTATTTCCCAGGTACTGGGATACAAATATGAAAAAGAAAAATAGTCTCTTCCCTCGAGAAATTACTATTTTTTTTTGCAGGGCAATGAGGGTTAAGTGACTTACCCAGGGTCACACAGCTAGTAAGTGTCAAGTGCCTGAGGTTGGATTTGAACTCAGGTCCTCTTGAATCCAGGGCCAGTGCTCTATCCACTGTGCTACATTGCTGCTCCCCAAGAGCTTACAATTTAATGGAGGAAGATAACACACAAAAGGAAGTTGAAAAACAAGGAGAGGAGAAGGAATGTAACTGGCACAGGGACATGATGAGAAATGAATAGTTAATTCTGTGATAATTACTAAATAGCTTACATTTGTACCACATTTTATGGATGCAAAACACTTTGTATGAATTATCTCATGTAATTCTTATAGCTCTGTGAGGTATATCAAGTATTTACTTCATTGTAATGATGAGGAATGGAGGCTCAGAGAACTTGGGTGACTTGATGAAAGACACCATAGCTAACAAATGACAAAGCTACCCAAACCTATGCCTTCAACCCTTGTGTCTAGGGTTATTTCTGCTCCAACCTACTTGTAGACTAGAGATAGGAACTACACCTGGGATTTCATTGGTACATATAGGCACCACTCAGTTGAAGAAATTCCCTCTCCCAGGCAGGTCAGACAATTATAATTTACATTCTTAAAAGACTTGCCCAGGGAACTGAAACAATAAAATAAAATCAAAAGAATGAGAAAAAATAGAAGAAAATGTGAAATATCTCAACAGAAAAACAACTGATATGAAAACTATATCAAAAAGAGATAATTTAAGACGTATTACCACAAAAAGCCTAGATATTATTTTAAGAAAGTACAAAGCAATACTGTCTCAATATCCTAGAACCAGAAGAATACATAGAAATTGAAAGAATTCAGCAATCACTTTTTGAAAGAAATCCCAAAATGAAAACAGTTGGAATATTATAGCCAAATTCCAGAGTTTTCATGTTTCAGGTCAAAGAGAAAATATTTCATATAGCCAGAAAGAAAACACTCAAATATCATGGAGCTATAATAAGAATCACACATGATTTAGCGGCCACAATATTAATGAAGTGGAAGGCTTAGAATTTTTAATTCTGGAAGGCAAAGGAGCTAGGATTACAACCAATAATAATCTATCCAACAAAACTAAGTAAAATCCTTTAGGGGGGGGAAGTGGGTATTTAATAAAATAGGGGACTTTCAAGTATTCCTGATGAAAAGATCAGAGGTGAATAGAAAATTTGACTTTCAAATTTGATACTCAAGGGGCGGCTAGGTGGTACAGTGGATAAAGCACCGGCCCTGGATTCAGGAGGACCTGAGTTCAAATCTGGCCTCAGACACTTGACACTTACTAGCTGTGTGACCCTGGGCAAGTCACTTAAACCCCATTGCCCCGCACAAAAAAATTAAAAAAAAAATTGATACTCAAGAGAAGCATAAAAAGGTAAACAAATAGAAATCAGAAGGGATTCAATAAAGTTAAACTGTTTCTATTCCTATATGAGAAAATGATACATATAACTCCTAAGGACTTTATCATGATTAGAGCAGTTAGAAGGACTCTACATAGACAGAGGGCATGGGAGTGAGTTGTTTATGTTGGGATGATCTCAAAATAAATGGATTGGCAATAGAGAGGGATGCACTGGGGGAAGTGGGAATGCATAGGAAGAATGGGGGAAATTATCTCATATAGAAGAGGCATATAAGGAAGAGCTTTTGCATTGGAGGAAAAAATGATGGGTGGCAAGGTGGAAGATGATTGAACCTCATTGTCATCTGAATCAGTTCAAAAAGGGAAGAATAAAACAAAAAAAAATGTAGGGGTCAGCTAGGTGGTACAGTGGATAAAACATTGGCCCTGGATTCAGGAGGACCTGAGTTCAAATCTGGCCTCAGATACTAGACTCTTACTAGCAGTGTGACCCTGAGTAAGTCATTTAACCCTCATTGCCCAATCAAAAAAACCACAAAAGGGCAGCTAGGTGGCACAGTGGATAAAGCACCAGCCCTGGATTCAGGAGGACCTGAGTTCAAATCTGGCCTCAGACACTTGACACTTACTAGCTGTGTGACCTTGGACAAGTCACTTAACCCTCATTGCCCAGCAAAAAATAAAAACAAAAATAAAACACACACAAAAACAAACAAAAAAGGGAAAAATATATACATAAGAATATAGTGTATAATATATGTACTCATCTGGGCATTGAAATCTGTGTTACCCAACAGGAAAGTGGAAAGGAAAGATGATAAGAGAAAGATGGGGCAGTGATAAGAGGGAAGGCAGATTACAGGAGATAGAAGCAAAATAGACTTTTGAGGAGGATTGGGGGGGGCGGAGAGAAAGAGAGAGAGAGAGAGAGAGAGATAAACCGAGGAAAATAGGATGAAGGGAAACACAGTTATTAATCATAAATGTAAATAAGAATGGGATGAATTCACTCATCTCTAGCTGTTTTGTTTTGGGGGGGGGGGTGGGCAATAAAGGTTAAGTGACTTGCCCAGGGTCACACAGCTAGTAAGTATCAAGTGTCTGAGTCCGGATTTGAACTCAGCTCCTCCTGAATCCAGGGCCAGTGCTTTATCCACTGTGCCACCTAGCTGCACCTGATGAATTCACTTGTAAAATTGAAGCTCATAGGAGAATGGATTAGATATCAAAATCCAAAAATATCTTGTTTACAGGAAATACATTTAAAACACACACACACACACACACACACACACACAGACTTAAAGTAAGGGACTGGAACAGAATTTATTATGCTTCAGCTAAAGTAAAAAAAAAAAGGCAGTGGTAGCCTTGATCTCAGTCAAAGCAAAAATTAAAAAGTAAACCTGATTAAAGGGAGAAGAAGGACTATATTTTGGTAAAAACTATCATAGACAATGAAGTAATATCAATATTAAACATATATGCACCAAACACCTTAGCATCCAAATTCTTAAAGGAAAAGTTAAATGAGGTACAGGCAGAAATAATTAAAACTATACTAGTAGGGGACCTCAATTTTCATCTCTCAGAGTTAGATAAAAATAAACAAAAAATAAATAAGAAAGAAGTTAAGAAGATGAATATAATTTTAGCAAAATTAGATTTGTTAGACCTCTAGAGAAAATTAATTGGGAATAGAAAGGTGTATATATCTTTTTTTTTCTATACATGATACCTTCATAAAAATTGACTATGTATTAGGGTATAAATGCAAAACCAAGAAATACTAAATGGCTAAATACTAAATACTTTTCAGATGATAATTCATTAAAATTATGTTTAATAAAGGCCTATAGAAGCATTCATTAAAAATTAATCAGAAACTACATAATCAAATCCTAAAGAATGAGTTATGGAAACACTCAATAATTTTATTAAAGATAATAACAATAATGACATAACATACCAAAATTTTTATAATGTAGCCAACGTAGTATTTAGGGGAAAATTTATATCTCTAGCAATAAAAGAAAGGAGTTGATCAGTGAATTAGACCTGCAACTAAAGAAAAAACTAGCAAAAGAACAAATTTAAAATGCCCAATTAAATACCAAAATAAAAGTCCTAAATATCAAAGGAGAGATGAAAAAACCTGAATGTAATACAGAACAAAACTTTGAACTAATAAATAAAAGTAGCAGATGGATTTATGAACAAAAAAGCACAGTAAAATAAATAAATCATTGGTTAATTTCATTGCAAAAAGAAAGAAGAAAATCAAATTATCAGTGTCAAAATGAAAGGGTAAATGTACCATCAGTGAAGATGAAATTATTAAGTTATTTTGTCCAGTTGTGTGCCAGTAAAAATTTGCAATCTAAGTGAAATAGATAAATATTTACAAAAATGTTCCCCAGATTAACAGGAGAGGAGATAGAATGCTTAAATAACCCCATTTTAGAAGAAGAACTTGAAAAAGCAATGAATGAACTCCCTAAGAAAAACATATCCAGGACCTGATTGATTTGCAAGTGAATTCTACCAAATATTTTAAGGAACAATTCATCGTAATGCTATAAAAACTATTTGAAAAAATATATTAAAAAGGAGCCATACCAGATTCCTTTTGATACCTAAACCAGGGAGAGCAAAAACAGAAAGAAAATCTACAGGCCAGTTTCCCTAATTAATATTAATGCATGATTAAAAAAAATTAGCAAGATTATAGTGTTATATCACAAAGATCATACACTATGACCTGGTGGGATTTCTACCAGAAATGCAGTGCTGGTTCAATATTAGGAAAACTACAACCCTAATTGACTAAATAAATTTTTAAAAACCAACAAAAATCATATGAATATATCAGTAGATGTAGAAAAAGCTTTTGACTAATAAAGCAGCCATTCTTATTTAAAAACACTAGAATGCATAGGAACAAATGGAAACTTTATTAAGATGATACATACTATCTATTTAAAACCAAGAGACCAAGCATTATCTGTAATGAGGATAAGCTAGGATTCTTTCCAGTAAGATTAGGGGTGAAGCAAAGATGTTCATTATCACCTATGTTATTCAGTATTGTATTAGAAATGCCAGTTATAGCAGTAAGACAAGAAAAAGAATTGAAAGAATAAAAATAGGCCAGGAGTAAACAAAACTGTCACCCTCTGCAAATAATATGAAGGGATACTTAGAGAACCCTAGAGAATCAACTTTAAAAACTAGTTGGAACAATGAACAATTTTAGCAAAGTTGCAGGATATTAAATAAATACACACAAATCATCAGCATTTCTATATATTACCAATAAAACTTGGCAGGAAGAAATAGAGAAATTCCATTTAAAATAACTGAAGATAATATAAACTACTTGGGAGTCTACCTGCCAAGAGAAGCCCCGTGGACTATAAGAACACAATTATAAAGCACTTTTCACAAAAATAAAGATAGATCTAAACAGCTGGAGAAATATTAATTACTCATGGGTAGGCAAAGCCAATATAATAACAGTTCTACCTAAATTAAGGTACTTATTTCGTGGCATACCAATCAATAAAACTATCAAGGAATTATTTTATAGAGCTAGAATAAATCTCTCTGGTGCTTCTCAATTGAAGATTTTACATGTGTTAAGCTAGAAGCAAACGTTTAATGGTTTTGCAGTCATATCTGACTCTTCATGACCCCTTTTGGGGTTTCTTGGCAAAGATACTGAATTGGTTTGCCATTTCCTTCTCCAGTTCATTTTATAGATGAGGAAACTGAGACAAATAGTTAAGTGATTTTCCCAATGTCACACTTATAATAAGATGAGTCTTATTGCCTCTAGGCTTGCATTCTATTCACTGTGCCACCCAGCTGCCCCAGAAGCAAACTTAGAGTGCATCTAGTCCAAGGTTTCCATTTCAAAGATGATTTACATCCCTGCCATTACTCAATCTAGCCATGCCTTTTCCGTCTGTCTTGCTGTGTGTGCTTTTTTCCAAACCACCTGACCTCTTGAGACCATGCCCTGGGTGACTTTATTGACTTAGCTTTGAAACTAACACTTTATTTCCATGCTGCCTTCATTATTGAGTTAGCCAGTACAGATACACATAGGCAAAATATATAGTCAACTCCAGACTCTAGATCTTGTTTCATAATCCATCTGACCCACTTTGCCCTCTATCACTTCTTTCCATTCTTTTTGCTGTTGCCAAATACCAGAGACTCCTTCTTTCTTCTTCTTACCCTGGAAGCATGTTGAGAATTAGCATGGTGTAGTAGTTGATAAAGAGCTGGACATGGAGTAAGGAGATGCAGCATCAAGAGGTTAAGTGACTTTTAGATGAGGAATCTCATAGAGGAGGTCCTCCTCTATCTATGAACGCATAGGCATAGTCCCTATCTACTTCGTACTCTGGGAACAGTCATCATATTAGTACTACCACTGCTCTTGGAAAGTGTGTGAACTGGCTTCCCTGTGGCTCTGCTCACCATCTCTATGACTACTCAAAACAAGTATTCTCTTGGTACTTCTCCCTCTATTACTAGAATATGAGTACCTTCCCCATGCCTCAGTTTCCCCATGAAGGGAAAATGAGATGGCCTCTGAGGTCCCTTCAGACCTAGATCTATGATCCTATGAAATTCTGAATTAAGTGATACTCCTGATATAAAATCATGATGACTTTTTGGCAGGTATATTGCTCAGTGGATAGAGTGCTGGTTCTAAAGTCAGGGAGATTCATCTTCCTGAGTTGAAATCTGGCCTCAGATACTTACTAGCTGTGTGACCCTGGGAAAGTCCATGTTTGGCTCAGTTTCCTCATCTGTATAATAATCTGGAGAAAGAAATGGCAACCAAGTAATCTCCAAATGAGATCATGAAGAGTCTGACATTACTGAAAAATAACTCAAACAACAATACCTGTACAAGAATACCTTACATATCATACTTGACAAGTGGTTATTCAGCCTCTGTTTGAAGATCTTTAGGGAAGGAGAGTCCACAGATCTGTGAAAGCCCATTTTATGTTTGAATACCTCTAATTGTTAGGTATGTCATGATTACATTTGCCTCTTTGCAAGTGGGAATAAAATGAAAATAAAAATAAAGTGAGTGCCCATCAGTTGAAAGATGGATGAAAAAAATGTGCTATGTGACTGTAATAGAATATTTCTTTTCCTCAGAAAGAAATGTCAAGAAGGAAGAATTCAGAAAATGAGATTTGCATAAACTGATGAAGAAGGAAGTAGAAAAGAAGAGCAATATATACAGAAGATAAAATAATAACCATGAAAAGATACAAGGAAGCTGAACTCTGATGCTTAACAGATAATAAAACATACCTCCATCTCCTTCACAGCCAGACAAGAAATAATGCATGTTATTAGGTTTTTTGTTTTGTTTTTTACAATTGTTTTGCTTTTTATAAGGGAAGACTCAACTTCAGTCTAAGTGAGAGAAAGTAAGTAATATATCTAGAAATGACTATGTAAAAATAAATTACTCGAATAAATCTTCCTCTGAAATGTACAACTCTACTAATACTATATAGTGAGCTATTGACACCAAGTTGCCCAGGTACTCTCAGCTTTTAACTGCTGCCTATCTGCAGTATCAAAGTGGGAGAGAGGTTAATATCCTTGTCTAGATTAGTGGCAATAGCTGCGGCCTTTCTTCTCCTGATCATTGTTAGAGGTGGTCTCTTTGGGAAAACTTCAGTTTCTACTCCTCAAACTCTGCTTGTGTTTCACCTTCTTTGGGAGAGACTTTTATTTTTACTTATAAATATTTTAGAGAGGTTTATGGGGAGAGAGAGACAGAGACAGAAACAGAGAGACAGACAGAGACAGAGAGACACAGAGAGAAAGAAACAGAGAGAGAGAGACAGAGACAGAGAAAGACAGACACATAGAGAGAAAGAGAGGCAGAGAGAGACAGAGAGACAGAGAGACACATAGACAGAGACAGAGACAGAGAAAGAGAGACAGAGAAAGAGTTGGTAGAGGCAAGATGATTGTGGAAGTGACCCTAAAATGCCCTGAAGTGTGAGCTTGGAATATCTCCTGTGCTCTTAGTTTAATGTATTTCTTACAATTGGATTTTTCATAAACATTCCAAATTTGGCTCAGCCCTGCTCCATGCCAAATGAAGCACAGGATGCTTCAAGTCTTTGTCCTCTCTTATCACAGCCATTCTTTACACAGTGTGGTCCTGTGTCTTGAGATCATTGTCATGACTGGCCGTGTGAGTATTTGCATTTTCTCCTGCACAGGAAGTTCTCCATTCACCCTGGACACTGGTTTTTGGTTTGGTTTTCTTTTGTTTTTTGCAGGGCAGTGGGGGTTAAGTGACTTGCCTAGGGTCACACAGCTAGTAAGTGTCAAGTGTCTGAGGCCGGATTTGAATTCAGGTACTCCTGAATCCAGGGCCGGTGCTTTATCCACTGTGCCACCTAGCTGCCCCCTGGACACTGTTTTTTTTGCAGGCAGCATTCTAATGACATTCTTTTCCTTTGATATGGTTGAGGATGTACAGGTGCACCCAGTTAGTGGTATGAAGAAGCACTGGGCCTAGAGTAAGAAGAACTGGGTTCTAGTCCTGGTCTATTAACCAAGTACCTGCCAACTGAAATCTCCAAATCACCGTGTTTTGACTGGAAGATTCATAAAGAAGCCTCTTCCAGATATTAACTTTTATTTACTGAGAGGTAGGTAGTCTATTTTTGTAAATAGAACATTGCTGGACTTGGGATCAGGAGTATGAATTCTTCAGATAGTTATTAAATGTATTGTCATGAATTAGTCACTTAACTTTTCTGGGCCTCAGTTGCCTATAAAATCTACAAAATAGGGGATGATAAGATTTGTACTACTCACCCCACAGGGGTAGTTATTTTATCTGCTTTTTGAACTGAATGATAAATTAGCTAAGCCCATTTGGAGTGCTAATTGTACTATGTGGCCTAGTGCTCCATTTGCATTCTTAGATTGTGTAAATCCATAATACCATTTCTATAATCTATATCCTATTGTTATCCTTTCTACATGGGAGGCAGTGGGCTGTATAGAAGAGAAGCCTAGGGGCAGCTAGGTGGCACAGTGGATAGAGCATTGGCCCTGGATTCAGGAGTACCTGAGTTCAGATCTGGCCTCAGACACTTGACATTTACTAGCTGTGTGACCCTGGGCAAGTCACTTCACCCTCATTGCCCAGAAAAAAAAAAAAGAGAAGCCTAGGCCTTGTGGCAGGAAGACCCACCTGGATGTAAGTACTAACTCTAACACATACTGCCTACAGGACCATAGTTCAGTCATTTGACTTCTGAGTACCCCCAAGACAACAATTAATGTAAAACTATAAATTATAGATAATTGCTGTTTTACATGGGAGTGGAGGAATGTGGGGAACAGATGAAATTATAGGTCTGGACAAAAAGAAAAAGTTGTTTTCCCCTCTGATTAAAAAGCAGTTGCCTGTTTGCTCCCTTAGGTAACATGCCTTTTTAATAACTTTACTGTATTTTTTAATCTAAAATCATCATTTTTTACTATAAAACTCAAAGTAACATTGATTTAAAGAATGCACTATTAGGGGCAGCTAGGTGGCACAGTGGATAGAGCACCAGCCCTGGAGCCAGGAGTACCTGAGTTCAAATCTGGCCTCAGACACTTGACATTTACTAGCTGTGTGACCCTGGGCAAGTCACTTCACCCTCATTGCCCAGCAAAAAAAAAAAAGAGAAGCCTAGGCCTTGTGGCAGGAAGACCCACCTGGATGTAAGTACTAACTCTAACACATACTGGCTACAGGACCATAGTTAAGTCATTTGACTTCTGATTCCCCCCAAGACAACAATTAATGTAAAACTATAAATTATAGATAATTGCTGTTTTACATGGGAGTGGAGGAATGTAGGGAACAGATGAAATTATAGGTCTGGACAAAAAGAAAAAGTTGTTTTCCCCTCTGATTAAAAAGCAGTTGCCTGTTTGCTCCCTTAGGTAACATGCCTTTTTAATAACTTTACTGTATTTTTTAATCTAAAATCATCATTTTTTACTATAAAACTCAAAGTAACATTGATTTAAAGAATGCACTATTAGGGGCAGCTAGGTGGCACAGTGGATAGAGCACCAGCCCTGGAGCCAGGAGTACCTGAGTTCAAATCTGGCCTCAGACACTTAACACTTACTAGCTGTGTGACCCTGGGCAAGTCACTTAACCCCAAATGCCTCAGTAAAAAAAAAAAAAAAAAAAAAAAAGAATGCACTATTGATAGTTTCAAGTAATGGGGGAAAACACATACTAAATTTAAAAATAAAATCATAGGATCATAGATTTTTGAATCAGAAGGAACCTAGAAGTCATCTAATACAAACTCATCTTAGAAAGGAGGAAACTGAGGCCTAGGCATTGCTTTGTTAAAAGTCTCTTAGGGGCAGCTAGGTGGATAGAGCACCGGCCCTGGATTCAGGATGTCCTGATTTCAAATCTGGCCTCAGACACTTGACACTTACTAGCTATGTGACTTTGGGCAAGTCACTTAACCCTCATTGCCCCCCCCCCCCCAAAAAGTCTCTTAGCTGGGAGAGGCAGAATTTGACTTTAGGTCCTCTAACTTCAAATGCAGCACTCTTTCTCCATCACTGTGGCAAGTATCTGAAACCAAATTTCCAAAGGACTGGCTTTTAAGACAGGAAGGTCTGGGTTCAAATATTACTTCAGAAATGTATTAGTCCAGGGCAGCTAGGTGGTGCAGTGGATAGAGCACCGGCCCTGGAGTCAGGAGTACCTGAGTTCAAATCCGGCCTCAGACACTTAACACTTACTAGCTGTGTGACCCTGGGGAAGTCACTTAACCCCAATTGCCTCACTAAAAAAAAATGTATTAGTATTATGACTACGGGCAAGTCATTTAACCCCTAAGTGTTCCCTAATACTTTATAATGTGAAAAAATAATGAGTAATAATGAATTTCTATGAGAAACCCAGACATGTTAGTGTTAACTACTCTCTTCCCCTCACTAGAAACTAGCGTGGGAGCCTTCAGTTTAACAAAAGGAATGCAGATTGATCCTTCTTATTAGCAAGGGGAAGAACACCTGGATGGTTGGAATTTGATCTCTAAACCATTCCCCAAGTCAAGTCAATCAATGGAGTTGAATGATGCTAACCAATTAGCTTAGATCAATTTGTAGAGACCCACCTCTACCAAAAAGAATCAAATCCCTGGGCACATGAAGGTCAGTCTCTCTTGTTTCTTGACTCTTCTTCCTGGAATTCTTTTACTTTTCTTGCTTAATATGCTGGGTAGGTAATTGTTAAAGCCTGTAAGCCTGTGATTAGTGGGGAAGTTAGGGAGACACAAGGTCAATATTTTATTAATATGTGATATTAATTAATAATAAATGCTTACTGCCAAACTGGTGCAATAGCCACTAATTTATAAGTAGGAATATTTTAGAAAACCCAGCCTATTTCCACAAGATTTTAAATAACATACTAAGATTATAAATGACATAAGGTGACTGACCTGCTTAAAAACAAGAGTTTACTTGACCAGAGTCCCTCACATTGATGAGATTACAATCTAGACCAAACCAAAACAGAAATTCTTAAAACTTTAGATTATATGCTCACTGATAGCATTTATATAAGATGTGACCATGAGCTGAGTTATTCTAGCTCTTTCTCTTTGTGTCCCTGTCTGTGAGGTTAATTCACAGGATCATTTGTTTGTTTTGTTTTGATTATTATTAAGGCTTTAAAAATATAAAGCCTCATCACAATGAAAACCAGTGTTTTCATTGATGTGGAAAACTTCAAATTCTCTCTACCAACTAAACTCTGAAGCTGGCGTTCTGTCTATCACACAACAATGTCTCTTGTATCTATTATTATTATTATTTTAAATCCCTTATAATGTGATGTGAATCTTGTTAAAAGAATGATCAACTAAAGACATTCTTTAAAGAAAAGTGAAAAACCATTGTGATGGTTTGTGGCTCCATCTAGTGGAGGAAGGTAAAATAAACCAGGCAAACTGTTGAAATATTATGCTGGTAAAACAGTTTATTGGAATGCTTCTTAAAGAAAAGGTAATAATCAATACTTGTATCCATCTAATCCTAAATAGTAATGATATTCCTTAGAGATTTATGCTTTCTAGTTCAAAATAATTTTCACTTACATAGGATATAGTTTTCAAATAAAAAAACCCAAAAAATCAGAATTCAAAAGTTTTGAGATTCAGAGGCAAATTGTGCTAGAATGACATTATGTGGAAATGTATCACAATTTAGAGATATACTAGACACTTTTATCTCTGTTCTTTACATTATTTGCTAAAATATTTAATGCAAATTAGTATGGTTGCACTCTATTCTTAAATTTTTATTTGACAAAGCTTTTCTCACGTGTATATAGAGTTGAATGAATTTCAAGTTATAAATCACCTTCTCATTAATTTGGTCTTTTACAGTTGGAGTAGGAAATATAGAACTCTCTCTGCCTTCCCTGTTATCAAGATGTTTCTGGAAGCAGCTCTGGGTAATTTGTATTACTTGGCTCACTGACCTGAGAAAAGTCTGGTGATAAATGTTCAGCCTGGGACAGAGGGAGCGTTCCTCTTGAAGTGAGTGGTTTTAAAAAGGAAGATACACCGTACCCTACAGGGCACTGGGAGAGAGAGGAAGCAATGAGTCACTATGAGCCTACATAGAATTGGATACTGAGACTTGCTTGTGATAGGATGAACACTATCCTTAGTGTGTCTATGAGGCATGAAAGCATGAGGACTGTACCCAAAATATGACTTAAGATAAATGGAGGTGTGCTTTAGAGTTGAATGTTTTTCCTGTATTGGGTAGTGCATAGCTGGTCCCCAGTGAAAGGGCAGAATGCCATCTAGTGGAGGTTGAGGAGAATGACACAATCATGGTGAGCTATGAGCTCCAGGAATGATGAGCAGCAGCAGGATGCTGGGCTGTGGAGGATAATGAGTAAGGGAGGTAAGAAAAATGATCACAGCCTGCTAGGAACTAAAAAGAGTTTCAAGAGGGAAGCTGTGGAGGGTAGCAACATGAAACAATGATGAGATGTTTCTGGAAAGCAGTGAGAGGTGAGAACTGTGGAGAATTGTAGTGGGAACATGAAAAGAAACACTGGGCCAAAGCAGCAAATTCTGACCAAACCCATCTAGAGCTCTAGCAGGGAAGCACTATAAGTCTTTGAAGATATACAGATTTTAAAGGCAAAATGTGCTCATCAGAAGGCACCTTTACATTTAATGACTCAAACATAAATGATGTTTTTGTTAAGTGGTAAATAAAATTGTGTTTTGAGCCTTATGACTCTAAATGCTTATGGAAGGAACTGATTGTCCCTGGGTTATATCAGGTACTCAAATTGCTTGATCATTTGTCAACAAGCCAGAGAAAAGGGAAGTTCCCAATGTATTCTGGGACCCTTTGTGTCCGGGGAAGCCTTTGACATAAAAATTATATAGTTAGTTTATTAACTTTTCCCAGGGATAAAATAAGAGTATGTTCCATAGGAAAAATAATAAATCTTTATAACAATGATTTTGCAATATAAATGTAAGTGTAGTGAAACATTTATTAGAATAAAATTAATGTAATTATATTACTTTGAGGGTAGGGAAATAAGGAGGGGTGAATACCTAAAATGGACATACATGTGGAAGTCAGGGCTTTGATACCTAATAAGTCATAACTCTTAAATATTATAGTAGAAGAATAACAGGTACTGGACTGAAAACAAGGAGACTTGGTGACCAGTCACTACTTTGTTGTGTGACTTTGAGCAAATACCTTGACTTCTTTGGACCTTAGTTTCCTTTTGAACTATATGATATCTAAGGTTCCTAATCACTCAACCCAGATCTGACATTTCGTGGCTTTATATGCTGGGAGAACTCTTTGTATTTTAGTATCCTTCTCACACTTAAGGTCATAAGTAGTTTGTCTAGGGCTTTTATTTGACAGTTACCCATGCCAGTGGCTTGAGCTCTTAAACCTTCATTCCATTTCCATTATGTTATAATTGCCACATTTATAGCACATGCTCCTAAGATTATAATCTTGAGCCATTAAATACTTTCAAACTCAAATCTTTTCTTGGCATGTTCTGTTTGCTTCCCAGGTCTTGCTTCCTAAATCCTGTCTTGTAGCTGACCTACACAAATTGTTTACGTGTAGTAATGTACCTTCTCACTAAGCCATACTCCTACAGAAATAGTTGCCTCCTCCAGCCATGTTTCTGACAGATTAAAGCTACCTAGAAATGAATTCCCATCTGAGAAAGGATTATAAACGGATGGATATATGGGGCTGAATCACGTAGCTGAATCTACATGAGAAAGTATGTTATGCTTTCAAATGAGAATCAAATCAACAATGAATAAGCAGAAAAAGAACAGTAGAAGGGGGGGGGGATGAATTTAGAATCATTGGACCATGGTTTATATTCCAGCCCTTCTCCCTTGCTAATTTTGTGACCTTCGGCAAGTCATATAAATTCACTGGAACTCAGTTTCTTCATTTGCAAAAGGAGGGACTTAGACTAGATTATTTTGGAAGTCCCTTCTAGCTCAAGATTAAGGGTCAATAAATTATTTTTTTCTGGTCATAGATCCCCTTTGTAAGTTTAGTAAAGTCTATGGATTCCTTAGAATAATATTTTTGAATGCATAAAAAAATTATATAGACTTATGAAGGAAGTCAACTATAATGAAATATAGTTATCAAAATATGTACTTTATATATATAAAGTATAATGTATAAAGCATATATCTATATTTCATATATATAATATATAAAGCACATCTATACTTTATATATATCATATAGATATACTTTTTTAAAGGTCATGGACCCCAGGTTCATAGACTCCTGCTTTGCACCTGTGATCCTATTATTGAATACTTACTCCAAGTGAGGCATAGTTCTAGGCAATTTTAAGATACCATTTTAATCCCTAAGCAAGTGTTTGAAGTTACCTGGCACACACATCTATTAAGGAATGTAAAGCATGATCCAGAATCCTTGTCAGTCTCTTGTTTCTTATAGTTGTCTCCTCATATAATCTTAAATTCTAACAAGGAGCAGAGCTGGTGTATTGCCACTAGTGCTGAAAGAAGTAATGTAAAAAGAACAACACAAATCTTCGCCTTTGACTTAGGGTCCCTGTCAATCTCTGGATCTCTGTTCCTAATGTCCTCTCAGTCTTTTCCATTTACCTAGTACTACTTGTAGGATCACACTGTGTCTTCCATTATGGCTACACATAATGACCTACACAAGCCAGGAAACTTCCTTCTCAGATATAAGTACAGCTAAATGTGGCTGCAAAGACAGGTTGTCCTGGCATGCTGAACCCAACACCCTCATCTCCTTGAAGAATAGCAAGGAGGTCATGCATGAAAACAGACTGTAAACACGGTGTCTGCTTAAAGCATGTTTGAACCTTAGAGAACTTGGCAACAAGCTCTATTTTGATTTATAAAAACGGAAAAACCTTCAGGCATCATTACAGAACCATTGCCCAATGCCAAAGAGCAGGCTTACTAATAGTGCCTTGAATTTGCCATTTGGAAGGAAGGTCTATGTTTCCCCATTACTAAGTTCGTTTTGTTAAGATTAGGAGGGAGAGATGATTATAAAAGTTTTATTGATTTGGAACATAAAAGGACACCAGTACTAGAGCTTCTGTTGCACACAGCGGCTCCATTCCCAGACAAGTCTTGAACTTTGCTGTCTGGACCTTGGCTCCCATAAGACATCAGGTCAGTTGAAAATCGTATATATTTCCTTAACAAACAAAGAAATTAAAAAAAAAACCAATTGATGATGGCAAATAGAAAGTTGACAGGTAACCTATAAGAGGCAGAATGATGGTTGCTTTTAATTTCTGAGGAATATTTTAAAAGTTCAGTTTTTACTAAAAAGATCACCTATGATGGATATGGGACTAGAGGCAGGGTTGCAGGTGGAGGGATAGATTTTTAAATATCCAGTTAGAGGGGGGCAGCTAGGTGGCACAGTGGATAAAACACCGGCCCTGGATTCAGGAATACCTGAGTTCAAATCCGCCCTCGGACACTTGACACTTACTAGCTGTGTGACCCTGGGCAAGTCACTTGACCCCTCTATACCTCAGTTTCCTTATCTGTAAAATGGGGATAATAATAGTACCAATCTCCCAGGGTTGTTGGGAAAATCAAATGAGATGAAAATGAAATATGGGGGGGGGGGCAGAACCAAGATGGTTGAGGAAAGGCAGTGACTTCTCTGAGCTCTCCCCAAGACCCTTCCAATTTCCCTTAAATAATGCCATAAGACAATTCCTGGAGCAGCAGAACCCACAGAAGTTCAGGGTGAGATCATTTTCCAGCCAAATATGGCTTAGAAGGCTGGTAGGAAAGGTCTGTTCTTCCAGAATGAGAGTAGAGTACAGTCCCACTTGCCAGCACAGATTTAGCCCCAGGCAGGCTGCCCCAGAGAAATAGACTTTGGGAGCCCTGGAATCAGCAGCAACAGGGGCTGCTTCTGGAACTTAGCTCACGAACAGTGAGGGGGTTGAATGGTTGGCAAGGGGAGATTACAGGGGTCTCTGCTATTGCTGAGGTGGGACTCTGTTGTTTTGCTTGTGCTCGGGTCCCAGCAGCAGTTTTGGGTGGCAACCCTGGTTGGGGAGGAGCACAGGCACACCAGAGCTTGCAGCCACATTGGAACAGGTTTCTCTTCTGGGTCAGAGGCAAGCAGGCATGCGGTTGCTTGCAGAGCAGAGCACAGGTCAGGAGAGTGGTGAACATGACTGTCCTTAAATTGCACCACTGTGGACCCCCTAAAGCTTGGGACAATGCATGCTGGAAGCAGTGCCCCACTTTAAGAAGGAGTTAAAAGTCAAGAAATAGGCTAGGAAAATGAGCAAACAGAGGAGAATGCTGACCCTAGAAAGCTTCTATGGTGACAAAGAAAATCAAAATATGCCCTTGGAGGAGGATGGCAAGGTCAAAGCTCCTACATCCAAAGCTTCCAAGAAAAATATGAATTGGTCTCAGGCCACAGAAGCATTCAAATAGGACTTTGAAAATAAAGTAAGAGAAATAGAGGAAAAAAATGGAAAAAGAAATGAGAAAGATACAGGAAAGTCAGGAAAAAAGTCAATAGTTTGAACAGCCAAATTGATCAAATGGAAAAGGAGGTACAAAAGATCTCTGAAGAAAACAATTGCTTAAAAATTAGTATTGAACAAATGGAAGCTAATGACTTTGAGAAATCCAGACACAATAAAGCAAAACCAAAAGAATGAAAAAAATAGAAGGTAATGTGAAATATCTCCTTAGAAATATAATTGACCTAGAGAATATATCTAGGAGGGATAATTTGAAAACTATTAGACTACCTGAAATCTATGATGAAAAAAAGATCTTAGACATCTTCTAAGACATTGTCGAGAGAGTTAAAATAGAAATTTAAAGAATTCCCTGATCTCCTCCTGAAAGAGATCCCAAAATGTAAACTTTGAAGAATATTATAGCCAAATTCCAGAGCTCCCAGGTAAAGGAGAAAGTATTCCAAGCAGCCAGAAAGAAACTATTCAAGTATTGTGGAGTCTCAGTAAGAATAACACAAAATCTAGAAGCTTCTACATTAAAGGATCAGAGGACTTGGAATATGATATTCCAGAGGGCAAAGGAACTAGGGTTGGAACTAAGAATTACATACCCAGCAAAACTGTGAATAATATTTCAGGGAGAAAAATGGGGATTCAATGAAAGAGAGAACTTTCAGGCATTCATAATGAAAAGACCTGAGCTAAATAGAAAATTTGACTTTCAAATACAAGATCCTAGAGAAACATAGAATGGTAAACAGGAAAGAGAAATGATGAGGGATATTAAAAGGTTAAACTGTTTACATTCCTCTATGAGAAGATGATACTTGTAACTCATAAGAACTTTCTCATTATTAGGGAAGCTGAATGGAGTATATTTAGATAGAGGGCACAGGTGTGAGTTGAATATGAAGGAATGATGTCTTTGAAAAAATTAAGATGGGAGAGGAATGCACTGGGAGAAAGGGAAAGGTAGAGGTGGAATGGGATAAAGTATCTCACATAAAAGAAGCAAGAAAAAGCTTATGGATTGGAGGGGAAGCTGGGGGAGGTGCAGGGGAGTGAGTGAGTCTTACTCTCATCAGAATTGGCTCAGAGAGGGAATAACATACACGCTCAATTGGGTATAGTAATATATCTTACCCTGAAGGAAAGTAGGAGGGGAAGGGGATAAGCGGAGAGGGGTGAAAGAAAGGAGGGCAAATTGGGGGAGGGGGCAGTCAGAAGCGAAACACTTTTGAGGAGGGATAGGATGAAAGAAGATAGGAAATAGAATAAATATCAAGGGGAGGGAATAGGATGGAGGGAAATACAGTTAGCAATAGTAATTGTGAAAAAAATTTGAAGCAAGTTTGTCTGATAGGCTTCAGTTCTCAAACACATAGAGAACTGAGTCAAATTTATAAAAATAAAAGCCATTCCTCAATTGATAGATGAACAAAAGACAGGAAATTTTCAGATGAAATAATCCAAGTCACCTATAGCCATGTGAAAAAAAAATGCTCTACCTCACTATTGATTGGAGAGATTCAGGCCAAAACAATTCTGGGCACTACCTCATACCTATTGGATTGGATGATAGGAAAGCAGAGGAAAATGACAAATATTGTGGGGGATATGGAGAAAATGAGACATTAATAGACTCTTGGTAAAGTTGTAAACCGATTCAAACATTCTGTAGAGCAGTTTGGAACTATGGCCAAAGGGTTATAAAACCATGGATACTCTTTGACCTAGTAATACTACTACTAGGTTGGTATCCTAAAAGAGATATAAAAAAAGAAAATCAAATGAGATACTATTTATAAAGCACTTTGTAAATGCTAGCTTATTATTATTATTTTGCAAAACAAAGGCACAAAAATGGTTGGACCAATGAATGTTCCCTGCAAAAGCTTTATTACTCTAGCAAGTGTGAAAATATCGCAAATATAAAGGTTCAGAAACTAGTAAATTAGGAATGTATACTCACTTGGTCAATCATGAAGGACATGAAATACCTTGGACTAGATGAAAATAGGACTACTTAGGGAAAACTGTGAAGTCTAGCATCTCCATATTTCTATCTATACCCTTTCCCCTTCAGTGGCATATGACTCCTACCTTCTCACTCCCATTCTAATTTCAGTGAAAAGGTTTGTCTCCTACTAAAGCACTTAGAGTTATCAGCAAAAGGGGTAAGATTTAGAGGAAGTATTTTCCTTGCCTTTGAAGTCATTCTATGGATGATTAAGGCCGACTCTGAAGAGGTAACCTACTTTTCCCTTTTTTGAGATATATGGGGGAAGGAAGAAGTAGGATCATTTGTCATCTTTCCCCTTCTCTATCAAATACTTTTCTGCATTCTAACCCCAAGGCAGAGTGACAAATCAGAAGTAATAAGAATTGGATAAAAATATGGTATTGCTATATATTTCTCACTGCAAATTGATTATATTTCCTTTAAATACTTAGTTGCTTTGTCATTTTGTGTCTCTGTGTTTATATATATATCTATATCTACATATATGTATACATATATGTATTTACTTATTTATTTAATAGTGTTTCATTATTCATGGTACATTAAGAATAATGTAGTTTCCCTACTGCTGCTTTCTGAAATACTGATAGCTATGTTTGGTTTTAAAAATTCACTTGAAGCGTGATAAATTCTGCTTTAACCCCTCATTTCAATTCTGTGTGAATCTTAAGTTTGTAAGAATGTTTCTTTCAAACAACATATTATTAAACTCTACTTTCTAATCAAGTCTTCTACTTTACGACTCAGTTTATCCCATTCACAGGTTATGGTTATTAATTGTGTTTTTCTCTCCTTTATATTCTCTTATATTTTTTCTTCTTTTTGTCCCATGACTCCATCTTTGCAAATAAAAAGGAAATGAGGAAAAATAAGGAATGAGTTCAATACTGGGCATCTCTAATTGAAGTGATGATTTTCCTTTTCTGCCTCTCCTTTCTTCAGCATGCTCAGATACCCAACTCTGGGTCTTATACTTTATCTCCATTAAATTCGCTGTTCATGTCCTTCTCTTTGAAGCTGACTTGTTTTGCTTGCGACTACTCCCTCTCCAATTCTACTCTCACTCTTTAGCTCCCTCTTTTGTTCCCTGTACACATATTTTTCCTTCTTTTGAATTTATTTCTGTT